>NC_133774.1:69290347-69292000 GCF_003597395.2 Chelonoidis abingdonii | reverse complement strand
GCCGACCTCACTGAGGCCAGCCAGGAGCGCTCATGGGATGATGAGGATGGTTTTCCACCATTTTGTACCGTCTGCCATCAGGAAAAGAAGGGGAGAGGATGCTGCTGTTTAGCACTGCAGCACCGCGTCTACCAAGAGCATGCAGTAGACTTAAGGTGACATTGAAAAAAGGTGAGAAATGATTTTTTTCTCCTTTTCTTTCATGGGGGGCAAAAGGGGGTAAATTGACGAGATATACCCTGAATCACTCGGGACAATGTTTTTGACCCTTCAGGCATTGGGAGCTCAACCAAGAATGCAAATACTTTTTGGAGACTGCGGGGACTGTGGGATAGCTGGAGTCCTCACTCCCTGATCCCTTCCTCCATGAGCGTCCATTTGATTCTTTGGCTTTCTGTTAGGCTTGTCACGCAGCACTGTGTTGAGTCCCTGCTGTAGCCTCTGTCTGAAGATTTTTTCAAATGCTTTGGCATTTCGTCTTCTGTAACGGAGCTCTGATAGAACAGATTTGTCTCCCCATAAAGCGATCCGATCCAGTATCTCCTTTAAAGTCCGTGCTGATCAGCGCTCCACGGCTGGGCAAACAGGAAACGAAATTAAAAATTTTGCAGGGCTTTTCCTGTCTACCTGGCCAGTGCATCCAACTCCAGGTTGCTGTCCAGAGTGGTCACAATGGTGCACTGTGGGATAGCACCTGGAGGCCAATACCGTCGAATTGCAGCCACACTAACCCTATTCCAAAATGGCAATACCGATTTGAGCGCTACTCCCCTTGTCAGGGAGGAGTACAGATATCGATATTCAGAGCCCGTTATATCTATATAAAGGGTTTCGTTGTGTGGACGGGTGCAGGGTTAATTCGATGTAACGCTGTTAAATTCGGTATAAACCCGTAGTGTAGGCCAGACCGGTTTTGTGCTATACACACTGTGTTGCATAAATATATGTCTGGGGTAGGACAGTTACATGTTCTCAGTAAAACATATAAGATATAGAATCATTCTCAAATCTTTCCAAGTTTAAGTAATGTCACATTTCTGCATCTAAGATAAATGTTTTTTTTCCTAAAAGTAAACAGCGAATACTATATCCAAATGTATTTGTTGAGTACAGAATATATTCCAGAGTAGTTCACTTTTCTCTTAAAAGATTTATTGAATATTCCCCTTGGAATACTGAGACCATTGCTATCTGTTTTCTGGCTCTGTTCTTTTGCATTTACTTAGTTGCGCTTGTCTTTTACTGTTAATATCATGACAGCTCTTAGTAATTTGAATTAAAGATACAAACTTTTTTTTAACTTTTACGCAGAAAGTCTTAAGGTAGCTGTAACTGTATGTTAAACTTGGAGCATGTATTATAGCAACACCTTTAAATACAGGAGCACAAAGAGTTTGCCAGAGTTTCAATATAAACTCTTGTTTTCCGGATTTTTTTTAACTCCATCATAAAAACTTGTTCTTGGTATGGGAGCAGTTCTTCTTCGAGTGATTGCTCATATCCATTCCAGTAGGTGTACGCACCGCGCGTGCACGTTCGTTGGAAGACTTTTACCCTAGCAACTCCAGCGGGCCAGCAGGTCGCCCCCTAGAGTGGCGCCGCCATGGCGGGTAATATATACCCCTGCCGGCCTGCCCGCTCCTCAGTTCCTTC
>NC_133774.1:69275895-69281739 GCF_003597395.2 Chelonoidis abingdonii | reverse complement strand
ACAGGTGTCTTGCCATGAGCCCGCTTGCAACCTGAAAAGAGCAAAAGCATCGGGCACTTTCCTGTTCCTAGCGGGATGCAAAGAGGTCATACTGGGGATGCCCCACCTTCGGAAGAGTGCAAGGGCGACGTCCGGCCGAAGGGAACACTCGTGGGAGAAAAAGACCGGCTGAGACGATCCGCCAGGTGATCTCCGAGCCCGGGGAAGAAGGAAGCGACTAGGTGAACCGAATGGCATGCAAAAGTCCACAACGTCATGGCCCCCACGACAAAGAAAGCGAGATCGTTAACGTTTCCGCTCCACTGCTTGTATGCACATAGGTACCGACTTTGTATGTGTTGTCGATAAAACTGAAAACACAGCGGCCCTGGATCTGCCGATGACAAGATGCACAATGCAAGGGCCGACCTCAAAATTCTCGCACACGTTGGATATGGAGGCGATTGAGGTTCGGGCAGAGACCAGCGCCCTGGTCCGCAGGGTACCCTAGGTCAGCTCCCATCCAAGGTCCGACGGTCCATCATCAGGACAGTGAGGGCTGGGCGGATGGAAACAGAAGCCCTGCACACACGACGGACTGATTCCAGCCACCACTGGAGAGAGAGGAGGACATCCTGGGGAATCGTGATTACTGAATCTAACAGACGCTGGCCGCCGGACTGAGGGGTGAGCCAGGAACTGAGGGGCCCGGAGGCGGAGCTCGAAGAGCCAATTACAAGCGCCGTAGACTAACTGTGTCTGGCCGCCCATATGGCCATCAGAGTGTCGCATGTATGATCTACGCATGAGGTTAGAGTGGCTGCCTTGCGGCCTGTGGATGATGGCTGTCCAAAGCCTGGAACCGCGACAAGGGAGTAACGGACCTGGCTATGCGAATGGAAGTCTAGACCTCGCGGAATAAACTCTATCCGCTGAGTAGGGGATAGAGTGTACTTTCGGCGATTGAGAGCAAAGGACCTAAACCGAAAAAGGCGGCTTGATAATCCGGAGTGTCACGAGGACACGCGTCCCTGAGGGTCCCCCAGATAAGCCAGTCGTGAGGTAGGGGAAACACATGCACCCGACTCGCGGACGAAGAACATTGGCGCTCGATGAATACAAGCCAGCTTTGGTAACACATACTCAGCCATCGAGAGGACCGAAAACGGGAGGACCGTTGGAATTGACAGTGCGGCCGCGACAACGAAGCAGAAGAACCTCCAGACTGGGCGGGAAGATATGCTATGGAGTAAGTCCGGTCCTGCGAATGTTCCCGAGTCGGCAGGTGTACGCAGTCTCCGGGATCCAGGGATGAAGTCCTGATTGGTCCCCAGAGGGAACAGCATGCGAACGTTCACCTTGACCAAGGTATCTATGTGAGCTCCATCGTAGGTCGGAGGATGGGTAGTTGAATGACCTCCCTTGGCACTTGGGGATTAGAAACTAACGGAGTTAAATCCCTTGCCTCCTTTCTCTTTCTCCTGGACACTTCCTCGATGTCCTTTGCGGGAGCAGCTCGCACTCCTGGAGGAAGGATCGTAGCTCGCGAGAGGGGTCCTGAAAGGGACGGAGGGAGGGGGGCGGGGAGGGCTGGGTCGAAGCAAACTGTAGGTGGTATACGAGCGCAGCGTGCGGAGGAGCCAGCGGTCTGAGTTAGCCTGCAGCTCCACGCCGGGTAGAAAAGAACGAAAGACAGGTTGCCGGGAACGGGAGGAAGAATGGATTCGTGGAAGGAATCTGAGGGTACTAGCGCCCTTCGGGGGACACCCCTTCAAAATGAGGGCTTCGGCCCGAGGAAGGCTTGAGGGACTTGGCTCTGGCCCCCCTGGTTACCGATTGTCTGCGCCGTGCCATTTCTATTTTGCCGCCGGTTAACAGTCTGCCTTTGCTGGTTGGGGGTAAGCCCTGTGCTGCTGCTGAAGGCCTGAATGGTCTACGCTGGGTAACCAGCGTATGCAGCCTAGGCACGCATAATGACCTATTATCTTTGGAGGCTTTGCAGCCGAGGGCCAGTCGTCCGAAAACAGGACCCTGGCCCTCAAACGGAAGGTCTGGATGGTAATGTTGGACGTTCCGGAGGGAGGCCAGAGACCTGAAGCCACGAGATGTGGCGCATAGGTGACTCCGGAGCGCCAGATTCTGGCGGCGACGTCTGCTCCGTCCAAACGCCGCCTGTAGGGAAGTGCGTGCGACCTTTTTCCCCTCGTCAAAGGAGAGGCGGCGAACTCTGACGACGCGTCTTGTGGAGAGCTCCTTAACATTTATCAGGCGCGCCGACCAGGTGTTTGTTACGAGTAGCGGCTGAAGCATGACTGCTGTGCAGACCGCGAGCTGCCAGGGCTCACTGCGGAATAAACCTGCAAGCCAAGGCAGGTCCTACTTCGCCTCCTTAGACTTGGGGGCCGGAGCTTGTTTCCAGGCGTTCCTCTCATTCCAGATTGGAAACGACGAGGGAACACGGGGCGGGTGGACCATATAAGTACTCATAGCTTCGAGAAGGGACATGTATTTATGCTCAACACCCAGAGACAGCGGGGGAACGGAAGCCGTGACTGCCAGATGGTGGGGCGTGCTTGGATGGTCCCTTATGGAGGGCAGGGCACACGAGTGGGCGCAGTCCGCCGAGAGTATTGCTCACAAACCAGGGTCTCGATCTCGGAGACCTCCTCAGCCTGGATGATTCAGAATGTGCATCGCGCTGAGGAGATCTGGTGTGCCCTGAGGTCCAGTGGGTGGGGGACGTGCTGGATGTCGTGCCTGCCACGCCTCTCTGGGAGGACAGAGGAGAGACTGGCAGGAAGCGGGTCCATGGTGGCGAGCTCTGACGGAGCATGCTTCTGATCTTGCGGGAAGCTCACGCGGAGGATGGGACGACGCTCTTCCGTAGGGATGTAGGAGGCGTGAAGAAGTAGCCCTCCCGGAGCCCTGTGCTCTGAGACGACGATTTGGGGGAATTTGCTGAGGGCCCGTGGAGGCTTGAGATGACTGACGCACGCATGGGAGGATCAGGTCGCCGTAACGAGGAGACGCAGCATCCTGCTACACATTCGAGAAATAGAGAGGAGCGGCTGCGAAGGTCAATTTCAGCGTACATAGGCACATACTGACGTGTCTTTGTCCGCCGAAGAGCCAGACTAGTCCTGCAGAAGAGCACATTGGTAAGAGCCGAAGTGGTATAGAGAGTGAGAGTGAGGTGGTGTGCACCAGTTGCAGATACAAGACGTGCAAGAATCTCCTCGCGGTGCCGGGATTCGATCTAGGATGCCGCGCTGCACGCCGATACCTGGCGCGCCGCTTAGCGCAAGAATGGTATTTAGGCACTTAACATCACATTGTATATATCATGGGAGTAAAAGCGGTGCTAAATCACCTTTGAGTTTCTGGGGCCTAGAAACATTCAGAAACAAAGATTCCAAATGGCACAGCAAGCAGTGGCATGCACATCCCACAATAATTAGTAGACCTAGTTTACTTATTACTTGCCAGGATGCCGGGGCGCCCAGGCCGAGACCCGGGACGCGTGCCCACCCAAGTTCGTATGGCCAAGGAAGGTGAAGGGCGGCGAATCTCGACCCGGCGAATGCGGGGTAAATTACGACTTCTCGAGTCCCGGTGCCCGGTAAATGACTGGTGGAGCCCAAGAAACGGGGGAGTATCGAAGGACCGGTCAAACGAAGACGATCGCGCGGCGAGTTACGAGGACCGGTGTGTGGAGGAGCATGCCGGGACTGCGAGCGGCCCCCGTGAGCGAGATTCCCATTGGGATCGAGATCGGTTCCACGCGGATCTTTGACAGGTGCCGACCGTTGAGATCCCAGGGATGGCGCCTCGCAGGTCAGTTAGGCTTCCCTTGATTGTAGACCGCACGGTGGTGCCGGGGGTTGGGGCAGCACCGCTCAGTTAAGCGCGATTGGCGTCCCTGGCCGACGAGAAGGTCTCAGTCATGACGGGACGCAATCAGCTTACCCCCAGATCTTGGTGGGGAGCTGGGAGGGATCGGACTCGACGGACCCGCAGCCCGAGTCGACGAAGTCCCTGGCATGCCAATGACGGCACGGCGTCAGCGCCGGGTACTCCTTCGGGGGCTGTTTTAACGCGGGTCAGAAGGAGATCGACGCCTCTTCCCGTGAGCCGGTGCCGGGAGAAAAGCGATGCCCTGGATGCTTGTTTGAGTGGCGCCCGGAGAAGAGGTGCATATGGTAGGTGGAGGGCGGCCTCTCGAGACAAGGACCGCAGGGTTAAGTGCCCACTTCCATGCAGAGCCGTCCGTGAGGCGCTGGTCTCGCTGCCTTCTTGGTCTCGGTCTGACAGGCTGCAATGCGGCACTGTCAGGCGAGAGATGGTGCGAAACTCCCCCAGGCACTTCAAAGCAGGCGGCTAGGTGGGATCGACTGGTGGGCATCGGCTTTAAGAAGTTCAACAGGCCCGGGCACGGTTTGAACCGGGAACCAAGCATGCGCCCGCGCCCCGCGCTCGGGGGAGAGGAAGCGTAAGAGCGCCCGATACTCGCTTAACTCATATACACAGAATATGTAAACACAACTATAGCTAAAGCTAGATGAAGCCATCCACGAAACTACCTGAGAATGCTAGAGATGAGTGAAACGAAGGACAGAAGCTCAAGGACGGCTGGAGGACAGCATGCTACCGCTCCACAGTTCAGAGCACGCCGACACGGCGGTAGAAGAGCAGTCCCTCGGCCCGTGCTGCTTCCAGCAGCTCCCATTGACCTGGAGCAGTGAACTGGGGCCAGTGGGAGCTGCGATTGGCCGGATTTGCAGACGTGACAGGTAAACAAACTGGCCCGGCCCAATAGGGGCTTTCCCTACACAAGCGGCGTCCCAAGTTTGGGAAACACTGGACTAGAGGATAAAGGGGAACTGATTGGTATCCTTTATTTAGACTTTCAAAAACCTTTTCATAAATTCCCCCATATGAAACTATTAGGAAACTAGATAACCCCTGAGTCAGTGTGAGAGTTCTGTCATGGATTCACCATTGATTAAGATATAAGAAGTAGAGAGGACTAATTCTCTGTTTAGAAAGAGGTCAAGAGTGGGGTGACTCTGAGCTCCGTACTGTGACTGAGATGTCATTATGTTAACTATCTGGAAGAGGGGTGAATAGCAAGACGTCAACATTTTTTCATGACACAAAATTATTTTAGTTAAGCATCATTAGGAAGATTATGAAGAACTCCAGGAGAAGGTAATAGAACTAGGTAATAAAATGTCAGATTAACTTCAATTTAGACAAGTGCATGGTAATGAAAAGGTAAAATCACTTGTACATGCTGGATTCTAAATTAGTTCTAGGGAAAATTGCATGATATTATACTGGATTATTTGAGAAATAGTACTGCGATCATGTAATTAAAGACTGTGATAAAGCATAAGCACAAAGGGGAAAAATTACTGTAGAATTGCATATTCAGTCCGTTTTTTACATTTACTGACTTTTGAGCATTCACAGTTGTGATCACTCAAGCTTTTCCTGATGAGAGAAACCCACTGGACCAATGTCACCCAATGGAGTCACAAAGATCCACCCACAAGGAAGTAGCAGGATTAGGGCCTATATTTGTAAACTTAAAACTGTGTAAAAATAGTTTTTGTATGCTAATGTAACCTTTTTTCAAGGGGGAAAAAAAGCAGAGAAAACCCAGAGATAAAGGTTGTATGAGCAGATCTACAAAGCTCATTGTGAGTTCATTCAGAACTCTTAAAGTTAAAGTCACAAAACTAAGTGAGTGGGCAACAAAATGGCAAATGAAATTTACGGTTGATAAATGTAAAGTAATGCACATGGGAAAAAATAACCCCAACTGTACATACAATATGATGGGGGCTAATTTAGCAACAACGA
>NC_133774.1:69186561-69272321 GCF_003597395.2 Chelonoidis abingdonii | reverse complement strand
TTGTTCTTCGAGATGTGTTGCTCATATCCATTCCACACCCGCCCTCCTTCCCCACTGTCGGAGTAGCCGGCAAGAAAGAACTGAGGAGCGGGTGGGCCGGCAGGGGTATATATTACCCGCCATGGCGGCGCCACTCTAGGGGGCGACCTGCCGGCCTGCTGGAGTTGCTAGGGTAAAAGTCTTCCGACGAACATGCACGCGCGACGCGTACACCTACTGGAATGGATATGAGCAACACATCTCGAAGAACAACAGTTACAAAGGTGAGTAACCGTGTTTTTCTTTTATCATGATTAAAAAAAGATGTGGCTGGGTTTTTTAGTTTTGTTGTTGTTTGTTTTTTTGTTAGTTTTTTTACTCCTGACATTTTGTTTAAAATGGAGGGGGGAAAGTATTGTATGTTTACAATAGTTTTTTTTCTTTTTGATTTTATTTAAAAATCTATATTCTTCTTCTTTTCGTTCCAAAAATTTTTTACTGGCAGGGGGAGCAATACAGCATCACCATTTATTCCTGCTTGTTCCTCCATTAAGCCCAGCTTTGTCATGTCCCCATGTACGAACTCACACCATCTGTTGGTGGTTGGCCTCTAGGTCAGACTGACATTGGTTGTGTTTGTATTATTTTCTTTGATATCCTGTCATCTGTTTGTTTTCTGCAGTGTCCCTGGCATTGTACTCTTTTTGACTAGACAATCTCATATCCTGATTTCACATCCTACTCTCCTTCTTTGTCTTATCATTTAAACCTGCCATCTTTCAAAGAAATCTCATCTCTACTTCCTCCAGCCTTCCGATGTCTGTTCATATAATGCAGCTGCTTCTTGACCATAGGATAATACTGTAATATATATATAAAAATATTACAGCAGGGACCTGCGGGGGGCTGTGCATGTAGACGGTCAATGTCGACAAAATGTCTCACGGCCCGCAATCAGATTACCCTGATGGGCCGCCTGCGGGCTGCAGGTTACGCACCACGGTGCTAGATGAACAGGCAGCTTACAGGGCAGAAGGGATATCAGCACTGAACCACCATCAGAATTGAAAACAGAAAGAGTAGTGAAGCAGTTAAAAGGGGGAATGTATGCATTGACAAATGTTTTGCTCAGAACTAATGTGTTATCACATTTGGTATATAACAAGAAAAAACAAACAGAAAAACCCAGCAGTGATTTAAAGAGTTTAAAACCATCTGTGTGTACATTTATTTATTTTTAAATCCATAGCTTCAGTTATTTGCATTAGGCAGGCTTAGTGCACATGCGTGGGTATCAAACTGGCTTAATAGATTGTAATTACTCCAAAGGAGCATTCACGGTCCATCAGGGCAGTAATCTTTGACCTAGATATTTACATGACCGAAACAATAACCAGCCTGAAGGAATCGTGGAAGGCAAGCACTCACTTGTGCTTAAATAAGGGATTGCTCAAATGAGCATGCTAACTCCAAAAGAACTTTGGACCCAATCCTGAAAGATACTGAGCACTTCCTGAGATGTCTTGAGGACTCATTGGCATCCAGTGAAATAAAGTAAATACTTTATATGATAAATGGAACTAGATAAGTTTCACACGGGGTTTTTGTTAAGACAGTCTAAAGGAATTAGCTTTCAGTGGGCTTTCAAAGGTGTCACTAATAGCATAATCTGAAGGTTGTAGGATTGCACAGGTGTGGTAATAATACCTAATAATAATGCCTAATTTTGTGTCACTTTGCAGTAGTACCATGCAGCTCTACCTTGAGAAGTGACTGTAACAATGGCTTTTCATCTTTATTGTCTCTCAGTGATTTCCACATCAAATATGTTCAGTTTACAAGTCAAAACATGGTTGGTTTGGTTTGGTCTGGTAACTATTTTCCTTGCAAACTCTGCTTCATCTGCTGAGAATCAAACAGGGATTAAAGGATTACTCCATCCTTTGTAGCAATAAAGGTTCTGCAGGCCAAATTAGGCTCCCAGTTAACATTCTTGGAATCTAATTGCCTTCTTATTATGCCTAGTATATCTGTGGAAGTCCACCTCAGCTCACTCCACACCTGCCCTTCCAACAGGTACAATTTGCTAAACACTCCTAAGGATGCAAATGATTAAATGGAATCTACTTTTCATTGCTTTTCTCAAGTGTTTTAGCTCTGCGGGGCTAACAGGAGTAAAAAGCAGTAAAAGCTCATTTTTGTTACTGAAGTCCACAGATATGACTGAATGCACACAGAAAACGGATACGATGGCCAAGAAGGTGCCATTTTTACTGAAGTTCTATTAATATTAAGGATATGGCTTGACTAGGGAAAAGCTTGTTTTGCCTGGAAACTTCACTGTTTTTGCTTCTTTATTTCTACTGCCTTCTGCTTAACATTGCTATTAGCAAATGGTAGCAGGGCACAATTCCAAACTTAAATGTTGCTTTCAACAAAACAAACATAACTTCAAGGTAATGATGCTTTCAAGACCTATAGAGCCTCCAATCCACTACTGTAAATATGTGTTACTATGCTTATAAAGGCCTATTCAATTTTAATGGGATTTTTTATATTCTCAGTGGTGTAGAATACTGGCACTTTGAAACAGTCATAAGGTAAAGATGATTAAAAAGTGTATATCTTATATTATGCAGGGTATTTCCTGAGAGGGAAAAACACCAGTAGGAGGTAAGAGCCTTAATTGGCATGTGGCTTAAAATTCACTTAATAGAAGTATGTATCTTGAATGCTTAGGCAATAAGTAACGTAAGTATAAATAAGAAACTTCAATGCAGATACAATTTTACATGACAACCTTATGAACAGCCATCCTGTGGTGCACTTTGAGTTAGCACCTCTTATCTACTACCCAGGTTCCCAATTCAGTTTAGATTCAGGCAAAAGCCAGTAATTCTATTTGTTTTGGGTAAATTTATCAAGCTGTTCCTGATTACACCTTAGCTGGGGACCATCTGTTGACAGTGCATCTCTCCGTGAAGTAGTTTCTACAGGCGATGAATGGGAAAAGTATTGGAGCACCAATGCTATTAGTAAACAGATGCATGCGATCATAGAGCATCCTTCCCGCCTTTCAATCTGCCAGGTCCTTGTATTGATGGAGTGTTGTATGCCTACAAGCTATTCTGTCCTACAGCAATGAGAAGTGCTCTCTTAGGGCCCATTCATCAAGTATTTCTGCTGGTGTTTGATGGACAGGAATTATGAATGCATAGTTTAATACACGAACAGAAAACATGGTCTGATTTTAATTTGCTCTTCCCTATCTTATACATGAACACACAGGCATGTTTTTCACCAGTGAACTGTTAAAAGATTTGGTATTAGAAACAACAGGATACAGCTGCTTTTTGTAATGTAGTGAGTAAATCCCAAAGTGCCAGGACTGCATTATTTTTAATTTTGTTACCACTACTGCCAGTTTATCATATCAAATCAGAAGATGCTAGGCTAGTACACTATCTTAGGGGAGCATTTTTGAGTCTGACCTTGGCATGTTGGTGAATATCTAAATGATTGATTTTTATATTATAGCTATTAAAGTCATAACTAAGGTTAGTACTATATTTTCAGTTCACCATAGGCAGCAGCGTCCTGTTTCAGGCAGACTCAGAAGACAGCATTTGTGAAATAGCATGAACAGCTTCATCCTGTGTTTTGAAAGAAATGGAAGAGAGAGATGGACAGATAAAGTGATTGGGTAACAAGTTGTCTATTTAACTCTCTGAACCTAAAAACTGAATAAGATCATTGAAGTAAAGTGACTGGTTATTTTTTATGGTAAGTTGTATACAATAGTCCACTTGACACAACTAGCAGTATGCCGGACGGTACAATTATGGGCCTCACTTAAGGTTTGCTCCTCACTCTGCTAGTATGGAAACAGAATTTACCCATGCAGATAGTGTTAATCTACTCAGATTACAGGTTTGTTGCGGAGTCCTCACTGGAACTATTGTTTCTGTTGGGCAACCATACAATTTGCCTAGGCACTTCCATTAGTTCTCATCTTCAATGAGTCAGGAAGGGTGTGGAAGATAGAAAATTGTGTGTCCATCAAAATTTCACGTATCGCACCCACCACTTAAATTTATCCAAAGATCCATGTATCCTGGTTCAGAGAAACATAAGGTAATAAATCACAAAAGTGACAGTTTGTGCTGCTGTAAGATTATGAGAATCTTGTTGTAGTAATTTCAGCACATGATTAGGTTGATCATGTATTCAATTTAGTTTTATAACAAAATACAATGATTGCATATTAGATACAAAGTGCTAGAATGTGGCAATGGAATTAAGATTACTGAGCTGTGTTAATTCTTTAAGAAAAAGGAAAACAAAAATACTGGAAATTTCTGACCAGCCCAGTGCAGTCTGATTTTTATGGCAAAGCAGTTTAATGAATATGAGGTTGATTTAATCTGCCATAATATTTGCACTAACCTACTAATGCAGTAAATGTATTGTATGTGAGCTCTGATAGTGCAGCACAGTAGCTAATCAGGGAAAACTATAATTCCATATAAAAACCGTATATGTAGGGGCATACTGCAGGTGATGCTGGGAAGTGGGTTTACTTTATGGGTTAGAGCTGGTAATTTGTTAGCTTCCAGTAGCCAGTGATTCAGAAAATAAACTCTGGTCTTCAAATAGGATTATTTTGTATTATTTGTATAACAGTAACAGAAGGCCCAAAGCAGGATTGAGGGTTCACTGTGGCAGGCACTGTACAAACCACATAGTAGGAAACCGTGCTTGCCCTGAAGTGTTTCTGATCTGAATAAACAAGACAGGCAAAGGATGAGAGAGAAAACAGAGATACGGGGAGGTGAAGTGGTTTGCCTGAGGTCACAGAGCATGTCTGTGGCTGAGCTAGGACTAGAATCAGCATCTCCTGACTCCCAGTCTAGCGGCCTGGATCATACTGTTTGCCTGCCAGACTGCCCCTTGGAAAAACAAACATGTAATCCAAATCCCAGGGTTATAGCTTTTCCCTTTATTCACTATATGCACTAGATTTTCACTTGACTGCTACCAGCTGATCACAAAACAAAAACTGGGTATGTGAGAGTGATGGTCTGGTTCCCTCCCATATGTGCTGGGCCCAAGTCTCCCACTGGTTTAAAAAAAAAAATCACACGGAGAACAGGAGGAGAGGCAGGACTGTGCCCATTGTGTGTTTAATTCTCAGATTTAAGTTCAGATTGAGGTAATGATCCTCATGGAATGATGCTGGGCAATCTCTACAAAGACTTTAGCAGACAATAATCTACATGATAAAACCATCTGAATAAATTTGTACACGAGATAGTGCTTGAACAGCATCTGAAGAAATTGGTCTTTCCAAGTCATGGCTGCTGGCTGTTTATAGGGGAGCTTCACAAGGACTGCATTCCTGTGTATCTGGTTTGGTGATGCATGAGGAACCGTTTTCAGTCTTATTTTTGATATTATAATGTCAAGGTTGTAGAGCACAACAAAGCACCTTATCTTGACATATTCAAAGATCATAGCTGAGATGCAGAAGTTCTCTTAAGGTGCTTAAACTGTTCAACGTATTGTAAACAAACGGTTCATGTGTTACTGTTTTGTGTCTGTGACCTCAGGCGCAGGTCTAGGTGAAGTGTATTGGCTTTAGGCTCTGACAGTGTCCCTTTTAAATGATACAAAAATAGAAAGGAAAAGAAAACATTTTTAAAAGGTTGTTTTTAGGTTTTTCTGATGTTGCACATTATAGTGCAAAGACGAGATCGTGGGGCACTTGGTCCAGCAAGAAAATGCAGACTAATAATAAATACTGTTGTTTTTTTTTATCACAATGGAAAAGATTATACAGGCATCAACATCCTTTCTCTACATGTTGTAAATGAGAATCTCTTTTTCCTTCTGCCTCTCTCTTTATTTCTTTCCCACTATGGGGCCATTTTTCAAAGAACCCAAACCAAAATAGAGCTCAAATAGCAGAATACTTGTTTGTGATGAGCTGATACAATAGGAAGGAAGTAATCAGCATCTGCTGATGGGGCCCTGCAGCAGGGGTCAGGCTGCAAAAGTATGGCATTTGGATAAAAAATGAGGCTTTAGTCAAGAGATGTCACAGTGCCAAGTCACAGCTGCCTTCGAGCTATTGATCAGTGTGATTTCACCAGGCAAATTATTCCTACCAGGATAACTGCAAAGCACAACAGAATTGAGACACTGACAGTGTTTTGTTTATTTAATCTCCCCCCAAATATTCTGTTTGGTTTACCTGCCTTGTGATTTGTATATCGTTCTCTGCGTGGAAGATTGATGCATCTATCTGGTTAATATTTCCGCCGTAAGGCATTCAAATCTTGTTTTCTTGCTGTTGCAATAAAGCATTACAATAAAAAAGGTTTTTACTGGAAGAAAAAGAGTATGGAAGAAATTAAACTCCCAGTTATGGCAGCTTTAATTAAAAACAACAAAAATGTTTTTATTCCTGTTTAGTCATTAATTGATACCTGGATCTTCATTATACATCTGGGCCAGTGGTTGCCAAACTTGTTCTGCCGTTTGTGCAGGGAAAGCCCCTGGCGGGCCGGGCCGGGATGTTTACCTGCCGCGTCCACATGTTCGGCCGATCATTGCGCCCAGTGGTCACAGTTTGCTGCTCCAGGCCAATGGGAGCTGCTGGAAGTGGCAGCCAGTACGTCCCTCGGCCCGTGCTGCTTCCAGCAGCTCCTATTGGCCTGGAGCAGCGAACTGTGGCCACTTGGAGCCATGATCTGCCGAATCTGCGGACGCAGCAGGTAAACAACCTGTACCAGTCCTCCAGGGGCTTTCCCTGTGCAAGCGGTGGAACAAGTCTGGGAACCACTGATCTGGGCTAAGACTTTTGCCAGAAGAAATCTAGTCCAGCCTTGGCATCAGTGTTGAGGTTTATGATTTTTCATTCACTATCTGTGAATTTAAAAAAAGCGATCACAGCTTTGGGTGAAAATGTTTCAAGATTTGTGTGTCACAAATGGTAAAAAGCAAGGGTGTTGTGCACATGTGGAAAAAATGATTCTGAATAAGAGAAGTACAAATGAGGACTGATAGATATTAAGTAATTATGGTGGCTTAAATATGCTTTCCAAATTCCAGCTGTTGGCTGAATATGTATGGAATGTTTTGTTTGTTTTTTAACAAGTTCAATTGGATGTTGTTAAGACCTCTCTAATGGACAGCTTCATCAACCCTGCAAGTAAATGGCAGTTGATGAGTGAAGAACTCAGCTCTTTAGTTCCCCAACTGATTTTCCATGGGATCTAGAGTAATGGCTGTCTGTGTGCTACTTCAGATCAGCAAAGACTCTTATGTATAACCTGTAAATTTATTTCTTAAAGCACATTTGATCTTCAGATTGTTATTGAAGGATCCATAGGCTGAAGACATGTGCTGGGTAAAAGGTTAAACAACTGGAGGTGGTGTCTGTGATGCTATCTCTGGGTGTCCAGGACTGAAACTCACCCTGCTACCCCCTCTTCTTCCAGGGAAAGTGAGAGACATGCTCTTGCTTATATGAGTGTCAGCTCCCTGACACCACCGGTCTGTTAGCCAACTGAACAATCTCCTCAGAGCTCTGCCTGGCCTTCTTTTGCTTTTGCAGGTTAATACAAGGTGCACTCCAATTCCAACTGAAAGCATCCCCTCTGGTATCCAGCCCTTGCCACTGGACACTTGCAGTAATTATCTGGTTTGCTGTTCCCAGTGGAACAATATGTACAAAGTTTGACTGGTACAACTCAGGATCAGGTCCTCCATAACATCACAACCTGGAGCTATATTTATAGTGAAACAATCATAATTTTTTTTATCAAAGGCTAAGAGTTGAGAGATGGTGAATAACAATAACAGTGGGAACAGAAATGGCTATATATAAAACAAAAGTAAAACATGCTTTCTAGAGTCTAAACTTAACCTTAGCAGGCAAAAATCCTTTTCTAAGGTAGTTTCTCACATAAAGCAATCTCCCATCGTCACCAACCCACATGGCTGGGATCCACTGTTCGTGGATGCAAAAAGCAGTGTCCTTTTTGTACCCTCAGTGATGGATGAGTGGTTGCTGTCCAGGGTCCCCCAGTTAGAGTCCAATAAATCTTTGAGGTGCTCCCGCCAACAAAGCTCTATTCCCTCTGCGCTTCTTCTCTTCGTATTAAATCTTAGAATCCTTCATCTGCATTTAGCTCAGACTGATGATTGTGATGAGACAATATCAATTTACATTTCATCAGATAGATGGATAAATCCTTTGCCAGTTGGCATTGAGGGGCTCTTAGGCTCACAGTGTCTGGTCTGGCAGGAAACCAGGTTTTGACCTCTGCTGAGGAGTAACACTTTAATACAGACTATAAAGACTTATTTCTAGTCTATGGAGATAAATTTTAAAATATCACCAGTCCATACATTACACAATGATATTGATGACCAGCATGATCCTGGTTTTCATTTAAGATTTTACGTGTCTAAAGACTATGAAAGTAATGTGTTAGATGTAGTGAGTTGGTCAGGCTGATAGGAGTTGGTGTACGGTGACCCCTTCACCAATTGGTATTGAGTGGCTCTTAGGGTCATAGTAGTCATGATATTTTCTCTGGAGAAACTGACAAGACTGAGTCTTAAATCTGACCTTTTCTAATAGAAGCATAGGTATAACACACCTGCAAAAACTCTAGACAAAACAGTAAGTTACTGGTTAACAAAAGGGTATTACTGAAAGAATTTGCTCCCATCAATTAGCCTAGTAGATCAATGTTATGTTTCTTGATGTATATGGACACTATTTCTAAATGTATCATGTGATCATAAACTGCGCACTACATTTTGGTGTCTGTCCCTGCGTGGCTGGTTATCCACTGGAATTGATACTTTCAGATATAACAGTTCATTATTCTAAGCATACTGGTGAGTTACGAATCTTCAGTGAAGGAACTTCTTAGCACCCACACTTCTTCAGCTGAGGGCTTATCTATACAGGAAAATTGACCAGAGTGGCTATTGTGGACTAAACTGTTCTGCAATAGGTATTCTGGAGTTGCTCTGCATGTGGATACTTATTCTGGAATATATATTGTTCTTTAAATTCACATCCTCTCTTATTCTGGAATAACTTCCCCATGTATGACAAGTATAACCTGAGCTTTGTAGGGGATTACTGTGTTTCATTAAGTTTTATTAAAGCTGCTAGGGAAGCTTGAGAGCTGTAGAAATCGTATTCCTGCAACCTTGTTCTGTAAAACTGTGGATGCCAGTCTGGAGTGCGATTGATATTCACAGAGGGATGGTTCCATAAGAACAAAGAAGGAGGTGTGGAAATCTGGACTCCAATTACCTCACACGTTCTGCTGCTGAGCTCTTTAATTTTTCTTATCAGTAATTCACTTCAGATAACAACCCTGTAGATAAAGTAGGCCTTCAAGGAAAAGGGAGAAAACAGAGGTTTTATTGGCCTTTATCAGTTTACTAAAGAGGGGTTTGGTTGTAAAAGATTAAAACAATATTATTCTATCTGTAACAAAAAGTAAATGAATAAAAGTAACAATTATAAGCCAGGGCAAATAATTACTAGAATATATTTGCCTTTTCCTGATCACTGGGGGCCTCCAATTTTCTTCTTCTTGTCTCCATGATTGTCTTCATTTCCAGTATGTCCACTGGACATGCTAATTACAGTTAACCCCCTTTTTCCTTTCACAGGAAGTCAGGGGGACTTGACCTGCTGTTATTCTAATTTGTATTCATTTCGTTTTTTCATGTCTTCCTCTGAGACTGAAGTTGTGTCTTGGGAGAGGAGCATATGAGAGAGTCATTAAATGAAGCCAAGAGGTTCCTATTTTGGACCTGAGGTTATGATGATCTTTATCATAGATAAATAAAACCTGGAGTGCTACGTGTACATTAATTACAATTCTCTGCACGTTGATAGCTTCAAATAAGAGTACTTACCAATTTTTTTTTTGCTGTTGTTAGAAAATAATGATTATAGTGATCATGTAATCTTCCTTTTCTGCACCATGAGATGGTACTTATAAAAGTGTCAGGGTACTTGGGATGATGAGTGGTGGAAGGATGTAATTAACACACAGGTAATTTATTAATTTACCACAGTAGATTTTACAAAGATATTACAGATTTATAGTAGCAAAGAGACCTGTTTGGCCACATAAGAACATAAGAACGGCCGTATCGGGTCAGACCAAAGGTCCATCTAGCCCAGTATCCTGTCTGCCGACAGTGGCCAATGCCAGGTGCCCCAGAGGAAGTGGACCTAACAGGCAATGATCAAGTGATCTCTCTCCTGCCATCCATCTCCATCGTCTGACAAACAGAAGCTAGGGACACCATTCCTTACCGGTCCTGGCTAATAGCCATTAATGGACTTTACCACCATGAATTTATCCAGTTCTCTTTTAAATGCTGATACAGTCCCAGCCTTCACAACCTCCTCCACATAGTCCAACTTCTTACAGGTGAGGTTTCTTTTGTATGTTGTGTTCTAGTTTTTTGTCCCACCAAATGATGGACTGCCACCTCTTCCCTTTGAAAGTCATGCCATAGTAATGAGTTTTGCTTTTTACAAAGTTTAAAGTGCAGTTGTAGTTTTAAAAAAATACACTGTGGAAAAGTATAATGAATACACTTTTACTCAACAGATTTGTTCCCTGTGTACTCTGGGCCATTTTAGCTTACTAAAATAATTGAAGTTTTTACCTCTCCCCAATTCTGCATATACAGCCCAAGAATAGAAGAGAGCTGAACTCTGATTAATGCATCATTGACAGAATTGTTCATTAAATTTCTGAGTCAAACTCTGCTGCCATACATACCTGTGCAGTGGCACTAATGACAATGAGTTGGCACAGGTGTAGCTGAGGACAAAATTTCATTTATAGAGTCTTTTATTACTGGTGATGATGGCTTAGTTGGAAAGAACACATCTTGAGTTCCAAGTTCCATATTGAGTTGCAGGGCTGCTGTTAGAAAAGCCACCCTTTTTTCATATAAACTATGCACATTTGCTCTAGAAGTCATTGAAATGCACTAAATCTTAAAGCTTCATAAGATCATTTTTACAGTCACTTTTTAAAGCACACTTCCCTGACCTAAAAAAGGAATTTTAAGTTTGTGTCTTTAGCATTTCTTTGAGGGAACTGCTCTAGGCAGTTGGAAGTGCAATTTTGAAGTGAACCTGTCCAAGCAGAACATTTGTTTGTTTTAAAGAAAATTCTTTCACTTTTCCTTTCATATAGATAAGATATGGCTCATACTGATTTTCACAGCATCCTAGAGGAAAAACAGCATATTGGAGCAGAACTACATCACACCACAATTCACTTTATGACATAAAGAAGAGGGAAAATTAGTTTCAAAATGGAAACATAGTACCCACTAAATCCCACAAAACCAGGGAGCTACTTAATGCAGAATAAGTAGAAAACCTTGCATGCTCCAGGATAGTTATTCTTTTTCCAGTTGTGCTCAAGATAACAAGGAAATAACTAAAGTCTACCATTTTGAATTACAGACCTTCATCAAATCTTAATTTCTTGGAATTATTAGCCCACAGTTTTTCTACTCAAATATTTTTACACTGAATTGGCAACTGAATTGGTGAAAAGGTCATTTTCACCTGGTAGGTCTGCTCATAAGTGTCCGTTCATAATATCCTTGCCTGCCCAATTTACTGAATTTATTTACTCGTAAGTATTTGATGGTGGAGGGAGAGATTATTTAAAACAAAACTCAAAAGATTGATCTGTTTATAAGCATTTACTGCATCAATATGAGTTTTGACTCATAATTAATTAATTTTTTTAGATGTGTTGCCAGATCGGGGTATTGTTTACCAAAGCCACATCTAATGTATGAATCGATACAGTTAGCAGCCAGGCATAGGGGTGTCCATGTGATTTGTTTACCAAATAAATATGGGATTATTGCAACATTTTTCCCATATGGTTACTGATTGGTCGCCTTACATATTTTAGTGCTTTTAAGTAAGGAAAACCATAATTTACTCTTATTGTTTTCTTCACACTGAGATTAAAGATTTTCAAGTCATGCTCTTAGGCCCCGTCTACACGACGCGCGAAAATCGATTTTAGATACGCAATTTCAGCTACGAGAATAGCGTAGCTGAAATCGAATATCTAAAATCGATTTACTCACCCGTCTTCACCGCGCGGAATCGATGTGCGCGGCTTGCCATGTCGAATCCGGAACTCCGTTTGTTTTGGTGGAGTTCCGGAATCGATGTAAGCGCGCTCTGGGTTCGATATATCCCCATCTAGACGAGACGCGATATATCGAACCCCGAGCATTTGATTTTAACGCGCCGAAACGGCGCGTCGTATAGACGTGGCCTTATTCATGTAAGTAAACATCTGAGGAAACCTGCTTATAGTTTTTTTTTTAATCCTTTATTATGCCTCTTTACTCACTTTAGATTATATTCCTTTTGTTCATGAGATCTACAGCATCTTCCCAGCTACAGTAATAGCTACTGATCAGGTTCACACATTAGCCCTATATTAATACACAATGTGAATTCACAGTCCTTCCACCTACGGAGACGTGAGTAAGACCAGTCATTTCTTATACAGTGGACTAGCTAAATTTAACAGTATCATTTTAGCCAGAACAATGATTTGTCCTAATAAAATAAGCCTAATTCGTTAGCTTGTGAGCTCTGAGCATTTAAAAAAAAATCCTCATGTATAAAATCTTGCACTTTTTTCATGATGATGAAGATTTTAAAGCTTATGGGTCTCTGTGGCAAAGAGAACAAAATATTTTATTAGAAGTGTCAGTGGGACTGGTTTTAAAGTGTTTTTGAAGATCAAAATATACTTGAGAATAGAGCTGCCTTAATGTGGAAATGTCATCCTTCTGTTAATACAGAACCAATAGTTTTCAATCATAAAATAAAAAAAAGTTGAATTAAAACTGTGCAGGTGGAAGAAAACAACAGTGGAGACAAAGTTAAAGTTTAAATTTCTTTTTAATTTGAAAGTTCTTGCAACATTTTTTCCTCCTCCTTAATCCTTGGTGAAAATTATATGCTGTGCATGTTTGTTTTTTCCATTGGGTAAAGCTGCAATAGACTTGAGTTTCTTTTTAGTTGAAAGTGTTAGTTGAACTCTCATCTGTGTTGTGAACCAACTTGATTAGCAATTAACGTTTTGATGTCCATAAATATGAAGAATGCAAAACCCAGTGGCATTGCTTTGAGATGAAGCTTCAGCAGGAGAGCACATGTTACAGCTCCTTGCAATCTCTCACAATTAACTTACTTTACATATTACCTGAGGGTCTGTCGAGTTAAGTTATCTGCATGACTGGGAGACTATTTGACATGTGTATATAACCTCATCTTAAAAAGAAACTATTCAAAACAAAAGTGTGAAGCCTTACTATCTCCTGCTGGTGCACAGGATGGAATAATCCCGGTGTGCCTTGGGGAGAGGGGCATTCTCTAGGGCAGGGCAAGCAATGTTTGTAGCATCATCTCCCTCCTTGTGTGTATATGGATTCCACTGGGGAAGGGCAACTTTACACAACTTCTGGGGCTCTGTGAGAAGGCTGCCCAAGGGATGTGCTGACTTTTGCAAGTGTATCTCAGGGTTGAATTATGTTATGTTCCCCACTATCACAGATAGTTATTGACTTGGCTAGTAGTAGTAAATAAAATGAGATGGGAGTGGATTCTTCCCTTATAGCAGAGGTCGACAACCTATGGCACACGTGCCAAAGACGGCATGCAAATCGATTTTTAATGGCATGCTGCTGTCTGCCAGAATCCCTCCACTCCTCAGTCCCTGACAGGAGCAGAGGGGAAAGGGCAGAAGCTTGGTCCTGCTGGCTCTCCTGCCTCTTCCCATACTGTGCTGGGTTCCTGCTCCTCCTCTGCCTCTCCATCCCTCCCTCTCTGGCCCTTGTGAGGGAGGGAGTCGGGAAGGAGCAGAGTCAGCGTGCTCGCTGCTCCCAGTGGAGGCAGAGAAGCAGCAAGGGCAGGGCCTTGAGGAAGGGGGGGATGGGCATATCCCCTCCAGCCCCCTGCCCTGACCCTCCCTCACCCATCCTAGACCTCTGCCCTGACCCCCCCCCACACACACACCTAGCCCTCTGCCCTGAGCTGTGACCCGCCCCCCACCTAGCCGGCAGCGTAAGGTCAACATTTTAATTTAATTTTAAATGAAGCTTCTTAAACCTTTTGAAAACCTTGTTTATTTTATAATACAACAATAGTTTAGTTATATAATATATAGACTTATAGAGAGAGACCTTCTAAAAAACATTAAAATGTGTTACTGGCACGTGAAACCTTAAATTAAAGTGAATAAATGAAGACTCGGCACATCGCTTCTGAAAGGTTGCTGATCCCTGTCTTATAGGAACCTTTGTCTTTAAAAGGTAATTTCTGGGTTTGGGTTGTATTATAAATTCTCCACTCAATAATACGAATTGAAATCTAGAAGCTTGAGCAGACCACCGTCCATCAAGAAGGGACATGTGAGTCATGATTGGCCACTGGTCTTGTAAAATGTATGCTGACCTGAGAGAACTCCATTTTTGGAGCGTGGATACAACCTGTCACAAACTATCACCCCTTGTAAAATTTGTGCTTCGAAAAAACAGGCAGTGCAAAAACAAGAGAAGACAGAAATCACACATACACAAACAACCTAGCTAGGCTTTGGCTGGTGTGAAAAAAGAATGGAAGTAAGCCAGATGTTGATGGAGGTTTTAGGATGCAAATGAAGTAGGTAGATTAAGAGTTACATATTTGTATTTAGCAGGATCATAGGTTCAATGGCTTCCCTCATCTGGCAGTTTAGTCAGAAGTCTAGTTGTTGGACTAGAAGCGGTCTGTGTGAAGAGGAGAGAGAATGTTTTCTCATACAGTTTTATGTATCATTAAGGATTTCAGGATTTATTTGTAATTTAACTTGAAAGCCATTTTGCACCAACAAAGTGAAATTTAATTTGGACCTTCAGTGGAATTTGTTTTCTGTGGGAAATCTCTTAGGTAAACTATATTTCACCCATATATGTCTCATATATTTTCCTGCCTAATATAAATTATGCAGCTCTTTTACCTTTAACAGGACACTGATTAGGAATATAAATGGGTAGAAAAAACAGAGCAGAGGAATACCAATATTTTATTCAGAGTATTTAATTTTTATATATTCATGAATACTCTTATAGTCCCAGCTTTCTAAAATGAACAAATAATGTTTAAAAGAGTAGTATTTTATTTCAACATATTACAAAATGATTCAGTTAGTTGGGGTCACATTTATTATTGACACTGAGTACTGAGTAGCACCATTATTTTGCAAGTAGTCCCATTAAATCAAACTACCTAATAGTACCTTACCTCACAAATAGTCCCATTGACATGATAGGGACTATGTGCAGACTAAAGTGCTACTCAGCTTGAGTAAAGGTGATGGAAACTGGCCCTTAATTAATATTATTTGACCAGTGCTACTCAGAAATATTTTAAATGTTATTAAATGTGGCATTTGCCCAATCTTAAGTGTGTCTCCCTTTAAAAACAAACAAACAAAAAACTAGTGAAGTTTAGTGAAAAACAAACCCATTTAAAATTCAACTCTGAATATAAGCATGTGCATAATTTCCTTTCATCAGCACTGTAAAATGAATTCTTAATGTGATCAGGAAAAGAAACAGACTGATCTAAACCCAAATTCATTATCTGAAAATGCACTGCAGATCCCAAAACCATACACATTTCATCCACTTCCGTTTGACCACTGATTCTTTTGTTCGTAAGGCTGATCTTAAGATAAGCAATAAAGGATGCTGGCCATCCTGCCATTGCATGGAGAGGGAATAAATGAATAACTGTAACTCTGAGAATTGTGACATTCCAAAGATAGAAAAGCAGACACTGAGATACCTTTTACTGGATTAGTAAAGAGGTCCAGTAAAAAATAGCATGTTATCTATCTTGTCTACTTTTTCTTGAGTACTGATCTCACTACAAACGTTTTGTGCACTGCAAATTCAAATGCTTTTACATGGATTTTTCTGTTTATCTGTCATCTGAGAACGTTGAAATGTGTAATATATGGACATACCTCAAGGGATTGTGTTCAAGAAACTACATCTGGTACACTGTATTTGGAAAATGTATGTGGCTATTTAAATAAATGTATTAGTACTTTCTGTCCTTCATGATGGAGAGGAGAGAGGATGGGAGAGGGGAGTGAAGGACTCCCCCAAATCCTGGACTATGAAGTGAAGACAGGAAGGTAGGTAAAGGCATGCAAAGTAGTCAAATACTCATGTGGATAACGGATTAAAGATATGTTAATATAGTTCTGATTTCAGTTAAAATGAACAGTACTTTCCATAGGAATATAATAAAAGAATCTTCTGTTCAAAAAAACAAGTTATTTTCTTTAATCTTTTCCCCCAAATTATAAACTAAGAGTGATCAGAAAAATGTGTGGGTTCCCTGTTAGGCATCTTTGGGACTGGTTAAAGAATATATGAAGTATTCTCGAACAATGGCCTGTTTTTAAGCATTACTTTCATCTATGTACTATACAGAATTTTAAAGCTAACAGTTTAAAATGTAAATTGAAGGTTAATGAAAGTTAATACTATAGCCATATTTTTCACGCTTTTCATTCACTTACAAAATTGTTCCTGTAACCTTTCATGCATTCAGAACTATGCAAGCTGTCTGCAGGCTACTAAATCCCTTAGTAGCTGTGTGATTTCAGGTATCTTCATTTAAGAAGCCTGCTGCTTGCTAGCTCTCACAGGAGTTATAGACATTAGCCTTGTGGGATAATGGAGTAGTCCCTTGAGCACAGCAGGATACGGCTCCTGTAGCTGTGTTGGGGTTGTGTTACTTATTCTTTACTAATTAAGAGTTACTATGAATCTGTTTGACAATTAAGGACAGAATGAACTTTAATGTTGATAGGCACCATGGGACAGTAAACGGCTCTAAAGCAAGTAAAGAGATGGCACAGAAAATACTGCTGACAGCATGGACTTTCTTTTAATGATGTAAATTGCAGTGCATTAATAAATGTCTAAATTGTACTATGTCACCATTGCAGAACTGAAGCTTGTATCAGGTAGGGACACTGTCAAAAATTCTTGCAACCATATAGATTTGTCTAGTCTGCGCTTCACAAGGCTTCAGTAAACTATTGGTCCTAACAATCTCCTCTCAGAAGGACTGATTAGAGAGCCAATGATCATTCCTAATTAGTGGTTAAGAGCAGCACGAGAAGAATAAAGTTACAAATGACCTGGGAGGAGAGGGAAAATGAGTGCTAGGAAGGATCTTACATAGTGAGAAGATACTCATTAAAAAGGGAACTCTAGTTTCCTAATTCAACCTAGTAATCACAGATGCACCTTGGGTTGCTTTTTGTTTTTGTTTTGTTTGTTTTGTTTTTGTTCAGTTTATATTAGTCAGCTGTTTGGTTTTCCAAGTAGCTTCAACTTAAAAGAAAGTTCCTTTAAAAATGTTGTAAAGGGAGGGATGCTCTGAGATTATTCGGATTGTCAGAGGGAAAAATACTCTTCTTGTTCATGTTTCCCTAGGAAGGTATATATCGTTGTATGCTAATAGGCTGGTTGAAAACTGGAAATGTAAATTAAATTTAATGAGGTGCATTCCTTAACAATAAGAGATTAGGGATTGGTTGATATGGGAGTGCCATTGAAACAAAAGTGAGTTGATGCCAGCCTATTTATATCCCCCTCCCAGAGAAGGAGGCAAAAAAGGGAGGGGTGCAGTTTGATGTCTGTGTGAAATAATCTCCAGAAAGAAAATGATTATATTTGTTAAACTGTATAAAAAAATCTGAAGATAATATGGCTTTGTTCACAGTATTACATAAAGAAGATTAAAGACGGGAAACAAGCTGCTTAAACACTGTAAACTAATTAGTTCGGCGAATTGTTTTCCCGAGGTTCATGAGATATGAAACATTGGCACCAGTGCGTGAAATGCACTCTGCCTCAGTGCTCTTTTCAATTTATTTTCCTGTTAGTGTCATATGTATATTAAAAAAAAGAGCAGCCAAAAAGAAAGAGGTTACGGAGGGAGACCAGTGCCTGTCAGATGATTGAAGCTGACATTTTGTCATCTTAAGCCTGACGCAGAAGGGCCTTTTTCTGATATCCTTGTATACCTGCTTCATTTTCTGCCATCACAGGCTACATTGCACAAATGATGTCATGACAAAGCCCAAAGGAATTCCTCTTGTTGCTCAGAGCCACTTGGGCAGCTCCAAGCTAAGCTAAGCACAAGTGAGCTGACACATCATTAATTAGTTTGCCCAGTATCAGGATGTTCTAGGGGAGGAGGAGAGTCAGAAGGGCAATGGAGTGGGGACGGTGTTTGGCATCTTTTTTGTTTGTTGGTTTTATTTTTTCCCTTCCCCTTAAGTTGACACATTTATCAGATAACAATGCACAGGTTCAAGGTGCTTTCCAGATTTGTGTTTGCATCTGCTGTTAGCTCTCCGAACTTTTATCAGAGGATTATGTGGTTGTCATATTTGTGGAGTCCCAGAGAAGTAAATGACAAAACTCCTGATGACGTCAATGGAGGCAGGATTGCATCAATAAACTTAAAAACAAACAAACAAAACCTGTTATAGTTATATTCTTTCACCTTCTCTCTCTCTCCATCTTTCTTTGTAAATGTGTGTACAATATAATAGCTTATATGGAGACGTATGCACAGTGTGGCGGAGTGGGAAGTGTGTGTGCACAAATACAATAATAGTTTTGGTTTGAAAGAAATGAGGAGGGAAAATCCAATTGTCACTTTAGGGTGCATTGCTTAATAGCGTTGAAATATTAATATAGTGAACATTTTCAATTTAAATAACAGCCCATGGGTTTTCAAGTAATATCTGCAGGCACTGAATATATAAATGAGACGTAGTAGAAAGGACATGATATACATTTAGTTGCTCTGTGTGGAGGAAAAAAACAGTTAAGATTTTCCCTCTAGGTTTTCTAATAATCTTTTGCCTTATGTTGAGACATGCAACACTATATTTTATGTAGCATGTACAGAATCTGCAAGTTACTGGTTGTATCGTTATTAGTGAATATACAGATTAATATATATTAAATAAATAAATATATAAAATCTTTACCTCCTAAAATATAGTTTGTAAATCTGTGCCTCTGTTTGAGTTGTTGAAATATGCTGGTATACAGTAGAGTATTGTAGCTCAAAGAAATAAACCGGTTGTTGAAAAGGGGAGGGGGGAGGGAAGGATAGAGGCGAGGAGAAAAGAAGACATTATCAGAGTGAATTAAATTGTCACTTCCTGTATCCTAGAGCACTCCAGTAATGTCCCATTTCATCAAAAACAGTAACTACCCAACATTCTTCAGTAGCATCCTTGACATCAAAGCTCTTTAATGACCGCAAATCATATTTTGACCTAAGTAACTGAGTGCAGCTGTACATTGTAAAGATTTTTTTTTTACTTTTTTCCCCACCTTGATTTTTACTTTTATTGAGGTCAGTGCATTTGTGCCTAAAAAGTGAATCCAGCCTGGAAATCATTGTATCCTGGGCACTGCTCAGTTATTACTTTTAAATAGGCAAATCAAATTCTAATTAGCACCACAATCAGAACTACTAGTGCTATTTTTATTATCCATTATAATGTATTTGCTTATGTATATACCCTGAGGTTACAGATGTTTTATTCATTATTTTTGTTGGCCACAAAGGTAGCGCTTTTTACTTCTGATTTGAGATGTACCGACTTGAGCAATACTTTTAAAGTCACTATTCACAAAGACATGAACAGCAGCACTTGTCAATTTTACGTCAGGTCCCAATTAACTACAAAAATCAGTGCCTACTGGGAAGGATGATTGCCTCCTGGTAAACGGTAATTGTTCCATCTCTTCCCTGCTCCCTTTAAAAATAATAATAATGACAAAATACACCTTTGCAGCTCATATTAAAGTAAAAATGTAGGCACGGCAGCTATTGATTTCAGTGGTTGTTCTGTTTAAAATCTGATGGAAATATGTGGCCCATTGCCATTACTAACTTTATTAAATACTCCATCTGACTGACAGATTTGCATTAGTTACATTAAAATGTAATGCTTAATATCACTTAGTTATATACCCCTAGAAGGACATATGGGGTATATACTATTGTATCATGTCAATAAGAAGAAACTTTTAGCCTTCTTAATGGGTGAACTTCATTTTAAAATGCTGACTAATGAAAAATGAGCCAATCTACTGACAGAAGTAAATGGAGGAATAAAACCTCAGTCCTTTTTTTCAAAAATAATTAGATACTAAGGGACCTTTATAGGTTCCAGAAGTAAGCCCCTGTGACCCTGTCCGATTTATTAAGACTGATGAACTCTTGTTAGTGTGTTTACCGTTTCCCTCCATTACTATTTTTTTTTACAAGCTGTCTAGAAGTTTGCAACTTTTATGCTATACATTTTTTTCCATCTGACTTTTATGACTTTTCCCATAAAATTTATTGGCTGGCTTAAACTTAATGGTTCTGGCTGCATCCGTTATATGGCCTATATTTTTTTCCAGACATCTGTGTAGATATCTTCTGAAATTTACAAAACCTTTGTAAGTAATCCCATAGGCTGAGCTGTCCATTGAAATCTCTACCGGTGTTTGTTGCTGCTAATTACTTTGTGTAAACCTGTGGGAATCAGGCCCTTTCTTAATGAGTTTGGGCAAGTGACTAAAAATTCCTGTGTAATTTTAAGGAGAGTTACTTCCCCTACTGTTGTGACTTTTGGTCAAGACTTGTGTCCTGCATAGACCTGGTCCACAGTGCTGCTTATATAATTTTGTTCTTCATTAATTTAGAGAAAGAGAACTGTATTTGGCACCACTCTATAATAAAGAGGGCTGTGTAATGTGACACAAGCGGGTTATTAGATATGACATAATGAGCAGTATTTCTATCATGGCATTATATATCTGTCAGAGCTTTTGTCAGGCAATTTTTTTCAGAGATTGAAATCCTACTTGTCTATTTTCAGTGGGTATCAGTTAAAATGTCCAGAAATCCCACTGCAACCAATCAGTTTTGCTTCCTCTAAATATCTGTCTTTGATTGATGGCTTGTTAAACTGAGTTAGGAAGCCATGGGGAACTCAACTTACAGCATGCAGACACAACCATAACCTGACAGAAGGAGCATTGATTTGCAAGGGTTAGGCAATAAGGCTATATCTAGCTAATCTTCTCATAACTAGAAATCTGTGTAATTGAATACCTGGAGGCTTTTTTTTCCTTCCTCTTTCAGTCAAGAACGTATCCTGTATTCCATGTGTTTTTTAAAATCCCCTACATACTTGCATAATTTTAATGTCTCATATAAAAAAAAAACAGACTGACTTACAAATTGTCTTACATGTTCATGCAGGCACTTGGCCTTGGAAACATTTGAAACAAAACACTTTGGTCCCATACAGGGGACTGTAATCTAGTCGTAAAGGGGGCAAAAGATCTGTAAGTCTGTTCCTGCTCTCACATAGCATTGTTGTCAATACCGTAGTCTATCTCCCTATTAGGGTCTGTCATAGGTACCTTATTATGGAACATACTGATACAGTTGCTGGTTTCTGTGCTTGGCACTGGAATTTTATGTAGATGTTCCAGATTTGTGAAAATAAGTGTTTATTCCATTTCAGGTGTGTTCTGAGTATATAGTGGATATCATGTATTATACAAACAGTGCCCAAAAGCTAACGTCTGCACTGACTGACAGCCAGGAATTTGAGGGCCACACCTCATAATTTGCCATAAGACTGACCAGATTGCATCAACTTTTATCTGTGCAGGCTACAATCTGTGTTTCGCTCAAAATGGAGCTCTGAGTGCCAGGATCTTAGCAGGCTGCCCTCCATGAGTGTTGCTGCAGGCCACAGAATTGTAAAATTCTGTGAGCCACTTTGGCTACTTCTCTCTATACTAAACTAGAAAATGAATTCAGTATTTAAGTGAGTTGCTGATACATGGTTTTAAAGTAGTTTTCAGTACCAAGAATATGCAGACCTCTGTTCTCTGTCACTAATTCACCACTCAGTAACTAATAAAGCCACTTCCACTTATTTCATCCACTTCTCTCTTTATTCTGTTAAGAGTTATTCTTTCAGTTAAGATAATATTTTAAAAAATTATGTCTTTAAAATATTTGAGTACTTCCTATTAATCTGGTAATATAATCCTGGTTATATTTCTGAGTGATAGAGTTGCAGAGATAGGACATAGTTGGATCAAGATGGATCACTAACTCATGCTTTCTTCTGACAATGGAAGAGGTCAGTTGATTGAAAGGGGGTTATCTGATAAATAGAATTACTTCTGGGGAAATTCTGTGTCACTGTGCTTGTGGAGAATTTATGTCCCCTGCAGATTTCTATGCTTCCACACAGAAAAATGACTTTCTGACAGGGAAGCAAAGAGAATCCACAAGAGTGGTCATGCAGCCCTCCCCAGCAGTATGTGTCAGGTGCCCAGGGCTGATGGCAGAGAGTTAAATCACTGTGGGCAGGGGGCAGGACTGGGGAAGACCCAGCTGGTAGCTCCTACCCTGTGCCAGACTCAGCTGCTAATCCCATCTGGGTTGAGGAGAATGGGACTTCCTCTTCCCCTGCATGTCATCCAGGGCTGGATCAGACCCACCCCCAGCTGCAAGAAGCTCTGTAAACACCTCTCTTACCCCCTTCCTGCATCCATCATGCCTCAGCTGCAGGGGGAGGGATCCCTGTAAAAGGAGCTCCTAACCCATTCACCCAACCCTAGGCATCCAGACCTCCTCATACAGACACCCTCCTGTCGAGCCTCATCCCCTCCGGCATTCAGAACCTCCCTGATTGAGCCCAACTCTCCCTGCCTCTGGACCATCCCAGTAAGTCACCTGCACCAGGATCACCACACCACCGAGCCCCATTCTTCCAGCTCTGGACCCCCCTGCTGAGCTCTGTCCCTGCCCTCAGGCCCAGACCCCTACCCTGCTGAGCCCCAAACACCTTCACCTGTTCTCCCCTGCAGAGTTCCATTACTGTTGTGCCCAGAACCCCCCAACAAGCCCCTGTGCACCCGGAATCCCCCCTGAGCTACTTGTACCCAGATTACCCCATATAGAACCCTCTCAACCCACATCTGGATCTCCCAAACTAAGCCCCTCCACAGTTGGATTCTGCTTTTGTTGAACCTGCCTGGTCACACCTGGTGGACCGGGCACAGAGGGGCAGGATGCTTTGGTGTTTCTGGGCAGCCCCAGTCATTACACAACAGGGTTGGGTGCAGCCTAACCACTGAGTCTGTGTCCTGTGGGGGGGAGGGGAGAAGGCAAAACTGCAGTCTTTTCTCAATGCCATGCTTGAGCCTCCACATTTATTTGACAAATAAAATTTGCAGAATTTTAAAATATTGTGCCCATAATTATTATTTTTGGTGAAGATTATTTTGGCGCAGAATGCCCTCAGGAGTATAAAATGAGGAGAACAAGAATTACTGTTGCATTGAGCCTTGGTGCACAAGCTTGGATGTGGTGGACCCCTGACCCAAGAGATGAAAAATACTAAGAGTGAGTTCTGCATGAAATCCTGTTGGAGAAATGGCTGTATTATACCCAATTACAATTAAAGAGAATGAATATTCCAGAGGATGTCTCTGCAACAAGTTAGTTAGGGACATGTATTTTGCACAAATGGAACCCTTCATGATCATGTCAAGAACAATTAATTTTCTCTCTTTTGCATTATTGTTGCCTCTTCTGCAAGACATATAATTGTTCATTACCTCCTTTTCCCCTGGAGATAGATTAGTGCTTGCAAGGCCCATGCTTGCAGACATTCTGTATTGTTTGGACAAAAAAAAGCATTAGCTTAGTTGTAACAGCTGCCTCATGCTAATTCACTGGCGATCCTTAAATTCTAATAGGGCTGTAATAGGATGATTGAAAAACAGTTGTATGGTGTGAATGTAGAGATCTTTAAATATTGTTGATTTGTTTTTATCCACATCTGTCCCCTTTCTGTGGTTTCTTTTTCCTTAAATGTTGTTTCCTTGTTAAATTTGAGTATAATTCTATTTAGTATATAGTATTAAATCATGTGGCTTACCCAAAAAGTGGAACTCTGTTACTGGATAGGCTGGAAGGCTCTGCTTTAAACTAAGATCTTGGCAGATGTTTATCAACTGCCAATCCAGGACCCAAAAGATAGAGGTGATGATTTCCTGTGAACTTTAATAGGACCCAGGCCTATCATTCCAGATGGCATCAGTGAGTTAACTTGCATTCGTAGCCATCAGCCGTTAATGGATGGCTGATGCATATATGTGCATGTGGCTTAATGTTTCTGTGTTTGTGGTATCACATTCATGTGGCTGGCGCACAGATATCAGGTAGGATAATGGACGCACTGTACTACTACCATGACCAATTACGAAAGAGCTCCATTTGTGCTAGCTGAAGAAGCCTTTGGTGATAGAGCTGGAGAAATAAAAATTCCAGTTCCAGATCTACTAGTGCACTGGAGATTTTTCAAGTAACTGTATATGGTTTTTGCAGCATCTGGATTCAATAAAGGTGATTGCAATAATAACTGTACACACCTTAACCATAAGCCTTACAGTTTTAGTGCAACATATAATTATTCCTCTTAATAGGAAGCAATCTCAAAATATCAGCTTCTTGTCTTTACATCAATTTGATAGACATTCTCTCCACTATAAATGGCTGTAGTAAGAGATGTGTACATTTTAATAAGATATGATTAAGCAAGTTTAGCATATTTAAGTGGTTCAAGACTCTTAGTAAAATATTTAGTGGGAAAGAGAACATGTTTCAGTTCTTAGAAACGTGGAGAGCAGCCTAGATAACAACTTTTAGGTAGATAAAAGAGCATTGGCAGATGGTTCAAGACTCTGTTCACAGTGTTAAGATTCCAGAATATCAGTGAGTTTTCTAACATTGTATTTCACTATTTTCATCAGCTTTACATTTGCTTTACTTTATCAGGTAGCTTTATTTCAGAAGTGAATATGGTTTAGATAACTGATCAGCCTCATGTTACTGATCTGTATCTGTTTGTGTATCTACCTCCTTTACCTCCTACATGAGTCGTACCTTTCTAGTGCAAAAAAGCTGCCACTCCCCCCACCCCTTGAGTTCTATGCTGCAGATGTCTCTAATTAACTTTACTGTGACAGGCCAACAAGATACAGTTACAGAAGTTGACAGGTCCCAGTCCTTGGAGGCACTACCCTGTCAGCTGATGCATTCCTCATGCTAACATCCTTTTGGCAAGCTTTCTTAGTGATTGCAGCCATCAAGTACCTGTGTGTTTAATATGGGGAGTGTGGAGTGATAGTTACTAAGAATCAGCAAAGAATGCAGGACATGAAAAAAAATCCAGTAACTACTTTTGGTTGTAGATATGAAAGATGCCACTAGGTCTGCTTTCAGATCTAACTGAGTTCTGTTTGTATATTACATCAAAAACCAGTGTTTAGGTTCATTTTCTTCTTAAGGTCTTACATGAGATGTTTGCAGTGTTGCTATAGCCAGGATATTAGAGAGACAAGAGAAGCTACCTTTTATTGGACCAACTTCTGTTGGTGAAACAGACAAGCTTTCAAGCTACATAGTGCTCTTCGGTTCATTCTCGAACATCCGTGTAGCTCGAAATCTTCTCTTGCACCAACAGAAGTTGATCCAATAAAAGATATTACCTCACTCACCTTGTCTCTTTAAATGAGATGTGTCTACTAATGTATTTAAACTCCATTAATCTATGCTCTGGTGTACACTTTATTGTAGGCTAGATGTTACTGCAAACGTCATTGGTGGCACAGCACGGGAGTGTGAGTGGTAGCGGGTCAAAGTTCTATATCACGATATTAAACTGATTGTACTGCACAGTGCCGATGCTTTTCATTCACCTGAGTAGGATAGCTTGTTATGGAGGGTACTTGCACTACAGAAGAATGTCCTGAGCTTTAGGGGTATCCACATTGCCTGGCTTTGTCCTGGATGAACTTTGCATTTTGGGGTGTCTGAAAAAAGTGTGTGTGAGAGCGAGGGTATCATGGCAGTCCCCAGAAAGGAGGGGATAGCCTCATATTTAATCTGGGCTGGCCATCAGCCATTCCCAGACCAAGTGAGGAAGGAGACACACACTTCAGTGTCAGGGGGCAGGAGATACCATTCCCACAAAGAGCAACCAGTTACAGAGTTAGGCTTGTAGTCAGAGTTCCAGAACCCACTTAATGAATTTAAGATTGAGAATCTCATTCTCTTAGAGCTATCACTTGAGAATCAGAGTAATTATTTCCTATTGCCCTTTGTGGAATACAATTATAATTGGATTACTGTAACAGTGTTCACATTAACACTTAATTGTTAATGTCTTCCTAATTTGGAGGAAATCATCACTTCTTCATATTTCATTGCCAGAAAAGGCTGTGAATTGAAAGGAGAGAATTTGAATCCACTGAATAAGGGAAAAAGTGCAGCTGATATATCATTGGCTTGGGAGACAGAATTCAGATATATATCTCTATTTTCCTGAGAGATGTTTCTCTTGTCCTTTAAGGTACTCTACATCTGCTTCCTCTCAGAGGTTAAACTACACTGAGAAATTGTTCATCAGAGAGAAACAGGGATTCCTGTGTGGCAAGAAAACTATGCTTGTGTTCATTGTAGAGAAAGGGCACTAACTTTCTCATGGCTGACATCCTGTTCAAGTGCTGAAAGATGCATTAGCAAGAACAGAAAGACACCACTGTGGCAGGGTCAGCCAGACGATAGTGGTCTACAAGTTTCCACATCCCAATGACTGTAACTCATTCCTTTACACCTGACTGAAGTTCTTTATGAAAACAGCCGTTAGGCATGGACTAGACTGTCCACTTAGCAGCACTGTGAGATACTTGTACAGTAAAATTTCTAGGAGAAATATAGGAAATGGTCATTGTATTGCCTCGATTTATCATAATGAGCAAATATTTAACCTTGTTAAGACATTTGTGGCTTGATACCTCCGGTGAGTAAAGCAGTTCAGTATAACAGGGGGAGCTCACCAGTTTTGGTGGCTGTCGTCACGAGTCTTGACATTTGTGGTGATGCAGTTTTGTGTAGATCTTGTGGTGTTGGGACACTGCTAAAAGAAAAGAATGGGAACAACTGACTAAATGTATTCAAAGGGAATACACAATCTGAAACAGGTCCCTTATCCCCAATGGGAAAGTGTGGGTGTGTACCAGCGCTTGCACGTGTGGCGGAGCACATTCCCAAGGCTCCTGGGCCAGTTTATTTAGAGTTGACCAAATTGGAGAATCTGTAATGATCAAAAACAAATAAAAATGGGGAAATCCCTCCCAAATTTCTTACATTTTACCAACTGTTAAGACATTTCAAAGAAATTGTATAAAGAATCTGTTATCCATCATTCCCTCCAAAGAAAGTCACAGGGAGCTGGTGATGATGTGGAATGAAGAGGAGATGCAGTGGGATGATTCTCACTCTTCCTCACTCCAGCGTGAGGGGGAAGTAAGCGAATAGGAGATTCTCGGCTGGAACTCTTCCTCTTTCCCCACCAGGTGAGTCTGCTTCTCCACCAATTGGTGGGAAAGGGTCAGAGCCACAGAAACTCCTTAGCCAGACACCACCACCTCCTGGTCCCTCTTTAAATTCTTCCTGCTGGTGAGTCCTCACCTAAGAAGCCAAGAATGATGGGGAGGAGCACAAGTAAAGCAGCACTTCCCAAAGACAGGGGAAGGTGAAGGGAGAGCACAAAGGAATAAAAATTGTGCTACCCATTATTTTCACCACCATTTGTGCATTCATTTTCTGCCATTGTCAAGTGGAGATGTGTTAGGTATCACTGTGTGATGTTTCATTTCATCAGAAAACCTCGTGACCGCTGGTTGTACATATACAGCTCTCCAGCTGGTTGTACATATATAGCTCTTGTACATATGCAAACAGTTAGAGTAGCCTGCCGTTATATCTCAACAGGTTCCCTTTAGATCAACGTTCATTGACCAGCTAAAGCAACTGCAGCGATGTTCCCTTTTGCTGGCATTCAAATGGTTAATCTTTTTAGTTATACTTATTTTAACATAGACTTTTATCACAAAAGAACTGTCAGGGCTGCTGATTCAAAAGTGGGCTGTTTAAAAAAAAGTGTGTGTGTGAGAAAGGTTTTAATGTACCATTGGAATACCCTGGGGAGCTCCTTATTTTGTAGGAGTGTGATAGCTTAATACTGGAATATTTCAAAAACACCTCTAAAAAGTGAGACCCCTCCTCTAAATAAGGCCAGCTGGCACAATTATGGTTCAGGAATGGCTGTAGAAGGATTGCTCCTTGTGAGAGTTGATTTCTTATCAAGTTGTGTGCTGACAAGTGAGGAACTACAAGATTCATTTTCTTCTGCTCTGTGACTCATTAGTTTTATTTCTCATAAATGCCTTCCTCTCCCTCCTCCTTCTGCCTTCTAAATGGAAGCTAAAAAATTCTGTCATTAGAAGCAATTTTGTCTTTTCTGCATTAAGAGACTGTTCCAAACCATGTATGTTCATTTTTGAAGATATGAGTCCTGCCTGTTTAAAGCTGTGGTATAATTCCATTTTATTTGGTGATAAACTTGTTTTCAGCCTTCCAAGCTCTAGGAAAATATAAGACTTTCAATAGTTCTCTTTTTTAGATTAAAAAAAAAAAGCATCTGATTTACCACTGGTTTCCATATCATTCAAGACAGATTCAAGGCATACTAACTGTGCACCTGACCTGCATACTGCCTTCCTATTTCAAGCAAGACATGGTACTGGAGTTCTACAGAGGCCAAAAACAAACACACACAATAAATTCTCCCAAAACACATAGACAAAAGAAACAAATTAGTAGATATGCCACATCAGTCACATGCATGGTAAGAGACCCCCTAGGCTTTCAAGTTCAAATGCTTGAGCACTCTAACCAATTCTAGTCATTTGGATGCAGTTTGAAGAATTCCAAAGCTGATTTCAGGGAAGAACTACTGCAAAAGTTTATTTCTCTTCTTCTAATTTTCTTTCTTTTATACAGTATGAGGCCCACAGCCAGAACACTGTGTTATTATGCTTTATAGGAAGTTCATAATTGTGCAGATTATCATCACAGTCAGTCACTCCACCTTCATGAAACGATTTGGGGGGGGGGGGGGCGGAATATGTCCAAACCAATACCAACCCCCTCCTACTCCAAACAAAAAAAATACCCTTCCTTCCCAAACTCAAATCACATGTGAGTTTTTGACTTTATATATTTGTATCCCTGGATCCAAATTGGATGTAGGGATTTGCTCTTGCTGTGTCTACCTTCCTTTTGCTATGCCTACCTATGAGATGTGCCATGGGATTGTGTGTGTGTGTGTATGTGAGAGACAGAGTGTTGCACTTAAGACATAGACTTTTAGTTATCATATTGGTGTCAGCACGCTCTCCCATCTACTCTTCCATTTGAACTGCCCAGGTTTCCTGTATTATTATTGTTAACAAACAGACCCTGTGCTTTAGTCACAACTTCATCATGAGCACAAGCCATATAACCAAGAGACATGTAATGAAGTCTCCTCAAGACTGTGAGTTTTCTGTAAGTGTCTGGTGGAGAGGAGGTAAAGAGTTCAGAGAACAGTGCTATGCATTCCCTTCCATTTCCCCATGACCTTGACCTGTTTTTGTTTCCAGCATAATTTACTATCCCAAAACCATTAGTCTGACCCTCTTGGACAAACTAATTTTGTTAGAGAAATAGGGGTAGGATGGGAGAGGAAACTGGATATTTGTAAATTTGTAGGACATTTCTTGGGGCTCCTGTGGTGCATATGGTTAGAAATAATTCCCAGTAATTATTTTGGCTACCTGTTTCCTTGGCTTTCAGTTAAGCTGAACTAAACTTTTTTCATATGCTAAATTGCCATGACGGGATGCTTAGCAATCCAGAAGAGCCACATTTATGATGTAGAACACATTGATAAATGTAATTTTCTTGACCTGCCTTGAAGAGGAAGTTTTCCTTTTCCAGAGCCCCCTTATTCTAAACCTTTTAATCACCAGGTCAGAGATTCTTAAATAGAATGTAATAAATCCTTAGACTCTTCGTAAAGTGTATGGTGCAGAAGGATGAAATGATGCACAAGAGGCTTTTTACCATGAGGGAGGAGGGGGTTGAGACAGGGAAAAGATGCTCATTTCTGGCTTCATCTTTTTTCAGCCAACCGGGAACTCTGTAGATTTGACTGTGGGACCCATAAGGGGTTAAAAACAGCGGCAGAAATCACATTTTTAGCAAAATCAACAGTCAGTCTGACAAGGACATTCCCAGATTTCAGGGACATATGGTCACCCTAGTTGGCTTGAACTCTGAGCGTGAAGGAGGATCAGTTAGCTACCTGAAGAAAAAGAAAGGTTAGATTAAAGTGGGGATATGAAGTAGGTATAGGATGGTAATGTTGAAGGGTATGTTTCAGAGAGAGGTTTTTCTTGAGGAATTAGCAATAGTGGCACAATTAAAAAGCTGTTTCCAAAATGAAGCTATAAAATATTTTTTCTAGAAGACAATAAAAGTTCATGTCACAGGTGTGTCCACTTAGGCATTGCTTCCTCAGTGGCTCCATGAAAGACACAGAGGACAAAATAGAGTTTTACATTCTAAACAAATTTCTGTCTTTAGTCAGAAGGACCCAGGCTGCCATCAAATGCCATCTCTATTACACTATGGGGCTTGGAACTGGAAGCAGTAAACCAATTTCCGGGTGTTTATTTTCCCTCTGATTACCTGAAAACCCCGCTCCCCCCACCTTGTGTGTGTGATTAATTTCTATCATGTGCAATATTTTATTCAAAGTTCTCACTGTACTAAGTTAAAGGTTGGGGACTTGGGGCTGGGTACTGTATTTCAGCCTATGAGTGACTCCATTTATGGTAAGGGATGATATTTGCTGAATCTTTCTCTGTGGGTTCAATAAAGCTGTCAGTGTTGCAGGGAGCTGAGTTATGATAGCTCATTGATATAGTCTCAGTCAGGAGATGGAACTGTGTGCCATATAGAATGAGAGTTCTGGGGCCAGAATACTCTGTGGTAACTGGATCTAGAGGAAGAGTGCCTGGTATTTATATTTTAGTGAAATTGTGTGCAATAAAATTCCTACTGATGCTGTATCAGCAAGTAATTACTTCTACTGTATCTTAAAAGCTTTTGATATTTAAAGTTCTTAAATGCTCTTTTAAATTTTATCTGTTGCTTTGAATAACTTTCCTCCATACTTAAAACCCATTCTGCTTCCAGACTTTCTGAAAGTGGACATTGCAAGAAAATTACTGCTGTGCTTAGGGGAGGTCTGCCAGCTAGGCATTTCAGTCCCAGATATATGGCTCAGTAATTGCATCCTTCTATCTTTAAGGCTGATCATGAGTCATGTAAAATCAGGGCTATGTAGGATGGAGGAGTCCTTTTCTGCTCTCAAGAAGAGGAAAGAGAAGATAATATGTGGGAACTCTCTGTCTCTCTCTCTCTCTCTCTCTCTCTCTGCATATATTTACAGTTTGTGCAGGGAAACAAATCTAGCTGTAGGATTCAACAAATAGGTCTTTTCCAGGAAAAGGAGGGGGGTTTTTGTGTGTTTTTGCTTCACTTATTTCCTTGCTACATGATGATCGAATAACGATTTAGTATGTTACTCTTGGTTTTGGCTAGGAAAAGGCCACTCTGAAGGTTGAGAAGAAGGCTGTGATAGTACAATTAAAAGCAACAATCAGTCTCCATAAATATAGAAAGAGAAGAACATTTCTCAGGGGAACATGTTCAGTGTATACATTTCCTCATATCTGTTGAAAAAAATGATGTGTTTTGGAAACAAAATGTAACACAACATTCAAACGTTTTGAATAAGTTGTTTAAAGTCAGTTAAATGGAAACAGGTTTGGGGTTGTTTGTTTTTTTCATCTAACTGAGTAGGACTAGAGGCACTCTGAGTTTCAGCATGCAAGAAAGAGAGCTCTCAAAGGCACATAAGGAACATGAATGAGAATTCCAGCCACACAGGTGCTGACTTCTTGTTTCTGGCCAACAAGCAGTGTGTGCTTGGAGTCTTATCATTAAGTTATTCAGCAGTGTGGGTGGTTTGCTTGGAACAAAGTTTGCCATTGAATTAAAAAATACTAACACCAAGTCTGCAGTGAAGCAGATGTTTAATTTTCTGTTTGTTTGCTACATTTTTCAATACAAAGCCTGGTATTTAGACCACAGCTAACTATGTGCATGTAAAATATAACTGTGTCGCACTCTCTGTCAAAAGATAATTGCATGCAGTAAGGTTTTCAGTATGATGAAGTACAATTTTTGTACATCACAAGACCTATCCAGGCAAATCTAATTTTTTTTTGAGAAGTTGCAGGAAATAATTGATCAAAAGGTTACTACATATAGGGCACATTGGAGTATAGTTAAATATGTTCCCTGCAGTAGGAGGTTCCTTTTTGAAAACATCTACAAGTATTTGGTGAGAACTACAAAACTCTGTTAAGCTGCCTTTGATTCTAAAGATATCCCAGGGGCCAGTGAATAAATTACAGATGCATTTCCCCCCATCTAATTTAGGTATTGCCTATATTAAATAATTGCAATTTGCAAACTAATATGATTAAATAGGTTAATCAGCTTATTGCTGCATTTGCTTAACTTATTTCGTGCGTTTCTAATTTTGGTTTACTGTTTAAGGAGGCAGACGTGGTTCTGTCTGCCTCCATTGGAATGGTACTGCACTCACAGATCAGTTAAAATGATAGCTGTGAAGTTGGATCTTATTATCAAATGATCTTGATCCCACTTGTTCGAAGCATTAAACCTTACTTAAATCTTACACCAGTCTTCTTTTCTTTTACATTTACCTTCTTACACAAAGCAACTCCAAGCAGGAAGGCAGGTGTAGTTGGAGATGCACAATTTCAACATTCCTTTTTTGTTGTTAAAATATTTTCTTTTTCCCCTCGAAATTTTATCAGTGTTAGGTCAAATCCCACATCTCTTACTCACTCACGTAGCCCTGCTGCAGTCAGTGAGACTATTATTTCTGTGTTTAAAGTGACTCTTTGACTCTTCCATAATCACCTGAGTAGTTCCTTTACTTTGATCGTGCAAGTGTTACTGTTGGTTTTAGCTCTGTATCAGTGTTTGGTCAACATTTGAAATCAGCCTACTTTTAAAAACAAATAACTATATGTTTGAAGGCTAGAGGGTCCAAATCCATAAAGAGACTTAAGCATCACAACTTTGAGGTGCACAAAATGGCATCCACAAACCCTGAATTAGATGCGCAGGTTCCCTGTATAGTGCACTGGGAGAGAGAAGTAAGTGCTTGAGAATGGGATCTACAAAAGCCAGCACGCTGCTCAGGGGGCCATGTAAGCTAGCCAGGAACAGATCCCCAGGAGAGAGGTATGTGCCAAGTTCCACCCGTCTCAGGGAGTTTGGTGCCTAAGTCTGGGTTGGAGGGAGATGCCTATTGTTGCTTGGGATCCCTAGCCAAGACCTGTTCTCCTGGAGTCAGGCATCTAAGATGTTTCTTTCAAGAAACTCCACACAGAATATGGTGGGGGAGGAGAAGGCTTCCGCTATAACCATTAGCCCAGTGATTAGGGGACTTATTCAGGTTGTGAGAGAGCCTTTTTCAGTTCCTCCCTCTGCTTGACACAGAGAAGCAATTTTAACTTGAGTTTCCCACCTCTCAAGTCAGCATCCTAACTACTGGTCAGTAGAGGCATTCTCACTCTCTTGCTGGCCCAATGCCTGTTTAATTATTTATATAGTGGAACAGCCTCAATAGAGAGACTGAGAGTCACTTACATCAGAATATCCTATAATCCATTGGTTAGGGTACTGATTTCAAATAGTTTAAGGATCACTTGGTTCAAGGATCCTGCTGGGCCTTAGACATGCGATAGGTGCAGGCTGACAGGACTGAGACAGTAGTGCATGTGCCCCCAGCAAGGCACTTAGGAGCTCAGGGACTTTTATTGTGAAAATTTAGGCAGTGAGAGATTTTTAGGCCAACTCCAAGTTTAGGGGTTTTGAGGATCTCACTGGTGCCTGTAGTTTTGACTTGAACAATTGAAGTGGGAGTTAGGTATCCTTTTGAGGATCTGGGCTGAGGTGACTTAGACTAAAACACTCTCTGGGGTTGATGGTCTGTTTATTGATCAGGAGAGGGGAAAGTTGAGAAGGAACCTGCATTTGTCTTTTTCCTTTCACCACATTATGACCCATCCTATGATCACTGGTTGTCCAGATGGAACTTTACAAAAAAAAAAAAAAAAAGGGGGGCAAATCTAGATGTCTGAAATCGCTGGCAGGAGGTCTTCCAACGGTGATGATGACTTTTAGGGAGCTGCTACTTTCCCAAAAGTGTCTGAAAGCAATCTGTACTATAAATGGGTGGTCATGCTATTTAGTGGGATCTGGGAATATAGGATGGGGGAGAAGTATTTAGCAGAGGAAATGGGCAAGATTATCTCAGCTTTCCTTTTCTGAAGTTGCTAGAGTTATTTGTAAATGAAATGGGGCTTACATTTTTCTTTAAATTATTTTTCTTCCAGCAAACAAGTTTAAAAATGTAAAGGAGAAGAGATATCAAGAGCAGATTTTTTTTAAATATTTTCCCTTTGATGAATTAGATTTTACTCAGTCAAGTTTTCAATAAATCAGTTGCAGTGATATGCTTGCTATGTGACAGGCTGCTAGTGAACCTCATTATTCATACATGTCTGTGTGATGTTACTGAATCAATTTGAGCTGTATCCATTTTATACTCATGGATAGTTCATGCTCCCTTATGATCAGAAATAGTCAGCAGGCAATAATGGGAGACATGGAGCAGAAATGGATGGAGCCCACAATCCTTTGCTCTGTGGCACTAGGTTTTCTTTCATCCACTATCAGTGTCTTTTTTTTCTTACCTCATCAATATATACAAAGCAGCAGCTAAGTCAAAAAGCAGATACACTCTAGCTTTTTACAAATCAATCCTTTTACATTGTAACAGGCAGAGAGTTAAATGAGGGTAGAGAAAGGTCTCCCTGTTGTCTGATTGACAGAAAAGGGCCATGCCTGAATGTAATTGCTTATTGTGCCAGTGTCTGTTAAAAGACACTGGCACACCAGTCTTGCCAGTGCTTAGGCTGGTATAAACCAAAAGGCTAGCTGAGGGCATCATTGTTTGTTGCTGAGTACTGTGCACAGCAGTTTTGAACTATCTGTTCTTACAAATTGCACTTGATAAATAAGTAGAAAGACAATTATTTTCTGGAGAAGAATATATCATATATATCAACATCTATGTTACTGTTTACAAATAATACACACTGTGAACACACAGCATCTATGTTACTGTTTACGAATAATACACACTGTGAACACACAGCACCATTGCCAGGTGTCATGCATCTCTTATGACACACATTTGGCAGCCCCATTGCACAGCCCTGATGGGTTGTCATGTATCCAGATCTGCATGAATTGTTATCTCCTCAGGCTTCTATATGGACTGGCCTCATCTGTAGCTAACATGGGTGTATGTAGAACTCAGTTTTGGATAACTGGTCAGAATACACCCAAAGAAAGAAAAGCTGGTTCTTAAATGGCAGGACAAAGTTCTCTGAACTGGTCTTCCCTGACATATGTCTCTCTAGGTACATACATGCAGGGGCGGCTCCAGACACCAGCCCAGCAAGCAGCTGCTTCAGGCAGCCAACGGTGAGGGGCGGCACGTCTGGGTCTTGGGCGGCAATTCAGCGGCGGGTCCCTCACTCCCTCTCGGAGCGAAGTACCAGCTGCCGAATTGCTGCCGAAGACTGAAGTAGCAGCGGTAGAGCTGCAGATCACGATCGTGGCTTTTTTTTTTCTTTTTGTTGCGGGGCGGCAAAAACCCTGGAACCAGCCCTGCATACATGTCCCTCGTTGCTGTAGTATCCAAGTGCCTCACAGTCATTAATGGCTTATTTCCTCACAACACCAAGAGAGTGGGGAAATACTATCCCCATTTTTTTCTTCAAATGGGGAACTCAGAAACAGGTCTGTGTGCTCAAGGTCATATAGGAAATCTGTCACTGAGCTGGGAATTGGAGCAGAACTCCTGTGTCCCTGTCCACCATTCTGTGTCCTAGACCCTAGACCATCTTTCTATCCTATTGTGCTTTATATTATTGTGGAAATAGTACACATGAAGAAAAAAAAACGAGTAATATAAGGGCGATAAACTGGAACAATGAAGAGATTCATATTAGGCCTCTAACTGTATCCTACTATCCCAGTATCTCAAAGCTTTTTTATACTATACTTTCACCATGATTGCATTGTACAGCAAATCTCTTCTTTGTAAGTACAAAAGCAGAGTAACAAAGAAATCTTATGATACAATGTTACGTTTTTTCCTCTTACGCTGTGACATTCCCACAGTTCACCAGCAGATGGAACTCAGGGTAATGTTGCTTAATCAGATAAGTAGCTGGGAGTTGCATTCCTTAATGCATTCAGTACCTTGATAAGAGATCTGTAGTTCATGAGGGCGGGAGGGGGGAAGGCTGTTGGAATGTCCTTAGATTTTGTCAGTTGGTTCCAAGAGTTGAGTCTTTAAATCTGTATCCCATCATTCTTTTCTCCCAATGCATGCAGCTTGTATTCTGAACCAAATCAGCTCTGCTGTGGAGGATGCAATCGGGACAGAAAGCATCTGATGTCAAAGCTTAACATCAAAACAGAGAAATGTATAAAAGTAATGTTTCCATTACAGCATTAGGCATTAGCATTTGAACAGCCCCCTGTCTGCAAAAGGAACATGAAATAGGAGTGCCTATTGCAGTGCTTTGAGCTGACCCAGAGTATACTTAGAATGGACCCAAAATCTAATAATGAAAATTTTGTAAATGATGGACTCCACTCCCTCCTACCCCCAGCAACCCACACGCCAAACAAAAACACTACATGTGGTGCTGAACCACCCAAATCAAAGGCATAAATCAAAATGTTCTTTTGATGTTGCCTGAAGTTACAGTAAATCAGTGATGAGGGCAGCTCCCATTTACTGACCTGGTAAGAGCCTGCTTAACAAACCATTGATGACAACCAGATAAACACAAAACATGGGCACAACACTTCTTTGCTTGGTTTGCATTTTGATTTGCAATATTCGTTCTCCAAAAGGGATGTGTGAGTTCTCTGGAGGTTTAACAAATGTGAAGGATTTGGAATATGTTTGCTGACTGAAGCAGGCATTGCATGATTCAACCTTTACCTTTACCTATGCTCAAAACACTGTATCCTCCTGCTTTGCATGTTCAAACAAGCCCTGCTTGGCTAGATTACAGTGTGTGAACAGCTGGTTCCTGAGATGCTGCAATGTCTTGATGTTACCCAAACAGTCAATACATTTTTTTTTTAATACTTTAGCCCAGAGGGAAACTTTGGTGTGTCAGGAAGGGGCTACAGGTGGTTTCTCTGTGAGGATCCCACCAACATATCTATCACAGTGTGTATCCCCAGAATAGAAATAAAAACTAACCAGCAGATGTTGAGCTGATTCAGACTCCATTTATAAGCATCTTTTACAGAAGAATCTCCTTGGCTACCCCTATCAATCATACAAGTGTAAACCAACATGCATCAACAAAATTAACAGGTGAAATGTGAGCCAGTATGATCAAAATCTGTTTGAATTGGATCCTGATTCTAGTTACTGTGCTATAGGTGCAGTATTACATTTCATGTGGAAAGAATAAACTCTTGCAATATAAATATACCTACATAAGAAATATGTACATGTGCATCTGTGTATATAAATGAGTGTACATAAAATCAAAATAGTAGCATGCAATATACATACAGGTACTCAATCATTATTTTCTGTTAGGAGATTAAATCTGTATGCTGAAAACTTTCTGAACTGGAGGTTCTGCTTCACTAAATCAGCATGGTTATCTGTTGTAGGGCTTCTGAATGGATGCTGATAGTAACTGGATCAAAATGTTGGTTTTACAGTTCATTGAGATTCTTGTGGAAAATAGCAATTTGTATTGAGTCAAGTGAAGAAAATTCTCCATTGCCAGATTGCTGTGAGTTCTGACTGCACAGATGGAGAGGCACCACTCATTTTCTTAAATCCATAGGTGACTGTGTGGAGTGGGTGGATAGCAAAGGCCAGGCTTTTTCCCATTCAAATACCTAAAGAGCTTTTTGAAGCAGGAGGGCAATACTTCTTTTAAAATCATCATTTGGCAAAGGCATGTGTGTCTCCTGACAGATACAGGCCTATGTAGCAGGTCTGCTAAATAATCTTTCTCACCCACACATTTACTCATTCTTTCTTGGTTAAGAGGTTTCTGGCAACACACTTGAAACCTTTGAATGCAAGAGGGTTCCCAGATTTCTTTCTAGACACACCAGTTAGGAGCATGAAAGGATCTGGGCACAGACAAACATGGTTAGCTGGATTTTACTTACCTGAAAAGAAGAATTTAAAAAATGTGACAGCTTTAGCGGGTCAGAGGCTAAAATATGGATGTGTTTAATGCGTATTTTGATTGTCCTTCTAAAAGACAATTTGACACAATCTTTCAATGAATTGTCTGCAAAATAAAAATGCTCAAAGGCAGAGTAAGGGGGAACGTCTTCAGTCTCAGGAACCAATATTTTATCTAATTAATGCAGCTATTTGCAAGCAACAAGCAAACTTGGTGGAAATCCCTTTGATTTTTGTTGCAATTTGGACATGTAGATTGAAGTATTTGGCAGTGCAAAGTGTTTAATTTCTCTAACCTGATAATAACATATACAACCAGGGATATTGGCTCGAAGGCCTGCTACAGTGTGGGCTTTTTGGCATTACCCTTTTGATAACTCATTTAAAAGGCATTAATAAAAAACATGTCATTACGTTCAGTCAGCCAGGTGAAAGGAAATATAGATCTTCTTCACATATTTCATGTAACTAAAGCACCAAAAGTTGCATTTAAAGAACCTCCTCTACATGTATGAAACATATTATGAAAGGAAAGGTCTATTTTTAGCTCCTCAGTCCTTTTACTTCTCATCTTTTTACGTGTGATCAACGTCACAGTTTTTGAAGATATCAAATAAACGATTCTGTGCTACCACACTGCTTGACATGATGTGCATTTTGAAATGATCAGCCTAGAAATAGAATTTGTCATTGCATATTATTGCTCGTTCAAAGAAATACTCATCATTTTCTCCAGAAGACAACTACTAATGGAAAGATGAATTCATTATACTGTAATCAGAAAGTAAAAGTGGTAGAATACAGCAAAGCAGTACAGAGACGGGATGACACAAAATCTGTTTGTTTTAAATATTGCAGGTTTTCCTAATGATCAATAATATTAATTCCATGTTTTCGGTGAAACACAGTTGTACAGAGAATTCTGGAGAAATAAGCATTGTGTCAAGTGTGAAAAAGAAAAATATATAATTCTGTTTTGTAGGGTTTTCATTTAGATAAAGCTTGAGAAAAATATTGTCTACTTAAAAAATCTGGAAAGTAATTTCTGTTTTATGCAGTTAACTCTTAATGATATGTATCATTCAGCAGAGGTTCAGAGATTTTGTAGCTCTTCTTTTTCAGTGATGCAGCATGATTTGATCCCCACTTGCAAGAAAGGCTGGAGATGAGCATTTGCTTTAGTCTATAGGAAAGCAATATCAAAGTCACAGAAGGAACATGTCCAAACTAATTATGAAGAGAATTACTGGCTTTGTTCATATAGGAACCCCTTTATGTTTGAGTGGGTAAATGATGTGATCTGGCATTCATTCTGGAGTGCATCATCATCATCATCATCATAAAAAAAGCCCTTGGTTGGCATTTTTGCCTACAGGCTGCTGAGAGCTGATTATTCTTCTAATCAGAGCCATCATAATCAGGGGAGACAATTAGGTAGGTTATGTCTCTGCTGATTTCTCTGTGGCCCTTAGCATCAGCTGGCTTTGAACGTTCTTGAATCATATCAACAAGTATTTCTGTAATACCTGTTCTGCTCCACCTGCTGTCATTAGGACCCTCTTTTCATCTCTTGAAGTGCGGGATTTTGGGCATAATTATTTGTAGTAAATCAAGGCTGCAAGGTATTGCCATCTTTCAAAGGAGAAAACTTGCCAGACTTGCCAACAAATGGAGAGTTTAAGCATCTAGTCTGTAGCATAAAACACTACTACATGATATTGAGATAGTATGTGTATTTGTGTCTAATCCTGAATTTCTGCCATAACAGATACATTTTAGTCCATAAAGTAAATACATATTTACAATAGACAGATATGTAATCAAATATATAGCCTGGATGCATCATACATGCAGTGAACCTGTGTGTTTTAGTAAGTGATTTTTGCATTGCAACATGGTCCTTCTCCCAGCATTTGCCTTCTGTCAGTGGTTCTGGTTTTCCATTAGTATTTTTTCATACAGTAGATTCTGTTCTGCTTAGTAGGATTTGTCATCCCTAGTGGCCTTCTTGATAGCTGAATGAATCAAATATTAGATAATGGGAGTGATTCTGCTCTGTTACACCAGTGTAAATATGGAGTAACTGCAATGAAATGTGAGAACTACTCCAGAATTACACTGGTATAACGGACACCAGAATTTGGCCCCGTGTCTGTTGAGATAGTCTTCTTCTCTGCCAGAATGTTTGAGATGAGCTACATCAAAACCCTTGATGACTCAGTGATACTTCTATCTTCACTCACTTGCACTAGCTTACCTCTTTATAGCACACAAAAGTTTAAGTGTAAAGTACGCTTGAGATTTTTGTAATATATAGTTTGTGTTTGACAACTGCTACTTAAAAGTATCTGCTTGAGCTACTCGATTAAAACAATCTATTCAATAAATTTAGTTCTCATGTTCACAAATTGTGAACACAATATGGATTTTACAGATTTTTTCCATTATTTAATGTTTTTCAATAAATGTATTTGAGCTACAAATTGTGAGTGGATTGTTCACACAAGTATCCAATCAGATATATAGTATTTGGAATTTTCTACTGGAGCTGTTAGACTGATCACCTAAGTCACATAGTATTCTCTTTGCTCAGTGAATAACCTAAGCTTATAAACTTTTTCTTCCTGAAATGAATTTTATTTTGACATGAAAGCCATTTCACTTCCTGATTAAGCAAACTCTTATATGGGCCCAGAATTCTGCAAATATTCATGTAAACAAACTTTTAATATTTGCAAATGGTGAATAATAAAAGAAGGATAAACAGGATGAATTGAAATCCATTCTGATATGTCAAACTGTTTGTAAACCGGCTTTAAACTATTCAACCAGCTCTAAGTTTAATTCAGTAAATCCCTTAATAAAACCACTAGTTACAAGAGAAAACAGATGAACCACATATAAATTTTTAAAAAAATGGGCATTAGCCCTGTAGCTAAGGCATATGACAGAAAAAGCAGGAAGTGGCAGACAATTGCACCAAGTAATAAGATCTGTAACATATATTTTTTTCTTAGAGGCTGCAATGTGTAAACTTCATTGTATGTCTCCAACATTAAAATTTGCACTAAATATGAAAATGTTTTGAACTTGTTCAATAGGAGAAACTGTTCCAGTTACTACTGTGTGTTGGAATTGCCTTCACATTAAATACAACGTATTTGTCAAACTTTCAGATTGTCCTGTATTTAAATGAAACAATTCACGCTGTCAGTAGGTTCCCTTTTTCTCAATAGTAGGTGAATTGACTAAGACCATAAGAATGGCTGTACTGGGTCAGACCAAAGGTCCATCCAGCCCAGTATCCTGTCTACTGACAGTGGCCAATGCCAGGTGCCCCAGATGGAGTGATCTAACAGGTAATGATCAAGTGATCTCTCTCCTGCCATCCATCTCCACCCTCTGACAATCAGAGGCTAGGGACACCATTCCTTACCCATCCTGGCTAATAGCCATTAATGGACTTATGAATCTATCCAGTTCTCTTTTAAACCTGTTATCGATCCCTGACCTTTCAATCCTTCGAGGTAAGGTTTCCAAGTTGACTGTGCACGTGCTCGATCGAAGAAGAACTCTCTCCTTTTGTTATTTTGTTTTAAACCTGCTGCCTTTAATTTCATTGGTGGCCCCTGGGTTCTTGCATTGATGGGAATAAGTAAATACTTTTTCCTTTATCTACTTTTTATATACCTCTATCATATCCTCCCTTAGTCTCCTCTTTTCCAAGCTGAAGAGTCCTAGCCTCTTTAATCTCTCCTCATATGAGACCTGTTCCAAACCCCTAATCATTTTAGTTGCCTTTCTCTGAACCTTTTCTAGTGTCAGTATATCTTTTTTGAGATGAGGAGACCACATCTGAACGCAGTATTCAAGATGTGGACGTACCATTAAGTTATATAAGGGCAATAAAATATTTTCTGTCTCATTCTCTATCTCCTTTTTAATGATTCCTGACATCCTGTTTGCTTTTTTGACTGCCTCTGCACACTGCGTGGACATCTTCAGAGATCTATCCACGATGAGTCCAAGATCTTTTTCCTGATTCGTTGTAGCTAAATTAGCCCTCATCATATTGTATGTATAGTTGGGGTTATTTTTTCCAATGTGCATTACTTTACATTTATCCACATTAAATTTCATTTGCCATTTGTTGCCCAGTCACTTAAGCTAGTCAGGATGGTGGACTTTTTAGCTAAAGTAGTCCTGATCCTGCATGTGTTAAAATCAGTGGAAGTCTTGGGAACAGAATCTGGGTCTGTATCATTTTATAATGCTAAGTAACAATCTCAGAATGAAGGGTTTTAGTTACTTTGTAACTTAAAAATAACAATGTCAGTATCTTTAGTTCAATAGAAAAATCATCTAATTTTAAAATATAAAAATGAGTGAAACAATATTGGTCAATAAGCCCCAAAATAGTAAGAACTTCTCTTGTATGTATATGTGATCTGCAAGTTTCAGGTTGAGAAATTTAAAATAATTGATTTTTCATGAAAGGAAGAGCAAGTTTCAATTAGCCTTAATGTAAATTTAGCCATCTGCAATGGATTAAAGGAAATAAGTGTTCCATAACCTATGCATTATGACCTCCATAGCTCAGTTTCTGGAGATGGAAAAATTAAAAAAAAAAAAAAAGTCATAAGACAAATTACGTCAGAATATTGATGATTCTTACTATAAAGGTATTTGTTATGGTGTTACATCTCATAAAATGCTGTATTCACTCACTTATGTGATTTTTGTCTGACATCAACATTGCATACAGACTGAAAAATAAACATTTCAGTATTTGGTACCTGTGGAAATAGAGGGATAATTTGTTGAACAATTGGACAGTTAGATCCCAATTCAGGAAAACATTTAAACATTTAGTGTTGTTGTAACCTTATTGGTCCCAGGATATTAGAGAGTCAAGGTGGGTGAGGTAATATAAATATGTATATACAAGAAACCCACAAATCACCACATTTACCTTAAGAGATCTAGTAACCACTCCAGATACACCAAGAAAGCTGTTATCTAGACCGAGGCACTGAGATCCCACAGAATATGCTCCACAGTGTAGGTCCAGGATATCACCTTGACACACTTAAAACTGTCTTCACCAAACCAGGACAAGACATCAGAGAAGCAGATTGCATTGTAGAAGAGGCCACATAAACACCCCTAGAGAACTTGCTTCAGTATGAGGAGGGGAGAGCTTCTAACTGCACACCCCTAATTGTTACCTATTGTTCCACTCTGGAACCCATATGGGATGTCAGTAAACCATTACAATCCATATTTGATGGGGATCACATCCTGAAAAAAATCTTTCCCAAACCCCCTTTTCTGGCCAGTAAACAACACCCTACCTTGCCATCAGTGGCGAGCTCCTCACAGATCAGGATACACCAAATCAAAGCGGCATCAGTCCCTGCCTTAACAGATGCAAAACTTGCAGCTATATCTCCACGGCTACAATGATCAATACCCCCCATAACACGCATTTCAAGATCCATCGGTCCTACACATGCCCATCACAACATGGCATGTACATCATTCAGTTGTACTCTACATTAGCAAATTGGGTCAGTATAACTACGTGACTCAAGGCTGTGAAAAATCCACACCCCTCATCAATGCAGTTAAATCGACCTAACCCCCAGCGTAGATAGTGCTAGGTCGATGGGAGAATTTTCCTGTGGACCTAGCTACCACCTCTCAGGAGGTGGAGTATCTAAACTGATGGGAGAAGCGCTCCCGTTGACGTAGGTAGTGTCTTTATTGAAGTGCTACAGCATCACAGCTGTGCCACTGCAGCATTTTAAGGGTAGATAAGCCCAAAGTGCATTAACTGCCTGAATAACAGCTATGTTTGTGAAACGAGATAATCACTATGCTCTCAAATGAACTCATGCAGAGAAATGATAAAAGACAAAAACACAATATCACCCATGGGAGAACACTTTTCACAAAGTTTTATTATTCTATGTCTGAACTCTCTGTCCTTGTCCTCAAAGGAAACCTGCATAACAGCTTCAGAAGGTCTAACTCTGATAGACACCAAAAATCATGGACTTAATAAAGGCCACGTCTAGACTACGTGCCGTATTGGCGCGTTAAAATCGATTGCTCTGGGATCGATATATCGCGTCTAATCTAGATGGGATATATCGATCCCTGAGCGTGCTTATATCGATTCTGGAACTCCACCAACCCCAACGGAGTTCCGGAATCAACATGGCGAGCCGCGGAAATCAATCCCGCGCGGTGAAGACGGGTGAGTAAATCGATTTTAGATATTCAACTTCAGCTATGTTATTCACGTAGCTGAAATTGCGTATCTAAAATCGATTTTATCCCGTAGTGTAGACCAGCCCAAAGACACTGCCTTTAAGGGTCATTACAACAGTATTTAGATGTTAACCCGCCTTTGTTCTACAGCTGTAGAGATGTTAACTGCCCACTTCACCTTGAATAGTCCCTCGCAACATGTGTTAACTCCTTGTCTGTTCCACCCTTGTGTTTACCTGTGACTCTCTGAGTACTTTTCCCAGACCTGAAGAAGAGCTCGAGGTAAGCTTAAAAGAATAAAACATTACTTCTAACCCCCCCCCCCCCACTTTAAACATGTACTTAAGTCCCATTTACTTACTGCATAAGGGCAGTCCTGCATAGTGCTACTTTCCAGAATTGAGGCCTTAATAGATAGATAGATATATAGCTTTAACCTTTAGCCTTCTGTAAAAACTGTGGTTAGTTGTAGGCTCCACAGCTTAGAACCAATGTGTCAGGCTTTATTAGTTCTAATTATAATTTAAATAGAAATGTATTTCATTCCAGGGTTAGCAAGATCGTTCTTCTGTCTAGAGACAATGTCCTGTAAATTGCTTCAAAGTACATCAGAGCATGTATTGGAACGTGTTAAGATGTGAGTAAGTGTGAAAATACCAAAACTAAAGCGCAAAAGGTGTTTATTAATAAATGAATAAATAGTTTGGAAACAGAAACAAAATAGTCAGTGGTGTGGTCGTGGAACAACTGAGTTCTCATAGCTCAGTGAAAACAATACATTACTCTAACTCAGGGATCGGCAACCTTTGGCTTGCAGCTCTCCAGGGTAAGCACCCTGGTGGGCCAGGCCGGTTTGTTTATCTGCTGTGTCTGCAGGTTCAGCCGTTTTCGGCTCCCACTGGCCACGGTTCGCTGCTCCAGGCCAATGGAGGTGGTGGGAAGCGGTGGCCAGCATGTCACTCGGCCCGTGCCACTTCCTCCTGCCCCCATTGGCCTGGAGCAGCGAACCACGGCCAGTGGGAGCCATGATCGGCCAAACCTGTGGACACAGCAGGTAAACAAACCTGCCCAGCCCACCAGGGTGCTTACCCTGGTGAACCACATCCCAAAGGTTACCGATCCCTGCTCTAACTAATGGTAACAATTTTCCATTTGGCAGATTTGTCTGGGTTTCTGCGAATTGTTTTTTTAGGATTTAGAAGAAGTTTGTCTGCTCTCGAATGGATCAGAAAATATAGATGCCCAGGAGTAGTACAGAATGATGGAATCAAAATGAACAGATTTTTTTTTTTAATTGTAACCAGTGTTGTTCCCTTGACATAAAAACTAAGTCATATATAAAATTCTTCTTAAATTTTCAATATAAAAACCCCCAAATTTACTGGTGAAATAATTAATCATTTAAAGTAAATTGTTTGCCTCACTGCTTGGACATGCAGGTGTCTAGTGTGCATAATAACAAAGAGGTTTTCAGTATATTTCCCTTTACAGAAGAAATGAAAAGTTAGGGAAATAAAGAAAATGACCTCCATCTACTCAGCATATTGTCTGCATATTTGGTAAGGGCCAAAGCCTTAAATTACCGTTTGCTTTTGGGAGCCTGGATGGCATAATTTTCTTCCTAAAGCCTTTGGAATAGGAGGAGATTTATCATTCAAAGGAGTGCTCTACAGATGTTTCTTGCTGTCATTGTTTTGTAGTGGGGAGTAGGTGTAAAACAGGTTTGATTATGTTTGCTACACCATAAAAATTCCCACAACAGGTGTTATGGGGCACAGATAACCTCCCAAGGAACTTAGAAATTGAGAGAATCTGCAGAATTGAGCATAAGAGGATTGTGCTATTAATCCAACATGTTTGACTGATTGATTGTAAGGTATGCAGATGTATGGGCATTATATAAAGGGGATAATAGAATAATAATCTCCATTATCTATGAAGTGCATTAACATCTTACAAATAAAGGTAAAACTAAAGTACTCGCTCTGTTTTTACTCAGTCCTTGCTTTGGCCAAACTCCCATTGTAGTCAGTGGGAGTTTGAATGAGTTTGGATTAGACGATTTGATCAAAAATAAGGAAAACCTGGAATCCCCCATTTGCTTCAGCTCATTTTATGAAAATATGGAAACATCCTTTGAAAACCAGTGACTTCCATTTGGACCCAGTGTCCTAAACTCATTTACATTATGAAGTGTCTGGCTTACAATGTCACAAACTGGGAAATTCAGAGATAATACGGCAACTCAAATCTAATGTATATTCCTGCTGACAGTAAATAATTTTGCATACCAGGTGTGCTGCAAAATCACATTATCCTGGGGCTGATTAGAGATGAAGTTTTAACCTTAACTCTGGTAGGTTTAAATTAGTGATGGGGAAACCTTGGGAGGTTGAAAGGTTCCATTCAGGTGTTCATCAAACCTTTTGACCCAGCACAGCACTTGAGTGGAGACATCTAGTGACCTGATCTGTATTCCAAGCAGGTGTTATCTCCCTCGTGATTCCCCATTACACTCCCAAATCTTTCCTGTCATATAACTGCCTCAACAAAAGTTACAGGTTCTTTCCTCTATTCTTAGCCCCCTTGTCTTTGAAAACCCGTATAGCAATAGCGATTTGGCTATTGTTGCTGGACATTTCAAACATCCTGGTACTGTTGGGTTTCCCCTAGGGTTGTATGCAAGCTCAACACATTTCATTCTTCTGATCTAGGATTTCAGAGAGACTTCTTGTGAGGTACACTCTTGGAGAAGGCTCGGAGTAACAGTATCTTTTAAATGATTAGCAGACTAAGGGCAAGCAGAGAGAGCCTACCATATTTCCCATGGTAACAGGAAGGGCATTGGATTAATATTGGATCTAGTGGGGAGCAGAAGAACAAGAGATTACAGTGTGTAAGAAAACCAGGAGAAATAGATGGAACAAGGAGTGAAGAGTTGGGCTTTGGTTTGGGTTTCATTTCAGATCAGAAAAGCCAGGAGAGACTCTGGAGCAGAGGGGGTTTGGTGACAATGGAATAGGATTTTCTGTACCTGAAGAACTGTTTCAATAAGGCCAGTACTTATTTTGTCAAACTGCTTCACTCCTTCTTAATATAATTTTTATGTTTCCTTGTTTGTCTTTTCAAGTTTTAGTTTAGTTATCATTCTTTTTAAAAGGAGAAACTGTTCATGTATAAATATCTATAAAATAGTGTAAACTTGCTCATAGACAATCATGGCTCCAATCATTTCGGCATATAATAAATAGGTAATGTGTTTATAGAAAATACTGCCGTATGGGTGCATGATTGAGAGTACCTTATTAGTGTTACATTCACAGGAGAGATAAGGAAAGCAAGCAAACCCCTGAATTTAATTTGTCTATAGTATTCTCTACTTCTTATCTTAAACTGTAGTGTAGCAGTCTCTGCTCTTAAAACAATTGTGGTGTCCTACCAAAAAGGTGGCCATGATTCAGCTGTGGGAGAAGTGATTTCTGTACAGGCTGAAGATGATGAATGTACATACTTCGCTGAAGCCCTTTGGGATGAAAGGGATTGTGAAGAGATTAAAGGTGCATTTTAGTATTGAGGGTGCATTTTGAAAGTTATGCTTTCAAAGAGTCTTTCTTTCAAAATAAAATGGTCAGATTCTTTCTCATGTTGCCTCCCTTATTCATGTTGAGAGGAAGTCATACATATGAAAAGGAGTCATTTGAGGGTTAAGTGCTATTGAATGTGAATAAGAGATGCAGAATCAAGTAAACCCCATAATGGGAATATAATTGGAAACAGTAAAAATTTTCAAAATGGTAAAAAGTTCTGTGTGCGCCTACTGTATCGAATTACCGTATATCATTTAGTAGACCTCATTCAGTTAAAACAATTGTAATTGTTGTCCAACAGACAAAATATTTCAAAGATTACAATCTGCTTTATAGGGCTTGAAATATGTGTTAACTACTTATGATAAACACTCTCTTTGACCTTGTATTTAACTTTGAGACTCTGAGTATGTTTCCGAGACCTGAAGAAGAGTTCTGTGTAAACGCAAAAGCTTGGTCCAATAAAAAATATTAGCTCACCCACCGTATCTCTCTAATATCCTGGGACCAACATGGCTACAACACTGAATACAATATCTCAGCATGTTCTCTTAAGCCAGATACCAAAACATAGATTGTATTACAGACTAATTGTCATTTTAAAAAGCAAAGCGGAGCTATTTGAATCATATTTGTAAGCATAAAACCTTCCTTTGAATCAGTATCTTTCTATTTTGTTTGGATTGGATAATTTACAGAGGTACGTTTCTCTGGGAAAAATGTTTTAAGTGTACTTGTTCTGAGACTATGCGTACCAACATTCAGTCTGATGGCAAATTTAATAGACTAGTTGTACTGTAAGTCTTTATAAAAATAACAGTATTAGAATAATATTTCTAACATTAATAATAGCTTTACTTGATGCTGCTGTAATCTCTAATATAGAACTTTATTTTTTTTCTTTAAATTTCAGCGTGCCTGGAATGCAAGATTGTCTTTTTAAAAGACTTGAATATAGAAAGTTAAAAAGAGAGAAGTTTCAATTATTAAATGTTTCTCTGGAACCTCTCTAAAATTGCTCGTTAGATGTCATTAGGGTCAATCTTTTTTTTTTTCCTCATGATCTCATAACTAGGCACGGTGAACTATTTGTTACAAACAATTTATTCATTGATTGTGGCCCATTTTTCTGATATCAAATAGTCTGTGAATAGATAATAACTTTTTACACATTTATTATTCTTAATGGTTCAAATAGATTTGACAAATGTATTTGAATTTATGGATTATTCATGACCTGTTCATAGCAGGTACCAATTTGAGTATTAGATATTAGGATTTCCCTGATTTAGTAGTTAGTTCCCTGTCGCATTGTTTAGCTGACATTCTCTGATTTGATCCTCTTACTTTTGTAGATCCTGATTCACAAAACCATCTGTATTCAGGACAGCATTTCATTGTTTGCATTAACTTTAAGCACTCATTAAAGCCCATTGAAAACTACTATAAGCAAGGGTCATGCTACTATTCAGTTGTTGAGATCCTACAATATATTTTGCAAATAATTGTGAAAGAGCTACCCATATTGTATTTTAAGATACATAGGTCTTGAAATAACTGTTTTTTCCTTCACAGTAACAATATTTTCAGTATGTTACAAAAACTGTTTAATCACAGAAGTAAAAGTAGTGTACCCAAAACTAACAAAATACAAGTAAACGGACCATAACTGAGTTATCTGGTGGCACCCTAAAAACTAACAGATTTATTTGGGCATAAGCTTTCGTGGATAATGCTCTGAAGAAGTGGGGGTTTTACCCGCAAAACCTTATGCCCAAATAAATCTGTTAGTCTTTATGGTGCCACCAGACTCTTCATTGTTTTTGTGGATACGGCTACCTATCTGATACTTCATAACTGAGTTGGAAATTAACAATATACTTAACTTTCCTAGAAAAGTGAAATAAGAATTCTGTATTTTTGCAGCACCCTCCCATAGACTAAGGTAGAGAGCTCATACTATATGTTGCTTTTTGGGTGTTCACGTTGCTTGAATGGAACCAGGTTGGATCATTTGTGGTGTTCGGTATTGCTATTAAAAAGTGTTGTTTTTTCTTACTGCACTGTTTTATAGGACGTGGCATTGATGCCATTTAGGTGAAAAGTTGTGAAATTATGGCAGTACATATGAAGTTTGTTGATCATGAAAATAAAGGAAATTTTTGTGAACAACATATAACTCTTTGCTGCTTTTACAGATCCAGGCTAAGACAGCTACCCCTCTGCTATATAATTTTTGTGTTTGCCGAGAATGAATTAATAGTTAATGTAATCCAGCTAACTTTTAGCAATCCCAGTAGCTGTTTTTTTAATTCTAAATTGATCGCTAAACACTTAAAATAAAAGTTTATTAATCACTTCAGAGATTAATTATAAGCAGGTGTATAAACAGTTGGAACATTTTATACACCTGGTAACTATATTTGCCTAAATATAAATTCACTGTCATTTACTGTCCAAGTCTTCAGCTGGTATAAATGGACATAGCTGTTTTCCCATAGAGTATTGAAGTCAGCTGAGCTATGCTGATTTACACCAGCTGGCTCTAATTCTGTAGTCTGACTTTAATATATTAGTGGAAAAATTTGTTTGCAAAGATGACCTGCATTAGTGTCAGTGAACTATTTATTCTGTACTCCTCAAGGTGGAAATTGACTCCACTTTATCTATATCAATCACATTGTAGGTGAACACACCTGTCGTGCAAGTGTTCTTTCTTTGGCTTTGAGTGTGAAAAACAAGACCTTTCAGCAAATGGGGCATTGTTCTCCATATCCATTAATAGATGTCAGTGCATGCCTCAGGCAGGATTAATAAATACCAATCATGGAATCATATTCCATCAAGCCTGATAGACTGTGGCTTTTAGGTTAGACACATGGTCAACATATGTTGTTATGCAGTGAAAATCTGGACTGTTTAGCACTAATTTATAATTATTAGTGCCCTGTATTTACCCAGTTTAATTTTTAAAAACCTCAGTTTTAACTTTGAATGGGGGAATTCTGCCCCCTAACCTCTGCTGATCCTAAAGCGTGCGTGCTAGTGTGCCTGAAATCTGAAAAGCAGACTATGCTGTTCATTTAAAAAAATACATCTGCCAGTTAATAAATAATTTTGTTGAGATGTCCTAGGCTGGGGCATGAATATTGATGTGGATCTTGTGTTTACAAGTAAGTTTATATTACATATAATATAAAAGGAATATCTTGAGAGTTTCTGTGAATATCTGCGGGGAAGTGAGTGTGACTGTGGGGAATGAGTGGTACGTATTTTGATGATAATGTGTAGAAATGTGTCAGTGTTAATTATCAGCTTCACATTCGACCTCAGATAATTGGAATAAATGTTGAGAGCCAGGCCATGAGTACCGCTACTGGATAGAACTAATATAAACAAGAGTAACTGGGAAATCCACATTGAGCACATATCTAAAATCAACATAGCAAAGAGGGTGGCATTGTCTCAGGCATTATGGTTCCACAGTCTGGATAAAGAGTGTGGAAACCCAGACTGACTTGCTTGTCTGCTTGGGTGTGATATCCTGCAGTTTGTGTGACTCAGGTCATCAGTACTGAAGTTTAGTGTGTAAGTCTAAGGGCTTGGCTACATTGGCACTTTACAGCACTGCAACTTTCGCGCTCAGGGGTGTGAAAAAACACCCCCCTGAGCGCTGCAAGATGCAGCGCTGTAAAGTGTCAGTGTAATCAGGACGGCAGCGCTGGGAGCGCAGCTCCCAGCGCTGCACGCTACACCTATAAGGGATGTGGTTTACAAGCAGCGCTGGGAGAGTTCTCCCAGCGCTGCGGCTCTGATACACTCATCTTCAAAGCACTGCTGTGGCAGCGCTCACAGCGCTGCCGGCAGCGCTTTGAATTTTCTAATGTAGCCATACCCTAAGGGTATGGCTACACTTGCAGCTGGTACAGTGCTGGAGTTAAGCTGTTTCGTACAGCTGTGTAGCGAAAGCGCGGAGTGTGGCCACACTGACAGCGACCAGCACTGCAATGTGCCATTTGCAGCATTGCAGCGGTATGGGAGTGGTGCATTATGGGCAGCTATCCAGCATTCAACTGGCTGCAACATGTTTTCAAAGAGGTGGGTGGGGTGGAGTGTGACAGGGAGTGTAGGGGAGAGAGAGAGAGTGGATTTTTGGAGCCGACACTGTGTCAGCTCCCTACTTGCAATTCTGACCACTTCCCCATCCTGCTGTCATTCACTTAAATGCAAATAGCCTTCAGACCAGATAAGCAGCTGCTCCGAGGATCTCCCCCCACCCCCGCCGTGCTTTTTCTCTTCAAAGCAAACACTAAGCTGTGGACATTCCTGTTGTCGCTGAGGAAAAATTGCTGTGTTTGTTTTTTAGATAAGCAGCTCCGGGAGCCAGTTCACAACAAAACAAAGAGAGTTCTTTAGTTAAAAGCATTATGGGAAAATTCCAGAGGTCAGTTACAGCGTAGTAAGATTAATCACTGTTTATACTGGCACTCCAGCGCTGCAGCACCAGTGCTGTTCTCTTTATTTCTCTTGTCCATGTGGAGTACAACCAGCGCTGTAGCCAGGGAGATACAGTGCTGTATGTGCCTTGCCAGTGTGGACCGGGAGTAAGTTACAGTGCTGTAAAGCCACCACCAGCGCTGTAACTCTCAAGTGTAGCCAAGCCCTTAGTAATGCCTTTGACAGAATAATAACTCCTCCTCTACCCTCCCTTCCTCCTTCCCCCTCCATTTGTCTCAGTAAGTTAAATGTCCACAGCAATGAAAAAATCAATAAACAGGTAGAGACTACAGTTGCAGGGATTAAAGCTATCAAAGCTGGGAGAAGCTGAGGATGGGAGTCTGACCTCTTTGGGATCCACTCTAACATGCCACACAGCATGAGGGTATCCCTTATCACTCTCTTACTTTATCATCCTCGTGTCTTGGCATGACTGTGCCACTGAAGCCCACTGACCAGACAAGTGCTTCACTTCACAGGCTGTAACAGAACAAAAATTCTTAGAGATGAAAAGGAGGGGCACGTGTGTTTACTTTGAACCAAAGTTCTTTTTCAAATGCACACTTTGAAAAAGGACAGTGCTATTAAAAGGAATGAAAAATGTCCACATCATCAATAGGCAGTGTGGAAAGGCTGTGAAGTGGGTAAAGGTGTTGCAGTACTTGAGTATCCCTAGAGCACTCAGATTTATAGGTGGGAAATAAATGTTGATTTCTTTGTTTCTCCCTCCCTCTTATGTTTTCTCAGGAAAGAGCAATTAGTTTCTATTTTTTATGATTGCATTATCATTGCATATGTATCTTTCTGGAGTGCTGGCTATAAAAAGACAATATATGACCCGGCTGTACAAATAAACGTAGTTATGAGTGTGAGGAGGATATATTAATAGTAAATAGAACAGACACATTTTTGCATAGTTAATAAACAGCTTTTAAAAAGAAGTCCTCCGTATTTTTAAGTCTGATGCCATTGGTAGTTGCTTTAATGTAGCCACAGTTTCATATGCAGCACTGAGGCTGGGAAGTTTTTTGAGGGCATAGTGCTTTTAATGGAATTTGCATAGAATGTGCTATCTGAAGACATTATACTTATATACAAGAGAAAACAAAATAAGCTATATTATTTTTCTGCTCAGATCCACCTCTTTCTCTTTTATTTGGTAGAGTCTCTGAAGTAATGCCACCAAAACAAACCTTGCCCTGCCGACTATAGTTTTCTCAGTGTGGAGGGTCAATTTTAACCCTCAGGACTGCTCAGTTCTAAATGTGTTCCTTTGATTAAGAACCAAAGGTTAAGTTAGCTTTGCTCTCCTCCTTCTTCCCACTCCCCCTCTCTTTAAATAAGTTGTCTGTTGGTTTTAGCATGTAGCATGATGTGCCATGTATGTTGGCAGTTCATCAGAAGGGTAAACTTGTTGTTTAACAAAAAATAAAATGTCTACAATGAACAGAGTGATTCATAACCAGGAGGAAAAGGATAAATTCCAAAGGGAAGGCAAACTATATGAACTGGCCCTGTGCTCTAGAAACCCAGTGTAATTCCATTCCGTTCTATACCAAGCCACTGTGCTATCTCGTCTTTGATTCCCTCCAGTTTCCCCCATTCCAAGGAGTATGCCGTATTTTGTAGCCAGTGAGGGAAGGCAGCAGGAATAAGAGGTGAAGTTAGGTCCCTGGCACGTTTGTACAAAGTGAAAAGGCAGAAAGACCATCTCAGTTTTTACTCCAAAGGCAATAGGTTGTTACAGTCCATTGTAAAACAGTAATTTGAAGTCTGATGAACTCTCAAGTTCAGGGACTGGATTCTGCTCAGCTATGTAATTGTGATGAAAGTGGGCCAATGAGAGCAGAGGCTTGGGCACAGTCTTTTGGGTGCCTGTCTTCTCATGGAAGCCTGACAATTGCAGAGCAGCTTAGCTGAATGTATGTGACCATGTCTTATTTTGATCAGCTGTATCATAGCAAAGACATGTAATTATCATAATCTAACAATTAGTCTGGCATCCTTTCCCAGTGTTTAATTACCCCGATAAATGATAATTTAATAAAGGACTTAGTGACAAGAGAATAACTTTCACTCTGCTTCATGTACTTAAATTGCCTCTTTGTCTGTGCATGATTTTGTGGCATTGCTTGAAGAACAGTCTTGATGATCATTTTCCCTATTTGTTCTATCAGTCATTATTTTGTCTCCTAATATTCTTTTTTTATAATATTTGAACTTCTCCTAACTTGTGAAATTGTAACATATCACTCTCTTACTTTATCACCCAAAAGGTCATGGTCAAATCTTCTTTATTACTTTCATTTTTGTTTGTTTGCTTGCTTTCTGAGGTTGGTAATACACTTTTAGGTGCCCTAAAATGTCATTTATTTAATTATACGCTTTTCTTAGCATCTGAAAAATGGTGAATATTCTTCTGGTTTGAATGGAGATGAAATTAAAATAGCTCTTTGATTACTCCATTGTTTGTGCATCAGAATTAGTGATGATGTCAGCACAGCTCTATGAACAGGGTTTATTAAATGGTGTAACAAAGCCAGTAAAGGGAGCAGAAAAACATTAAAGGGTGCCGCAAAAATAGCAGCTGGAAAATAAATTAACAACAATAAAATTATGTACTTAACCCCACAATCCGGTGCGGTGTGAGGCTTGGACTGCCAGGCACAGAGTTGGAAGGGCATGATTGAGACAGAGGCAGCAGGTAGAGACACACTGAGGATGACCGGATGCGGTAGCTGTGGCATGTACATGGTCCTGGAGGGGGCACCTGAAAGGAGTTTTGTCTGCATGAAGTGCCGCCTGATAGAGCTGCTGGAAAGAAAAATAGAGGACTGGAGATGCAGGTGGAAACTCTGGCTGAGTTTAGAAGGGGGTTTGAGCAGTTGATGGAACACAGACATGATGAGGCACAGGGGATAAGCTCAGACGAGCAGATGGAAGCAGGACCAAAGAATTCTGAGGAGCTGCTGGGTGAGGAAAGTGGACGGTGGAGCATGTGACTAGGAGAACCAGGCAGAGGAAAAGACGGGCCAGCGATGGAAAATAGAACTCAGGAACAGGTTTGCTGGGTTGGAAAATGAAGATGGAGCACAGCAGGTGCTCACTGAAGGAGAGAGGGCAAGGAAAAAGAGGTGAGCGGCTAGTCCTGCAGAAGGAGGGGAGAGTCAATGGAGGCGACACCAAGTATGAGCCCTGGAGGATTGCGAGGGCGAATACGAATCGAGAGGACTTGCGACCAGCTGGTGCGGGGGATAGACCGGAGAATCACACTGTCGCCAGGAAAGGCAAGTCTACGTGATTGGAGACTCTTACTGAGAAGATAGACAGGCCTGTAACTAGACCTGATCGGGAGAAACAGAAGGGTGTGCTGTCTACCAGGGGCTAAGGTACAGGATGTGGGACCTGAGGCTGAAAGGATCCTAGCGGGAGCGGGAAAGAACCCGTTATTGTTGTCCTTCATGTGGGAACGAATGATGCGGCTAGTACTCGCTGGACTGTATCCAGGAGGACTATGTCAGACTGGGGAAGACGCTCAGAAGGAATCGAGGCTCAGTGATCTTCAGTAGGATTCTGCCAGTTCCTAAAGCGGCGACGCAAGAGCGACAAGATTATGACGATTAACAGATGGCTCAGGCAGTGGTGCTATAAGGAGGCTTTGGAATGTATGGTCATTGGAAGCGTTTACGGACAGACAACTGTTCGCTCGGGATGGACTTCATCTAAGTAAGGAGGGAAATAGACTTCTAGGATGGAGGCTCGCCCGACTCATTAAGAGAGCTTTAACTAGGAAGTTGGGGGAGATGGTTGGGAATGTTCAGGAGATCTCCACCCCGGAATTTAACCTGGAGAGGGAAGTAAACGAAGTGAGAGGGGATACGCTTGTGGACCGAAGAATGACCCGAGGAGGAAAAGCGGAGTTGAAACTAGACTAACGGGTGATGCTGGTGGTAGAAGGTCTGTGCACGACGGGGGAAAGAATGTCACTGACGCAAACGCCAAAAATTAAATGTCTGTACACTAATGCGAGGAGCCTAGGGAACAAGATGGAGGAACTGGAGCTACTGGTGCAGGAAGTGAAACCGGATATTATAGGATAACAGAAACCTGGTGGAATAGTACTCATGACTGGAGTACGGGTATTGAGGCTATGTGCTGTTAGAAAAGACAGGAAGAAAGGCAAATGTGGTGGAGTAGCCTTGTACTCAATGATGAGGTGAACTGTAATGAAATAAGAAGTGATGGAATGGATAAGATGGAGTCTGTCTGGGTAAAAATCACGCTGGGTAAAAAAGCTACTAGAGCTTCCCTGAGATAGTGCTTGGGGTGTGCTACAGCCCCGGATCTGATTTGGATATGGATAGAGACCTCTTTAATGTCTTTAATGAAGTAAACACAAAGGGGAAATGTGTGATTATGGGAGACTTCAACTTCCCGGATATAGACTGAGGACGGTGGTTATAAATGTGTATGGGTAGGGTTTTGTGGCCTGCCTTGTGCAGGAGGTCAGACTAGATGATCATATTGGTCCCTTCTGACCTATGAGTCTATGAGTCTAATCCCTGAGGTTATTAGTAAGCACGAGACTGTCCCCATCACATTGTAGAAATATTAAGATAAATCAAATATGTGTCCTAGGGGGACTGTTTAAAAGAACAAAGAATAAATAGACATAGGTTTTCCTGTTATGAGCTACCATGCTTCCATCAGGATTCAGTGGAAGTATGAGTTTAACTTTGGATGTTAAAAGGTTTTGAATAAATCTGTTTCTTGGGAGTTGATTAAACCACTGATAATGTGTTGATTATGTCATTATAAGTAACACAGCACACCTATAAAAGGGATCAGTGCTGCTTTGGGTAGATACATACATCAAATACATCTGAATGGACATCAAAATGATGTAATAGTGGATATCAATATCTCTCCAAGAAGGATTTAATTTTGTGTAGGATCGTACTATATTATTTCATGCACAAATACCCAAATACATTCAACCCTCAGAACAAAAACCTTCTACTGTGCTGTTTCTGAAGAAGCCCAGCTAGTTCATTCATTTGTTCTTTCTTTCCCACTTTCTGTTAAATTTATGTTAAGAATTTGTTTGATCACTGAGCCTGATTCATTTTTACCCTGCACTTTGTGTCGTCAGTAACACTAGGACAAATGATTTGGTAGTGTCCACTTTGCATAGTTATTAAAAACTATGAAAGATGCAAGGCAACAGAGAATCAGGGCCACCATCTGAAGTTGACTACTCCTGGAGCTATAATCAAGACTAGAATTTCAGAATTCATAGTTACAACACTTATTTGAACTAAATTCTTGTTAAAATTAAAGACCTTTCATCCATTTGAGAGAACAAACTGAATGAGGGAAGGGATGACACTATAGAAGGAAGTGTTTCCTGGGCACTCAGTTTGAAATAGAGGAGCTGCTAGTAGAATAAGTATTTAAGAAAGGATATGACTAATATGATTTGTATGGGAGAAGCAACAAACAGAAGCTAATGCAGTTTTTTATCCATCTATATGATAATGGGCAATTAATGTCAGTTGTGCTATTTTTTAAACCAGGTTTTTATATTGTTTATTTAAAAGAAGGAAAGAAAGAAAAGAAAGTGACATAGAGCAGCATGCAAAATACCATTTCAGTCTAAATATCTAGTTAAATAAATCATTTCTTATTTTAGTAGCCAACAGTTATTAAATTCAAAATGAGGCTTGCCTATGCTTCAGAATTTATAATTGTGAAAAAATGCATGTGCACAGACTATCTGCTTGAATTTGCCTTAATGGATAAGCAGAGCACCAGAATTAGGTTCAAAACATTTTTGTCAGCATCATGTATCTGTCATTTAAATTGTCGTGTAGCTTTTTCACTGTGTCCTGAATTTCTGGTTTGAGGATTAAAAAAAAAAACAAAAACAGGAGGCATCTGAGAAATTAAGTTTCCTTATGTCTGTTGTTTTGCCCAACTATTCTATAGCGGTATCAGTTTAAGTTTTGTGTAATGAACTGGTATGTGTAGGTTATGGAGACATTTTGGGTTAGAAGGTACTTAGCTATCTGTTTTTGTGTTTCTAATGCCTCTTAGCCTACAGCCTATTAGCCAGCTCAGTAGTATGTAAGTTTCCATGGCACTGAATGAATGTCACGTGACAGAAAATAAAGATTAATTATTTGAAGGATAGACATGTTTTGCTGTGTGTAAGAGAAAGCATAAAAAGAAAATTGGCATTATTGACAAAAGGAATATTTGCAGAACCCTCCTGGCTGCAGAGTCGTCTCCCGCCATGTCCCCCTCCCCCCATTCAATTTTGAGACAAAGTAGCCATGGCTGCTTTCTCCTTAATCTAGCTCCTGATCCTGTCTTGGGTCTGTGAACATAAAGCTCTACCCTATGGCTCTAATTGGGTATGGGGGTCCACATGAGTGGATCCCAATGCAGGATCAGGGCTGACGTGAGGAAAATTAAAAGAACATTTCTAGCTTTGGGAGTGACAGTAGGAGAGCATAAGGTTTACATTCTGAGCTGAAAGGAAGGACAGAAGTGGGGGAGGAGGAAGATGCTTGTTATGACATAAACACAGACTGCTGTTTTCTCATTAATTCTCAAAACATATTTGTAAACTAATTCCACCTTCCCTCTCTCTGTTTCCGTATTCTATATGCAGTTGGCTAACAGGAGCTGATATATGCTTTTATTTAAAGCCAAAGCTTTGTCTCACTCCAATATTTGGTTTCACACTAATAATATTAGGTTTGCAGCTGGTAAATGTCAAATATGTTCCCTTTGGATTCAGTTTAGGGTTCTTGAAAGGCTGTTTCATCTTCTAGTTTTGAGGCCTCTAGATGATAGATTAGCCAGTTACTAATAAGCATACTTAACTGTTTAATACAAGAAGCGTCCTTTCTCTTTTTGTTTTCCCTTTCTGAGCATAATGTGGCAATTGAAGAAGGGAGAATGTGGTCTTAATATACTCTGATAGGCATGTTGGAAATTATGCAACCTCACTGGTAAAATAAAATAAGTTTTGAAAATCCAGTGAGCCTCTGTTCCACTTAGCTTGGATTCACATTAGCTTGGTTACTGGATCCCACAGAACATTACGGGAGAGGAAATAAACGTCCTGTCTGCTTCCTTCCTCTCTAGTATCCATTCTGTCTCCTTTCAGTGTTGCTGTTTCTATATTTATGGAGGGAAGAGACTTCACTCGGTTGCTTGATAAAATGTCTGGTATATGTTTTCCCTGAAGCAGGTTTACTGTTGTGCCAGCAATATCAGTTAAAGACCAATTTACACCACTTTAAATATGTGCCATCATCTTCCTTTTTCAGACATTTAAATGTGAATGCTTTTTGGCGATAGCAAATGATTATGGAATGAAAGTAAGGACACTGTAGGGAAAAGTGATGAAAAAAAATACCAAGAGAAAAATTATGACTTAGCTGTGCACTTCAGTGGAAATCTACTTTGCAGTTAGTGTTTCCTTCAAGGCTTTCCATTTCCAGATGTCCATATTAGTGACATGGGAGTAAACTGAAGAGCTTGAAGGGGACCATATGGTCCATGACTTTTAGAGGCAGAAGGAAGTTCAGCTAGTGCTTAATTTCTGCTGGGGCTGAGCCTGGACTCCTTTAGGCTTGGCAGTTCATGGCCCTGGGCTCCCAGCCAGCAACCATTGCTCTCCAGCCAGCCAGCTCTGAAGACAACACTGCCACTCACAGCAGCACAAAAGTGAGGGTGACAATACACCATACCATGCCACCCTTTTGCACTGCTGCTGGTGGCTGCCCTGCCTTCTGACCTGGACACCCAACCAGCAGCCACCGCTCTTTGGCCACCCAACTTAAGCCCCAGCACCTCTTTCATTACAAATTAAGCACTGAGGTCATCTCTGTTAAAAAGTAATGGTCAAGGAGAAAAGTTAGGTCATGGGGGTTTTTTTGTTCAAAGGAATAAAATGGAAGGACACCACTAGAAAGGGATTAGACAATTTCAACATTTAAAATATTAGATGGAGCAGATCTTTCATGTCTAGTAGAGATGAAGTTTAGATTACAGATTTTTATTAATGTATCTCTTTATTTATATCATACCCATTTACCATAGCCGTGGTTCTTAAGCTCCCATCCCTAAAGCATAACTGTCCCTCTCTATTTGGGAGAGGTCTAGTACCAAGGAACCTGGTGAATAACAGTGCAGGAAAGTTTACAGTATCTGCATGTTTGCAGTGTCTGCATGTGTAACACACACACCTCCTGGGTGTGGTGTTCTGTCCCATCTAGTGGCACTGAGACCACTTAGAGAGAGAGAAAATGAGTCTGCTCTACAACCTTAGCTAACAGCTTTTAGCTCATGCGGTAGAGGCTCATGCACTAAGATACAGAGATCCACAGTTCGATCCCGCCTGGGGTCAGTCAGTGTTACAAGAGGGGGCTCGTCCGGGATTTCAACTGGGAAGACACTGAAGCTCAGGACACGCTTCCTCAGCTAGGGGAAGTATGTAACCCACACACTTTCTGGGTGTGGTGTCTGTCCAATCTAGTGGCACCGAGACCACTTAGAGAGAGAGTTAAATGAGTCTGCTCTACAGCCTTAGCTCATAGCCAGTGAGCATTACACTTGTACAATGGTTAAAGCCAGGTAGGGCACATTCTTACTCTTCTTTTTCATTAAAAAATAGAATTTTAGAAAAAAATAAGGAGATTGTTGGGAAAATTGGACTTTTGAGTTATGTATACAGAAGATATCTCTGTTCGTAACCTCTAGGATACAACTTATGATTTAGATGAGATTTTGTTTGAAATGGCTGTAGTTCATAAAGACTTTTCCATATTACGGGAGGAAACCATGAGGCTGTGTGTTGGCTAGAATTATATAGCTATTTCAGGCTTTTTCCTTTAAGCATCTATGGTATTGAAGCAAAATTATTGTAGGGATATGACAAAATATAGTTTGCTCTGAATATTTCCTTGGAGGACCAGCAGATCATTGCTTTTCTCTGAAATTAGGTAGAAGGACCCAGGTGGCAGATTTCAAGCTCATCAGGTATTTAAAATATGCCTGTCATAAACAGATAGTTAAGGGTTAATGCCTCTTTTACCTGTAAAGGGTTAAGAATAGGGAACAACACCTGACCAGAGGACCAATCAGGAAACAAGATTTTTCAAATCTCAAGGGAGGGAAGGTTTTGGGGAGACCAAAGTTAGCCAGGCACTGGAATTCCTGGCTGGTGGCAGCACTATCAGATCTAAGCTGGTAATTAAGCTTAGAGGACTCATGCTAGCATCTCATTTTCTGAACTCTAAGGTTCAGATCTGAGTAGAAAAGCTATGACAATGCCCTTCAGTTGAAAAGAAGTATTCTAGTTAAACCTGTCATTATCCCGTTATCATTCTGTGGTGCACTTGACAACTGTAGCAGTCAAAGGAAGAAGCCACAAGTAGTGATGAGCAGTCAGTCTGAAGTGGAATGGGTCAGTGTTTGGTTGCACTGGTTGCCCTAGGGGAAGTTCACATCCATTGACAGACTTACAGATGTTGATTTGTGGAATCTTTAAATGTATCAGGGTGGGCTCACGTGGAGATGTTGAATTTCTTCTCATAGTTTCTTCCACAAATCATGCCGGGCATTAGAAAGGCAAAGTAAGTAACACGTGCTAAACCTCCTCCTTTGAATGTCCAAAGAATCTTTAGTAATAATAATATAAAGGAGTGCATCTGGGCCACTGCCTTGCACTACATTTCTCATCTGGCTCTCATTCAGAACTGTCAGGTTAGGCCGAGTGCTGATGATTCATATCCCAGAATCCTTTTATCTGAACATGGCAATATCTCCTCTGTGTACTTTGGCAGTGGAGTTACACTGCTTTTCAAATATCTTTAAAAAGCAATCCAGGCTTTTTTCCATCTTGACAAAGTGTTGCCAGTAATGAAGAAAAGTAAACGTAGTTGTGCTGCTGTAGTCAATTTAAGTACTTTTGCCAAATCAGCTTGTAGCACAGAAGTGATTACTGCTGGATTTGGTGGGAATTGGTGATTTTTGTGCGTCTGTGTCTTTGTTGATGTGTATAGTGAGACTGATTTGGTGAACCTACTGCATTGTCTCTTTCTTTTCCTCTTTTTGCTTAATTTTAAATTTAAAAAAAAAACTTCAGAAAAGCACAGGAGAAAATACACTTTAACTTAGTGTACATTAGCAAGAAGATAATTCTACAGGGTAAAGGAAGAAAAGTGTGAATGATCATGGTACTGCATAAACAGGTACTACTCTGCTGATGTCAACAGAGTAGCATCCATTTACACCAGGAGTGAATTTGGCCAGGATTATTTTTAAAAGTGAATGATGTGGCTGAACTGAAATGAAGTGGAAGTAATGACGTTATCATCCTAGAAAGAGAAATCTGTAGCTAAGTATCCTGAGTTAACTCTATCTTTTGTCTTCATGTTTCATTTAATTTTAGATTCCAAAGGGGAGACTACCACATTGATGTCTGCATCAATGATTATTTGGATGTGTTCTGCCCTCACTATGAGGATTCGGTGCCAGAAGATAAGACTGAACGCTATGTTCTTTACATGGTGAACTTCGATGGCTATAGCTCCTGCGATCACACCTCCAAAGGATTCAAGAGGTGGGAATGTAATCGGCCACATTCCCCGAATGGACCATTGAAGTTCTCAGAAAAATTCCAGCTCTTCACTCCCTTCTCTCTAGGATTTGAGTTCAGGCCAGGCCGGGAATATTTCTACATCTGTGAGTATATGGAGATTTGTCATTGTTGCACAACAGATGTAAGAAACCAGGCTAACTTTTTCACCTATATTTTATGGAGCTGCAAAGGACCAGCCTATATGTGCTGCAGATGTCTCTTAATAAATGCAGACTTCAGGATCCCCAGATTCATTAGCTCGGAATCTAGAGTAAAAATTAGATTAAAAGCAGTTTCTTTTCCCCACATGAAATAGCATGTCAGCCTGTTCAATGAACTTTTGCTGACATTTAAAGCTAGAGATATTAGTATAGTTTTTCAAACATTATAAAAATTGTCAGGGAAAAATAATTAACTTTGTATGCATAAGTCCCTAACTGTTCTTATTTTTGTGACTGAAATACCCGTGTTGTCATCGTCATCATCAGAAGGGAAATTCTGTATACCCTGAATGTGTTATAGCTGCATGTGCCAACATTGTTTGAAGTAATAATGTCTCGGGTGAATACTTCTTGCATCAAGCCAAAGAGAACTTTATTCAGAGGAGCTATTTCTTTAATTGTGGGGGATATGGAATGCAGTGGAAGCAGGTTCCAAGGAAATTAGCATGAATGAACACCTACATCAGTAAAAAGTGATGGTGAATGCTGTGTGCTGCAAGCAGTGTTCCAAGGAGACCTGCACTAATACTTCTTTAGGCATGAGAGAGATGAGGAAGGAGGGAAACCTAGAGGAGAGGCAAGATAACTGCTGGGGATAAAGGAATAAAAATATCAGGAGGCTAAAACTGGAAAGTTGAGCTAACTGGGATTTCATGATCTCATAACCAATCTGGATAGCTGTCACTCCTTCAGTTATCTTGTTTGGCTGATACTCCAACAAATAGCTCATTTCATCAACTGGTTATGTACCTGAAGTTTCCCATTTCCTAACAAGCTTCCAGTATTACAACTGCAATATTTTCCCATGTTTTCAGTGTCAGACAAGGGAATTAAAAGCTTTAAACAGGGCTATAGCTCTCAATAAATATTGCCTTCATGTCTGTAGATGGCCTTTCTACTGTGAAATAGGCATTCCACCTCATTTCACCAGAGAAACTGAATACATAGCATTCCTGTTTTTCAGCCTCATTTCTTCAGCATTTTCCTTTTTAAACCTACAGGGAAGTGTGCTCGTAGTGAATTGTTTTCAGCTTCCTTTCCTCCCTATCAAATAAAGTTTTATAATAAGAGGGATTTCAGCATCACAAGAATACTACCTTGTTCTCTCTCTCGTGCTGTAGTGCAATAAAAAAAAGAACTAACAGTTTTATCATTTCAGTACTGATTCCCTGAGATAGTCACGAGAAAACATGTAAAGCCTGATGCTATTTCACATCTTGTAAGTGAATAAAAAAGGAAATCATAGCTATGTGGAGAATGTTGTAGAATATGTAATACACATTGTTTGAATCATTTTACTCATGAAAACTGCCCATTAACTTCCGAAGGAGTTTTCTTTCACTAAAGAATACAACATCAGGCCCCGTGTAAGCATCAGATTTGTTTTTTGGGTAAATTTTTTCCTTCTTAAAAATCATGTTGAGAAAACAAGCAGGGATATATAAGATGAGGAAGGAATTCTAATTTGCATCATGTGATTGTTTTGCAATAAAATGCTGTACAAGTACCATCCCACACAAATTGTTCAAACCTCCTCATTTGCTTTCTAGATTAAAAAACAGTAATAAAAGTGAAAACCAAACAAGAATGTCGAGAAATCTCAACTTGGTCTAACTAGCTAATAGCCTGATTATCAGAAAATACAAAATCCATTGTGCTTTATAAGCAAGACATTATTATTCAAATGCACCCACATTACTTATGACTGGTTTTCCTCATTTGAGGTTAAATTCAATATTTCACTAAAAATCATTATGTGTCTTCTGTAACATTCATTTAACTGAGTCATTTAACTGTCAAGGGTTCCCATCAAAGTAATTGTTTCAAAGAGCTTTAAAATATCAAGAGTTTTATGCTGTTCAAGTGAGTTTAGCTGGAATTACTTTTTTTTAATGAAAGGTAAAATAGCACAAAATTAGCAGCTAGGAGATGTCCATTTACCAATAGTATATTGGCCTGGTATTCAGTGAAATTAGATTTTCAGCCATGTTTCAGAGAGACAAAAGCATTCTCTCTCCTTTGCTATAGTTGGAATATTTCTTCCTCTTCATTCTTTCATCATTGTGGGCAGTAGCTAATACAGTTATCTCAGAGAAGCATTATATACTGTGGTAACAATTAAACGTGAAGATTCTCAAAGAACAGTTTTCCATCATGATATTTTTTTCTTCAAATTTGTGCTGAAAGAACAAGGTGATAGCACAGTTCCTTGTTTCTTCCGTGAAGTTATCAGCATGCCCTCCAGTGCAGGCCACAGAAACAAGCATTCTACCTTACTGTCTGAACGGTTAATATGCTCATTGCTCTGCAGGGGGATATTTCATCTACTCATCAGATCCAAAAATTTTGACCTTTATAAACATACTGTCCAAGGACAGAAGGCTAGTAGCTTTCAGCTTGTTGTATTCTGTGAAACTGGATCCAAATTGTACAGTGACTAGATAGTCTGGAAAGAAAGGGGAAATTGAGCTGTTGCCTGGGGTGGTGTAGTTTTAGGCTAAATTTCACACTCCCTAGTATTTATTTGCAAAGATTTTTAAATAAGAGCCATTATCAGTCTTCCTGCCTTATGCTTTAAGGACAATTTTTGTCCCTCCTACTTCCACCAGTCTCAGGAAATGTAATAACCATAAACCAATCATTTTCTTTCTACCTGAACCATCCTTTTTATGAAATATTGCTTCCCTTTATTGCTCCATGTCCTCATTGGCATTTGGCACCCAACGTGTATCAGTAGCATGGAATCAGATCTCTTGTCCTTTATTTCCCCCATCTAGAAATCCTAGATTACATGTTTTGAATCAGATCATCTCTATTTGCATTTGAGAGATGACTTCAATAATATAAACCTGCATACCAGAAAAATACCAGTTAAGTGGGTTTACTTTTGGAAGGGGAAAAGTTTATTAACTGGAGTTTAGTTCCATAAACCTAACTACTTACAACAGCGTTTATTAGGGTAATTTTAGTGGAAAATATAATGGATCAAATTATGGGGCTCAGTCCTTCTTCATCTTTGGAGGGTAGAGTGTGTTAGCCTGACTAAAAACCAAGTAAAGATCATGTGATGTGGACCATTATTATTATTTGACAAAGAGTCCTTGGCACCTTCTAGATTAACAGACATATTGGAGCATAAGCTTTCGTGGGTGAGTATCCACTTCGTCAGATGCATATAGTGGAAATTTCCAGAGGCAGGTATAAATATGCAGTCAAGTATCAGTCTAGAGAATCTGATGAAGTGGATATTCTCCCACGAAAGCTTATGCTCCAATACGTCTATTTAGTCTGTAAGGTGCCACAGGACTCTCTGTTGCTTTTTACAGATCCAGACTAACACGGCTACCCCCTCTGATACTTTATTATTATTGTTACTCCTGAAGCAAAAGCAAACACAAGAAGATGGAACATACTCAGTGAGTGAGGTGTCCCCAAAGAGCTTGAACGTTTCATGAAATTGTTATGTTTTGAGTAACTTCTTTCAGGAGGGAAACAGAGAGAGCTTGCAGACTAATAGCAGAAAGGGGAAAAAACAACATAAGGAAGAGGGAAGTTTTAAAGTGACCTTAACATTTGGGGTTTTGTATGGTTCAGAATACAGATTTGTCTTGAATATATTTCAATATTTTTTATCAGTGAGGTGGAAGTAACTATAAAATCACTCCTGATCTTTGATTATTAGCAGGTAAGTATGCCCAGTGGTCTGTGATGGGATGTTGGATGGGATGGGATCTGAGTTACTGCAGAGAATTCTTTCCAGGGTGCTGGCTAGTGAGTCTTGCCCACATGCTCAGAGTTTAACTGATCGCCATATTTGGGGTTGGGAAGGAATTTTCCTCAAGGGCAGATTGGCAGAGGCCCTGGAGGTTTTTCGCCTTCCTCCGCAACGTGGGGCTCGGGTCACTTGCTAGAGGATTCTCTGCAACTTGAGGTCTTAAACCACTATTTGAGAACTTCAATAACTCAGACGTAGGTTAGGGGGTTGTTACAGGAGTGAGTGGGTGAGATTCTGTGGCCTGCATTGTGCAGGAGGTCAGACTAGATGATCATAATGGTCCCTTCTGACCTTAAAGTCTATAAGTCTATAAAATTTACAGATGACACAAAGATTGGCTTAGTGGCAAATAATGAGACAGTCTGGAAAGTCATATGGAATGATGTGGATTGCTCAGCAAACTGGCCCATTCAAGTGAAATGCATTTCAGCACAGCCAAATGGAAGATCTTACATCTAGGAATAAGGAATGCACGCAACACGCATGGAATGGGTGACTGTGACTCTGAAGCAATGATTCTGAAAAGGATTTAGAAGTCATAGTGGACGAACACCACCACAACTGGTCCGTGTGATCCTGTGGCAAGAATTTCTAATGTGATCCTACGATACAGAAACAGGGGAGCAGTGAGTATATGGTGACCAGATGTCCCGATTTTATAGGGACAGTCCCATTTTTGGGGTCTTTTTCTTATATAGGCTCCTATTACCTTCCACCCCCTCTCCTGATTTTTCACATATGTTCTCTGGTCACCCTAAGTGAGTAGGAGAAGGGTGGTCATTTTAAATATTTAAACAGCATTGGCAGGAATGCTGGAATACTGCATCAAGTTCTGGTGCCTTCATTTTTTTAAAAGATGTTGAAAAATTGGAGAAGGTGCACAAAAGAATTGCAGAAATGATTTGACGGCTGGATAAGAAGCTCAATTTGGTTAGTTATGAAAAAGTAGCCTGGGAAGTGACTTGATTACAGCTTATAAGTACCTTCATGGGGAGAAAATACTAGGTATTAAAGGAGTCTTTAACTTAGAGGAGAAAGGCCTGGATGTTAAAACCAGACAAATTCAAATCAGAAATAAGGCATGCATTTTAACACTGAAGTTAATTTAATCATTAGAACAAATTACAAAGGGAAGTGGTGGCTTTTTCATCTTTGAAGCCTTCAGCTCAAGACTGGATGACTTTCTGAAAGATATGCTTTAATCAAACACAAGTTACTGGGCTCATTACAGGAGTAACTAGTTGAAATTCTGTGACCTGTTTTATGCAGGAGGTCCTACTAAATGATCTAATGGTACATTCTGTCCTTAATAACTATTAATTTAGTAGTCTTTCTGAGCTTGTTACTACTAGTGTGTACTGATGGGTATTCCTACTCAGGTAAAAACAGTTACCTAGCATGATATTGTACATACCTCTTTGGATTGCCAGTCTATTTACTGTCCTAAGGTAAAGGAGATTAATATAACCGTATCTCTGTGAAGTTAGGTTTGTAGGGCAAAATTTTCAAAAACTCCTTATCCTCATTGTCAAAAATTACTTAGGCACTTAGAAGTCTAAAGTCTCATTGAAAGTTAGTGGGATTAGGGTGCCCAAGTGACTTGAAAATGGTACCTAGGCTCCTAAATCAATTAGACTTTTTAGAAAATGTTAGCCATTAATATGTTTTCTGTGGGATGCAGGAGGGACCAAAAACAGCACTATGCAGTAGTGACATTCAAGGTATTATTGTTGTGAAAGATGTAACAGAAAGATAGATTCCTAAATTCAGTCCTAGTGTAAGTGGGTGTAACCCCAGTGAAGGCTGTAAAGTATGCAAATACTGGATTAGACCTTGAGGCTACCATGCCAAGAATTCAGTGCCTAAGTGTCACAAATACAAAATCAGAAAAGATTTATCCTTCATGGTGAGAAGCATCCTCAAATCTCTGAATCAGGTTGGCATTAGAAATGTCCAGGAGAGTCTAACAGTCTGATCTGCTTGGTACCAGAGCTCGGTATGTCCAAATAGAGACCAACAAATAGAACAAGAAGGGCATTGCCCTATTCTCATGGAAAGGTAAGTCACAAAGAGCAAAATAATTTTCCATGACTAAGAACCTGGCAAAGCTTCACAAATTGCCAACGTGGCCATTATCCCGTAGGATTGTTTTAGCTATTGCAGGAGTTTTTTGATCCTTTAGAAGAGGTGGAGAGGCAAGGTGGTATATTGGCCTGTAAAGCTGTGCTAGAGCAATTTAGTGGGAAACCACATAACCTACAGCATATTAGTTGGGTCTCTGAGTCTATTCTATTGTATATTAATTTTAAGAGTTATATTAGAAGGATCACAGAGCTCCCTACTTTCACAGATGCACTGTACAGACTAAAAGTGTATCTGGGCAAATGTTCTCTATAATAAGGCACAGGATTTAATGAAATAGGATTATTTGATTGTAGGGAGGGACCTCCTCTTGCTCTGCAACAGGGTTGGATTTATGTGATGAGGGGCCAAGAAGGGAGGATTAGGGACTGCAATCTTGTCCTTTCAGAGATTATTTGGAGAATATTTACAACTAAATAATTAAAAGATGTGGCACTCCATGAGAACACACTGTCCTTTCAATCCAGGAAATCAAGTTAGTAAAAACAATCAAGACAGGTCAAATCAGAGTTATCCTTTTTGCCCTGATACATCCTAGGATTCCAGAGCTAGTTTGAAAGTCACCAGGACAACTATTGATATCTCTACATTTAAATTTGCTGTCTGTGAAGTACTGTGTGGCAATACCAGCCCAGAATTGCTCTAGCTCCCAGCTTGAATTGTATGAGCAAGCTCCTGTTGGAAAGTGAGATACTAAAGAGAAGCTAGTGTGTCTACTGTGTTGCACCTTGGAAAATATTGGAAGTCAACCCAGGCTTCCTGTAGATTAGATCACTATCTTTTCATAATGCAGAGATAATGAGGCCTTTTTAAGGAAATCAGTTGATAGATATTCTCAAATTCTTGCAGTAGTGGCACAGCAATAGCTAACTAATAATATCGGTGGAGTACATTTTTTCATATTTAGTTCCCTTAGAAAACATGGTTTCTCTATAATCTCTCATTCCTATAAAGTTAGATCTCTTGGGACCCAATTCTCATTTATACTAAGGCCACTTTACATCACTCTGACAATGCAAAGTGCCTGGTAGTGGGTATAAATTACATTTGCATCCACTTTAAGGCCCTTTTTCACTTCCAGAATGGTGTAAAATAGCTTAAGTGTAAATGAGAATTGGGCCCTTGATGTTCACAGATATGACCAATATTAGAAATCAGGTAAAATACTGATTAATTCTTCTCTGAAGCCTTAACATTATTGTGAAAAAATATAAACCTCCATTTGAATGACTAGGCTCTATTTCTCCATTAAACTGTTGTGGAGCTGTCGCCTTGTTAAAAATTGGCTACTCTATCGTTCAACAATTTCTGTGTGGCTTTTCATGAGTAAAACTGGTACTTTGCAGTCTTCTGGCACTACTTCTCAAATTAGAGTCCAAATACAGCATTATGTGGTAAATTAATGTCACCGATGTTTGTTACAATTCTTCTGTATTATAAAGACTTTTTAACATTATCTTAATGTCGACAGAGCCATTCCTTTTTATTTTGTTAAGTAACAAATCTTCCACACCAATGGCTTTCCTTTTGAAGTCCCCATGAAGAAGCATTAAGTTTATGGCCTTGTCATCCTTGCCAAATGGCTAAAGACTTATGTCAGAGCAGGCAGAAGATTTAAGGGGTTGTTACTCCCAATGGAATCTGGATTCACTCCATCAGGGCTGGCTTTTCCACTTGTGAAGAATGGTGCTTATGCAGCAGAAAGAAGGATAAAATATGGCTAAGTGAAGGTCTACTCATGGAGATCTGTGCATACCTATGTGGGGTGTATTCAGATTTTCTTGATTGTCTTTCTCTTTTTAAGACTCTTGATATTCAGAACCCACTGTCTGAAGTAGCAGCACCCAAACCTTGGAAAACACAGGCACTCGCAAAATCCAGCAGGACACTGATAATGTTGGTTAATTAAAATGTTTTTTCAGTACCTATCGTTTCTCTTGTCTTGAAGCGTGATGTGTAAGAAATTAATTGAAAAGCCATTTAGTTTCATTGTGATCTCTGTAGGTGCTCATCCTTTCTTGAGATGCTAGTTTGTGCTGTTTTACAGCAGTACTCCCTAGTGAATCACATTCATATTTATGCCTCCAACAGTGTCCATATATGAGGATGGACTGTCTTTCTTTTTCCACTGATGAGAAAATACAACTGTCACAAGACGGTATTATACAAAAACTGTTAACCTTTCTATACGAATACCAGTAAATTCTGTACATTGTACAGATCTAAAAGGACTTTTTTCTGTAGTTTCTTTTCTGAGCTCATTAGTCATTAAAATCTGGTAAAATTCGGGCTGAAAATTTACAGCCTGAAAAAGCAGCTATTTCACTTTGAAAATGAAGACTAGTCTGGGGGTTCAGTGAGAGTTTTGTAATAAAAGGTGTTGGCTTTATTTCCTTCATTTTAAAGGTCCTACAATTAAGCCAAGAAGACTACACTTGTTTGAGTTTTTAAATTTCTTTTTAAAGCTGTCATGTCTCCCCAGGCATCTTTTTGAGAATTATGAATGTATTCCAAAAGCTAAGAAATTAAGGTTAACTAAAGAACATTAGGAAGGAATACCGAGGGAATTTAAAACATTTTAAATGTGTTAATAGTACTTGTCTTTTGAGGAAACAATTGTTTATTACTAGGCTCCCTATTAACTTTTCAATCAAGATCTGATCAGCGTAAACACTGATGCTACATTGACAGCAGTGGGCTCAGACATGCCACACGAGTAGAAGTCTTGTCTTTGATAGCTGGTTCACCCAAATCACTTGAGATGTTCTGTGTGAAATCAAAGCAATTGGAAGGGTTTGATAAATGTGTACGTTGAAAAAATACATTTTTTTTTATTTTGGTGTGATAATATTAGACAGACGAGCAAGGTGACCTTTAAAAGGGAATTCATGCTTAGCTTGGTGTGTAGATTAAAAGACTAGTGGCTATTAGAAAGCATCAGAAGAATTAAGTGCTGAGTCTGTTTAAAAAAAAAAAAAATCAAGCTGGAACAGTCACCAGAGACTAACAGATTTTGACGTTGGCAGTGTTCTTAAAATCCTCAAAGGGAGTGTTAAAAGCTGTTGAATAATTTGGTGCTCAGGAGAAATCCATATAAGAAAATTGAGAGAACCCACAGATGTATTGGTCCCTATTGTTTGAATTTTTCAAAGAGAACGTGTTTCAGATAAGTTGAAAGAAGATTATGTGCATTCATATGCTTCAGAAATTCAAGTGCTATTAAGACACTTAAGGGGGAAAGAATACACAACACATCGGCAACTTTGAAAACTGTTTCATGAGCATATTGTAGAAGGTCTTGACCCCTGTAGGAGGATGAATGAATTATGTTGCGTTCCACTGTTATATGCTCCATTGATACTGGACATTAAAAGAGAGCATAGGGGGAGCTTTTTTCTTTCTTTTCATCTAATGTTGGAAGAAAGCCAACCTGTCTCAAGGGGAAAAAAGTACATGTTGAATTTTGTTATATCTGTGATTCCATCAAATCCCATGACTTAACAAGGGAGGGACTGATTAGTACTTGGATAAAAGACCTCCGAGTAGCATTTAGGTGCTTGGTGATTCAATAGGTGACATTCTTGCCTGAGTGAAAATACCAAGCCAATGTTTCAATGTAGAGTTAGGGAGCGCTATAGCTCTGAAGGGTAATGTCATTTAGATATGTAAAACTGAGGTTCTTAATATTTATAGTAATTAACAATCCCATAGGATATACTGGGATATCACTGAGTCTGCCTGTTCCACCCACCTGGCCTCCCTTACACTATCCTGCTGAGCCAGGCCCTCAAGCCTCCTCCAACGTACACACGGGTAAGGACATACCCAGCTGCAGAAAGACACAGACACTGAAATCAGTACTGCATGGGAAGACTTCAGTTAGAGAATTGCCCAGCACTCAAGTGCATACCCCCTCTGGAGTGTAAACCCAAAATTATACCATCTTGCACTGCACAGAGATCTGTAAAGTGTAAGCTGATTGAAATTCAACCCCTCCCCAAAGTGGAGGAAGATATGCACAGCTTTTTCCCTTCTTCCCAGTTATGAATTCCACCAACTGGTTTTAGAGAAAACAAAAACAAGTTTAACTACAAAAGATATATTTTAAGAGCTTATAAAGGATATCAAACTGATCAAAGCAGATTACCCAGCAAATAAAGCAAAAACACAGTATAAGCTTAAAATACTAAATAAACTGGTTACAAGTAGTAATTTCTCACCCTAAATGTTGTTTTAGGCAGATTGCAGAGGTTCTTGAAGGCAAGCTGCTCTTGCTTGCAGCTTAAAATTCCAGATATTTTTTTCACAGGCCAGATACCTTCCCAGCCTGTGCTCAGTCCTTCCTCCATCACCCCCACCCTTTTGTCTTTGTTTCTTTGTTTCAGATGTTCACAGCAGACATCCTGGGTGGGGATTCAGTGAAGAACCAACACTGATTATGTCACTCCCCTGCCTTAATTAGGTTTTACATATGGCGGGAATCCTTTGGTTTTCACAGTGGCTCCCCCCGCCCCCAGTGGAAGAATAGAATCATAGAAGAGTAGGGTTGGAAGAGACCTCAGGAGGTCATCTAGTCCTACCACCTGCTCAAAGCAGGACCAACACACACTAAATCATCCCAGCCAGGGCTTTGTCAAGCCAGGCATTAAAAACTTCTAAGGATAGAGATTCCACCACCTCCCTAGGTAACCCATTCCAGTGCTTCACCACCTTCCTAGTGAAATAGTGTTTCCTAATATCCAACCTAGACTTCCCCCACTGCAACTTGAGACCATTGCTCCTTGTTCTGTCATCTGCCACCACTGAGAACAGCTGAGCTCCATCCTTTCTGGAACCCCCTTCAGGTAGTTGAAGGCTGCTATCAAACCCCCCTCACTCTTCTCTTCTGCAGACTAAACAAGCCCAGTTCCTTCAGCCCCTCCTCGAAAGTCATGTGCCCCAACCCCCTGATCATTTTCGTTGCCCTCCACTGGACTCTCTCCAATTTGTCCAAATCTTTTCAATACTCCAGATGTGGCCTCACCAGTGCCGAATAGAGGGGAATTCTATCATGGAGTCCTGTATTAGTTGACTTGAACTCATGACCCTGCAGTGTCAAAGCAACTAGGAGTGAGAGATGGTTTGTAGCATCCCAGGAAAGCTTCTTAGGAAGGTGGGAGATTAGTATTTTCAAAAACTTATTATTCTCCCTAAGGTCCATTGATGTGTTCCCAGCTAGCCAGCCAGACTGATTGCATTCTGTCTGGTGGGTGTTCCCCAGGTGCAAACACTTTTACAGTACAGATGTATAGTCAATATTCCTACGTTTAGATACAAAAAGGATACATGTCTACAAATAGGATAATCATATTCAGTAAATCATAACCTTTCCAATGATACCTCACAGGACCCATCCTGCATAAAATAAATCTTAGTTCTTCTTCGAGTGCTTGCTCATATCCATTCCAGTAGGTGTACGCGCCGCGCGTGCACTTCGTCGGAGAACTTTTACCCTAGCAACTCCAGCGGGCCGGCAGGCCGCCTCCTAGAGTGGTGCCACCATGGCGGGTGATATATACCCCTGCCGGCCCGCCCGCTCCTCAGTTCCTTCTTTCTAACCGCCGGTTCGGTCGCTGAACTGTGGAGCAGGAGTCGGCAAGCTGACCTCACCCCTAGCTTTTCCTCGTTATCGCGTGCGTATAGTTTACAGTTATTTGTAGTTTATTTAGTAATGTATATATGTTGTGAGTTATAGTTTTGTTGTGTATATAGTAGAGTTAGTTAGCGGGTTCGGGGCTCTAGCCCTCTCCCACGCCGGCCCCCCCCGGGCCCCGGGGCCCCCCCCCCCCCGAGCCTGGTTCGCCGGGATTCAAAGTGTGCCTCAGCTTGTAAAAAGCTGATGCCCAACCAGTGATCCCACGACGCCTCGCTTAAAGTGCCTGGGGGAATCACACATCCCAAGAAGTGCGCATCTGCAAAGGCCTCCGGCCGCGGACTAAGAAGGAGCGAGACGCAACGCTGCGGACGCTTTATGGAAGCGGCACACTTCACCCGCACCGTCGCACCCTTAGCCTAAGGAGCGCGGCTCCGGCACCGATCCCCTCCGGCATCCGCGAAAGCGCAACATACAGCGCCCTCTCCGCAACGGTCTTGCCTGGGAAGAGGTTTCCTTCTGTTCTCTTGATCTCCCGGCTAAGCAGCCCCGCGAAGGAGCACCCGCTGCCGAACACTGGCCGCCAAGGGGCTCGTTGATCCGGGCCCGGGCAGGGTCCGTCATAGTCCTGATCTCTTAGCTCTCGCGCCAAGATCTGGGGTTGAGCTGCTGAGCTCCGAGTCCCGTCTACGGCCGGCCGTAGACGGGACTCGGAGCTCAGCAGCTCAACCCCAGATCTTGGCGCGAGAGCTAAGAGATCAGGACTATGACGGACCCTGCCCGGGCCCGGATCAACGAGCCCCTTGGCGGCCAGTGTTCGGCAGCGGGTGCTCCTTCGCGGGGCTGCTTAGCCGGGAGATCAAGAGAACAGAAGGAAACCTCTTCCCAGGCAAGACCGTTGCGGAGAGGGCGCTGTATGTTGCGCTTTCGCGGATGCCGGAGGGGATCGGTGCCGGAGCCGCGCTCCTTAGGCTAAGGGTGCGACGGTGCGGGTGAAGTGTGCCGCTTCCATAAAGCGTCCGCAGCGTTGCGTCTCGCTCCTTCTTAGTCCGCGGCCGGAGGCCTTTGCAGATGCGCACTTCTTGGGATGTGTGATTCCCCCAGGCACTTTAAGCGAGGCGTCGTGGGATCACTGGTTGGGCATCAGCTTTTTACAAGCTGAGGCACACTTTGAATCCCGGCGAACCAGGCTCGGGGGGGGGGGGGCCCCGGGGCCCGGGGGGGGCCGGCGTGGGAGAGGGCTAGAGCCCCGAACCCGCTAACTAACTCTACTATATACACAACAAAACTATAACTCACAACATATATACATTACTAAATAAACTACAAATAACTGTAAACTATACGCACGCGATAACGAGGAAAAGCTAGGGGTGAGGTCAGCTTGCCGACTCCTGCTCCACAGTTCAGCGACCGAACCGGCGGTTGGCGCCACTCTAGGGGGCGGCCTGCCGGCCCGCTGGAGTTGCTAGGGTAAAAGTTCTCCGACGAACGTGCACGCGCGGCGCGTACACATACTGGAATGGATATAAGCAACACATCTCGAAGAACAACAGTTACAAAGGTGAGTAACCGTGTTTTATACTACAATCATAACAATATTTCAATTAAGATTATGGGGGTGTAGTGTCACATTGGTGTCCTGACCAGTTCAGCACTTGAGTGATTTTATTGTCTACCTAAATTCTTCCTGCAGTTTTATTTTGATTTTATCACTTCCTGGCGTAAAAAGGTTTTTGTGCTGCTGTGTGATGTAAAACAGCTACCTCTTTTCACTTCAGAGGTGGCTGCATTTCAGTCATCGGTAAAGTTATTTTGTAATGATATTTTGTCTCTTACAAAGATGATGTAAGGAGATTAATAAGGTATGTAAAACACTTACAGTCCTTGGATGAAAGGAATCGTAAAAGCGGAGAGTATTGTTTACTATTACCTCAAAGAAGCTGTGATTTATAAACCTGTATCGCTGTAGTAATTTGATTTCTGAGCTAACTGAAACCAGTTTAATGAGCTTCTGTATTGCATATTTGTATTTTGTAAGACAGAAAAGATGCCAGAAGAGATGGAAATAACACACCGATGATGTTTGGAATAACAGTGTTTATATTCCATTGCCTCCATGTCATCAGCATGTTAGTCTCCTAGTTTCTCAGACTAACTTATTGAGCCAGTTCATTTTAGGTTGATATTGTTGGTGTGTCATGTTAGACATAATATATATGCATGACTACAATTGAAGGACCAAAACAAAATAACTTCCAAACAATAAACAGAGATTTCTGTGTTCTGAACAACTGGCTGCTGGACTTTTTAAAAAATATGAACATATAGATTTCTTTGATTTAGAGATGCGAATGGCTTAAACTGAGCCAAACTTGTCTATCATAATGTTATTATAGTGTGCTTTAATGAAGGAGAATGATATTCCAGGCATTTTTTCCCATTAATGCATAGACCTTCATAGAATGACCATGTAACTCTTGTATGAGTATTGTGGCAAGGTTGGTCCCAGAGAGACTAGTGGGTGAAGTAATATCTTTTATTGGACCAGCTTCTGTTAGTGAGAGAGACAAACTTTCGAGCCACACACAGCTCTTCTTCAGGTCTGGGAAAGGTACTCCTAGTGTCACAACACTTTCAAAAGATGAGCTCGGGAGCTTAAATTTGTAGTTCTGCAAGACATTAAAAATCATGGACTGAACAGACACATTGGATTTATGGCTTATTACAGTGGTTCTCAACTATTTACCATAGTGGGCCACATCCAACGCCACCTATATCGCCCTGAGGATGTCATATGGGCCGCAGCTGTGTGCTGACTGGGCCACAGGTTGAGAACTACTCGCTTTACTACATCAGTCTGTAACCCAGGAACCCCTCTTTTTGTCGTTGACTGCAGAGGTGTTAATGGGCTACTCTGCCTTGAATAGTCCCTTACAATATGTGCTAAGTACTTATGCTAAACCATCTGTTCCACCTTGCATTTGCTGTGATGCTGGCAGCGCTGAAAAAGAGCTTGTCTCTCTCACCAACAGAAGTGGGTCTAATAGAAGATATTATCTCACCTACCTTGTGTGTCATGTAATTCTTGGGTTAAAAGGGTGTCATATAGCCACATGGGAGGTTTATATTATCTCTCAAGTTCTTTATGGGGCAAAATAAATCACCTCAAATTAGACTTTTTACAGCCAGAATTATTCACAATTTTGTAGAAAGACTGCTTGCATACTGAAAAATATCTTCAAGCCTGCAGGCAGTCTCACATTTTTCTCTCTTTGGGAAGGTGTAATGTAAGCCACCCTCAAAACTTCCAGTTTATTGCCCAAGGAGCTTTGCATACCCCTAAAGATTTGTAGGGCTTTCTTTGCATTGTAGATCATTAATGCTAAGTATGAAGTAGTGTTGCCAGCTAGACATCAGTCCCTCTTTAGGGAATTAGGAATGGCTTGAAATGCTATCGAAAACTGCAGCATACCTACTACAGAGTCTGACCTTCATTCACACAGTTAACTAGGCCTCCATGGCTACTGGTCGTAGGTAATGTGAATGCCTTTGTTGTTGCTGATCTGCTGGGGGTACCTTGATCTTGATTATGTGAAGGATAATCAAAATGGCAGTATGCTGATCAATTAAAAGAGCACTGGCAATTTAATTGTAGCAGTTGCGTATAAAATGCTGCTGGATGAGGATTACCACACAGTTGGGGCCGAAACACTCAGGTTTATTAATTCAAACCTTTATTTGAACCAAAAGTGTAGTCTTGTGTTTTACAAATTACTACAAAAGCAGTGAACGACAGTTATACAAAAAAGGTATCGATCAATTACCTTCTTCTAGGGTTATGATGGATTTTTTCTATAAGTCTTCAACTATACCTTACACTCTAGCATATTTATACCTTTCTGCATAATGACCACCTAATCAATAATTAAGCATTGTGTCTAGAGAAACCTGCACAATACACATGCAGAGACTGCAGTTTACGTACCTTTTGCTGTCCACACTTCCATGTCGTGTCACCTTATGCCATACAGGAACTTTCCTTTTTTCCCCCAGTACAGAGACTTTTTGGCATTACATTTTGTGTGTTAAGAAGCTACTGATTATCTTAAAAGGGATTATCTTAAGGGTGGGTTACAGATTGTTGTAATAAGCCAGTGATTCTCAACCTGTGGCCCAGTCAGCACACAGCTGCTGCATTGGATGTGGCACACTATGGTAAATAGGTTGAGAACCACTGTAATAAGCCATAAATCCAGTGTGTCTGTTCAGTCCATGATTTTTAATGTCTTGCAGAACTACGAATTTAAGCTCCCAAGCTCATCTTTTGAAAGTGTTGTGACACTAGGAGACCTGAAGAAGAGCTGTGTGTGGCTCGAAAGTTTGTCTCTCTCACTAACAGAAGCTGGTCCAATAAAAGATATTACTTCACCCACTAGTCTCTCTGGGACCAGCCTTGCCACAATTACTCATATAAGAGTTACATGGTCATTCTATGAAGTTCTATGCATTAATGGGAAAAAATGCCTGGAATATCATTCTCCTTCATTAAAGCACACTATAATAACATCATGATAGACAAGTCTGTCCTTCAATACAGTACAAAACATTATTTTTATCCTACATAGCTGTAAGCATTATTTAAACAAGTCCACACGACAACACTCATATCAAGCAAAGACTAGGCCAAACTCAGTTAGCTTAGAGTAAGTATTACCCTGGCCTATATACATGATCTCGGACTGTGATATTTCCAGCCATCTATTTGGGGAAAGGTTGGGAAACTGCTTACCTTGCAACGCTTTGGACAGATTTATAGGGGCACATCCTGTGGAAGTCAACATGTAGGATTTTGACGTTTTTTTTTTTTTAATTTGTCTGTTTCATTTGTGGTAGCTCCCACCCTTCCTCCTCCTTGTTTAAACCTGATGTTTTAAGATGACTCTCCCTACTGGTTTGGTGGAATCAGAGATGAATTAATTTTTTGTGGGGCCCTGAGCCAGAATATGTGGGAGACCCTTCCCACCTCTTCTGCCTGCAGACCCCCCTATCCTCCACCGCTCCCATCCCCTGTGCTCTTGCTGAGGGAATGGGGTCAGGGCGTGGGGTCTCCCCCTGCTCCCAGCAGGAGTGCCGGGTGGAGTGGGGCAAGCCCCCACAGCCTGACCCCTCTCCCCAGAAGGAGTGCCGGACAGAGCAGGTCGGGGCTTAGGGGCACCCATTTTTGTGGCTCAGGGCCCCACAGTTGTCCAGGATGCCCCATTGACCCACTGGATGGAATTAAAATGGTGCATATATGCTTTCTTTCTATGAAACATTTTATTTACACTGGCAAGTAGAGCATGAAAGGGACTACAAAAGAGTGAGCTGGATTATGACATATAACCACAGCCCCGTTTTTGCAGTAGTATTGAGGTGAACTGCCCCAATAGAAGCTAGAGGAGACATTGTGCCTCAAGACCGAGTGCCTCCTGGAGAGCATGGAAGGAATGTGACCACCGCTGCATCATGGAAAGGTGCATATTTACTTCTCTCTGCAACTGGCCAGTGTTGCAGTTAAGTACACAGGAGAGTAAAACTATGACATGGCTCCCTGCCCTTCTCCCACATCTCTCTTGGGGTGCCTAGCAACGGTAGCCCTCTGGAGTTCTTTGCATTCCTTGAACACAGGGTGCCTGGCCCCTGCGCATGGGAGCAATGGGGAGAAAAGCTTCCTCTGCCCTCTCCTTCCCTTGCATGCATATGTGTTGGCTGGGCCCAGCCTGATCTCCTGTACACAGAGTAGGCAAAAAATAATGTGTATGGACAGGGGCTACTGTTTCTAAAAGAGGTAGGTACCCAATTCCTATTGAAAGTCACTGGGAGTCGGGGGCTTAACTTTGTTAGGCTCCTCTGATAATACTAACAAAATAAAAGGAAGGATTGCCTTAGCCAAAAGTCCATAGGAGCATATTGCAGCCAGAAGGATGGCAGCAGACTGACAAGTCAGTTTCCTTAAGACTTGAGAAAGTAAAAATGCAGATGGAAAAGGTATATTTAGAGAGAAATGAAACTAACTTCAAAGGAGGAAGATGACAGTAAATTGTGGCTGAGGCCTGAACACCTGACATAGGTGGATGTTGGTATAATAAATCTTAGTTATGAAAAGTCATAAAAAGTATAAAAATTGTCAGTTCTTCCATGCTTGCTTTCTATTAACAGTTGAGGAGTGGACCGTATTGGAAAATATGTGCGTGAAAAAAAAATTCTGTTAAAACTTAAGATCAATAATGTTTATTTAAGAATACTTTTAAAGTTCATTTACAGTAGAGCAACAATTAGGTATTGATCTTTGATGTCTGTATTGATCTCTGGAGACATAGGTATTAATTATTATTTATTTTTTGAGCACTGGTGATACCCACTTTTTACCCAGCTCTAGGGACTAATGGAGTAAACTAGAGGCCACTGGATCTCCTTTGGATTCTAACTTTAACTGGCAAGTTAAGCAACTATTTGGCAGCTATATGGTATCATCCTGTGGAATGTACACATTCCAGCCCACTCCCAAATTTTAAAGAACTATCACCTGTCTTTTTCCAACAAAGATGTGTGTCCCCCACTTGACTTGGAGAACACCCCATTTTCTCCTTATTTTAATTGTTGCCTATGGGTGCCTCGATTGATATGATAGTCACGGAACTAAAAAGATGCTGCTGAGGAAGCACCAGCAGCACCCTCACTGACCCCAGGTGTACTTTAAATGACTCTTGTTCATGTGCAACGTATGCCAACGTGTTAGCAGTGAGAAGTTAGTAGGTAGTTTTGAATATCAACCTTCTGCTTCTGCCAAAGCAGAGTGATAAATTGTTGAAGGTGTGGTTTGAAAGTTTTGCATTGACAAGATTCCTCATACATAGCACTGTACCTGTGTTAGCTTTCCTCAGAAACGTGCAGCAATATGATGACACATTGTGCACGGTCCCACTTTGAAATACTCAGTGGTAGCTCAAGCAAAACTGTATAAATTGGTCTCTGTCACATTTAGGCATTAAAAGTGGAATTAGCGATTTATATTAATCACAAATGTTTCTCCAAGTTTTATTAACAAGCAGATTGGCTGCCAAAGTGCTTTCTGGAAGACATTTTTTCCCCTGCCACTGAGAACAAACCTGTTATTATGATCTCTTAGATAAAGATTAATGGTTTCAGCAATTCATTTGTGGAAAACTGTGTTTTACTATACATTCCCCTTCAGTGCAGGGCATCACTGCTGGCATTATTTGACGGCTCTTTGATAAAATTATACAGTGGAGAGACAAGATGGTGTAATTCATTTTAAGAACAGAAACAGGTTAATCAATAAAGCAGTCTAAAATTAACATCAAACCAGACCCACATTTCTTAATTTTTGGCAAGTCTAGTATTCAGATAAGAGAAGCAAGATGTCTGTTTAGCTGCCATTTTAGCAATTGCTGGATCATTTCCTCTTCATGGTTATGCGTTTTCTTCCCTTCTCTTCCCCCTTACCCTCCAGCTTCTTTTCTCACGAATGCTTCAGATACCAAATTTATGGCTCTAGGAAAAAAAATCTGAGGCTATTTAATATGCTATACATTTGCAAGTAATTCTGTAGAATATTGTAGGAACTGTCCAGGAATAATGGTACAGAATATGTGGATCTGACCAGAATGATAAGAAAGAGGGTAGAACGAATCCCGCACTGTCTAAGAGCAGTGCGGGGCAGACTGTCAATATGACCTTCACACTTTATATATCTTGTACAGGCAAAATCAATTTCCTAGCATACTACTTTTTGAGACTTATCATGTTCCAACAAATTAAAGAACAGACATACAGTATCTTATTCTGTTAGGGTTAACTTCCCTTTCCCCCTGTGCTCTTATGTTTTAAGACGGTAGAAAAGGAAGGAAACCAAACCAAACACACACAAAATCAACTGCTTGCTACAAAAGAGACAAACAACGGTGAGGGGGAAAGAAACTCATTATAAAGAGATTAGAAAATTAATTGATTAGTGGCTCTGACAGTTCCCATTGGACATCTAAGGACCCTGCGAAATGAAAGTGTAGTCTCAAACATAACATTCCTTCCTATTATTTCTTTTTCTTGGTTAGAAACTCCTCTGAAGCATCATTAAGTTCCAATTATTTTCAGTGAAATATTTCACAAGAAAAGGGCATGATAAAATCACCAGTAGTGGTGTTATTCCTTAGAGAAACCTACTATGTCTGATATTAGAACTGTAAAAAAAGAGGCTCCTATTCAGCACAAAATTTAGACACCTGAGTAGAAAGGCTTGTTTCATAGAGAATTGAAACTCTAGTGGCAAGAAGTTTAGCAACCTCTCTTGATTGGTATTGGACAGTTGATGAATTTAGTGATGGTGAGGTGTGACAGTTTGAGCAGATCTGCTGGACTGATTAACATAAATATAAGTGAAATCTTCATTGAGGGATTTATTTTTAAACGTAATGTCTCAAGATGGATGTTGAGTTAAAGATTTTAATTTAAAAGCTGTGGTGTCATTTTTAGAAACTACAAATTATTTGTAACCTTTAATTGTTGAGGACTTTGTATATATCATTCCATCAAATTGTGTCTATAAATGTGTGTGTATGTTTTCAGTCAAAACTGTGTGTGACAGAAAGTTAGTTTTTGACAAAACAATTTTTTGTGTGTGAAAAGAGTCTCCTTTCTGTGAAATTTCATTTTATTGAAAAAGTGAAAACCCAACCTTCCCCCCCCCCCAATTTTTTTGTTTTTTTTTTTTGTTTGTTTTTCAGTTGAAAATTGAATTACTTCGATTCTGAAATGCCACCTTGGTGCCTCAATGGAGATGTAGTTCAGGTGCCCATTTGTCTCTTTGGGCTTGTCTGGGCTCCTTCTCCATCCCGGCTATGTAAATACCATCATGTATTACCTCCCCTCACTGAGAGGAGAAAGCATGGTACATTGTGGAAGATATAGTCTCATCAGGGAGTCTGACCAGAGGAATGTGCGTGTCACCTGAGCTTTAACTTCCATGAGGCATAATTGAAATATTTGTTTTTCCACCAAAGTAGTTCAGATTTTAATTTTTCTCATAAATGCAAATTTTTTGTTTTTAGTGAAATTATTCATGGGAGAAAAACATTTTTGCTAACCATCTCTAATATGTAATATACAAAATTACCTCTTAGAGCAGCTTTTTCAGTTGATTTAGGACCCAATTCTGTGAGGTGCTGAACACTTCCTGTAAGATAAGAGTTGAGGAGGTCCAGACTTGGTTACACTAGTGTAACTTCTGAGTAACTCCACTGAGGTCAATGAGGTCCACATAAACTAATGACTGGAGGGAAACTTTCCGAACACTCTATGCTGTCCCAACAAGATATGATGCTGGCCAGGATTATTAAAATTATCCTGAGTCACATATAGCGTAAGCTAAAAAGAAATGTTCGCTGGAACATACTGTTGTACTTAAGAATTTAGGAGAAAAAGAAGAGAAAGTATTCTGAACTATATGGACTGTAAAGAACAGAATGATTATATTTTTAAAACTTGGAGTTAAGTTGCATTTTAATACAGGGGCATAGATTTCCACAAGGTTGTGTGCCATTCCCAGCCATAAATTGTCCAAGTGTAGGATATGATATTTCCAAACCAAATGCACACCTGCCCAACTTCTGGAAATTCCACTCCTCCCCTCTCCCTCCCCCGAATTAAAAGTGTGTAAAGCAACAGATATTGTCATGTAAGTTCAAACATAAAACTCAGCAATGAAAGCTTTCATAAAATGAATACATTACAATTGAAATGCTTTTAAACTTGTTTTAGCTTGTAAAGTGACTCCAGTAGTGTGAAGTAGAAGGAGGGCTCTTAAAAGGAACAGAAGGCAATATCCTGTGAGAGCAAACATAATTAGATATATGTAATTGTTTTGCATTCTTAACAGAGGAACGGTATTGTATATAACTGTACAAGAAAGTCCAGTTTGGACTTCTGTATGTGTATTTAATTATGAACATGATGTGATTTGAAACCTTTTTAGTGACTGGTTTACTAAGGGCATGGCTACACTTACATTTTTGCAGCGCTGGTAGTTACAGCTGTGGTCGTACAGCTGTGTAGGGCCAGCGCTGCAGTGTGTTCACATTTGCAGCATTTGCAGCACTGTTGTGAGTGGTGCATTGTGGGCAGCTATCCCACAGAGCACCTCGTCCCATTTTGGCGCTGTGGGTTGTGGGAAGGGGACGGAAGGGTGCGGGTCATTCTGCTTCCTGTTCCAATGACCCATGGTGCATCGCTTCCCTTTTCAGCCGTTTGGTGCCATTGTGAGTCTGCCGCGTGATTTCAGTAAGAAATGGAGCCCGAGCTGCTGAGGACTTTGCTGATGAATGTTGCCAGCACATCAC
>NC_133774.1:69165905-69176995 GCF_003597395.2 Chelonoidis abingdonii | reverse complement strand
GATGACATTGTCATTTGTGGGCCCAATCCACAAGCAGTTCAAAGTACCACCCAAAGAATAATAGATGCATTAGAAGCAGATGGGTGGCAAATTAACAAAACAAAGAGCCACCTGCAGGCCAGCTAGCAATTCTCATTCTTGGGACTCCATTTCACTCCCACAACTCACACACAAGCCCCAGCCAGCATCCTGGAGTTGTTTTGAAAATGTGGTTCTGTGTCTTGCAAATATCATAGCTGACTTGCTGTTGAACATACTTGTAAAAAGAAGAGCAAATACAATAGTGAGTTATCCTTAGTTTAGCATCTCTAGACCAAACCCTGCCCCAGTGTAAGAGACAAGTTTAGTCCAGAGATGCTGTGCATAATGATAGCATCACTATATTTGTTTTCCTCATTGTACGTAGGTTCAACAGCAAGTTTAGAAATCTATAAAAGGGTTAGTATATGATTAATGTAAATGGAAATTCCATGGATGTGTCATGTAGATCTGCTAAAATGACATGCCTGTGTTTTTTTAATCTAGCCCAGTGTTCCATTTGAGCCCAGTGACCTGAACTTGACTTCAAAATATGAGTTTTACCTACATTTAAATGGTGTTTTGAACAGTTCTCTTAAAAAGCAGTTTTATGGCTCCAGTTAGCTAATGCTTCAATGAGATAAAAAAACAATCTAGTAGATGGCAAAAACTAATGGTGGGAGCAGTGGGAGCATCAGATTGTCCTGCTGTTCTATCACTGCAAGTATTATTCCATGTTTCTTGTCAGGTGATAAAAGCAGGCATTGTGCCCCATCCTGTCTGTCAAGCCAGTCTACCACAGATGCACTGCACTACTAATATGTACTTTTTTCTTTATTTTCTTGGTGGTGTTTTCATATGACACTACATATCCATGAAACTAAGCTTGTGTGATTCTTTGCAATTTAATAGATAGGTATGTTATTTTCAGCCTCTTTAGAGGATGGGCAACGTTATTTCTTGTCTTTGTATATGCAGTACCTCTCACTGGCTACTAATAAATGCAATCCTAGAGTAGATGGATACAAGTCCATACTTTTTTCTAAATGTTTACTGCCACTCGGATGAATGAAGCTTGCCTTTATAAACCCCATCACCATCCATAGAGATGGCTACTGCAGTGTGTCATTGCTCGAGTCCAGACTGTAAAGGGGACCCAATGAAAATGTTGGGAATTTCTGATGTTTTCTGGTCCTTGGCACAGCTGTGGCACTCACTTTCCCTGCTGTGCTGCATAGCACACTGGCCATTTGTTGGCGAGTTCATATTTCACACTGCAGGGAATTGAAATGATTGAACAGATAGGACAAGAGTTTTATTTGCGGTAGCCCTTGTATCCCTAGACTCTGATTTGGCATAAAACATCTGCTTTGTGATCTGTTTCAAGGCCAGTTCCCTTCCACAGCAAAGGTTACGACTTCAGGCAAGCTGTTCCTTCGCTGGCAGGGGGAAATTTGCCTGAAGACTTGATACAGTCAGAATCAAAGCATCCTGCCACAGAAATCCTTTTTCTGTTACCTCTGAAAAGGCAGCCAGACAGTAAATGGATCAATCTAATAAATGTAGTGAGTAAAGGAGGCCACTCTTTTCTATTGCTTGGGCATTTGTGAGAAATGGACATGTACAGTGTGTGTCTGTGTAGTTGTATATGTGTACATATAGAAATGCACATTTTAAAATATGTTGGTAGATATTCTGCATGTACTTGCTCCATTGCAAATGAGCACAGTAGATGAACAGTCAATAAGCACATCTATTGGTTTCAGCTACAATATATGCATATTTTCAATTTATAACATTAATTGGTGCAATACTGAGTGTAATTTCTACAGAGAGGCACTGCAAATTGTAGTACTTGGAAATGAATCAGTACGTTAGGTCTTTGTTTTCATGATAGGTGCCTATTTACATTTTTCTCTTCTATATGTTTTTTTGAGTCTGACATAGATTTCTGTGCAGGATTGTCATCTTGATACATACAGACATGTACACAAATGAAATGCCTGTTCCTTCTTGCAAGAACATAGATTCAATCTTTATTAATGTGAGTAGCATATTATCACCCACATATTTTACTACTGTTGGTACAAAGTCTATACAACTTATGGATATTTCTCCTCCTTTAAAAAAAAATCCTTTTTCTAGCTTTGAAAAAAATAGTAATTGAATATTTGCATATCTCCAAGGAGCCATGCGGGTTGAATTCTGCATTCATCTTCTGCAGTTCTTAGGCCACTTTGGTTTAAGAGTAAGAACTATTGCTTTTATGAAGTGCCTTTTTCTATAAAGTCAAAACCTCCCAGCAGTGCACAGAAAGCCAGTGGTATAAAGGAGCTAAGTACAGTCTTTAATAGAGAGAGCTAGGTTGTAAGTGTTTTTGTTCCTATGGAGCAGATAGATTTGGCTCCATCTGTTCCATATTCATAACAAAGGAGCTCACTTACAGGAGGGCTGACTTCCCGGGAGTAGCATGGTAATGATCTTTTCACCACAAAATGAAAGGATCTGAACGCGGTCACTTCAAGTCTGCAGAAAGCAGTGAGCACTGATAGCACTTCAGACCTGCTATTTTTCCTACAGCTCAGTTTTAGCACAAACCTTTTTCTGTCATATGTAGAATAAATACCTGTATTCTCTATGTAGCAATCTTGCTGCGGAGAAGTTCAGGATGTTGTTATTTCTGAAACAAAAAGGGGAGTCAGAGTTTACAGACTGTGGGGGTCCCCTTTCATATGATCTCAATACTAAAGACGGAAATGAAAACCAGTATAAATATTACCGCTTTAGATCCCTGAGTTTGTGAACTGCAAATCTGAGGTATGCAAAATGTGTTCATAAGTTCCTTGCTGGGTCTTATAATTAAGATGATCCAAAGCCAACTTTGACTACACACCTTATGGGTGTACAGAAAAAAATATTCAGCTTGGCCCAAGACAAAATATTTTTGGCTCCTCAGGACATTTCGCAAAGGGAAAAACAGAGAAAAACTTCCCAAAAATGTGGGAGTGTACAGCAAATGCTCCTTCTTGGCGAGAGCACAGATTATACAGTGACCCCTTGAAGGTGAACTTTAAGTATTGAAAGCTTTAAAAATTACATACAATGTTTAAGAAACCAAATCATACAGTATTTTAAAATTACACATCAATTGATTTTTAAAACAAAATATTTTAAAATCCATTGGCCGGCTCGAGAGTTTGGAGTTCTAAGTCTGTGCTGCAACAGCTGATGAAAGCACAACTATCACATACAGCTCTCCCCGCATGATTAACGTAGTTAGAGGTTGATCCGCTCACTTATATGGGAAGGACAGAATCCTAAATCTGCTTGGAATTTGCCTGGGAAATGAAGGAAAAACTCTCATACTTACCTGGTATGCCTCACCCGGCAGCCAACAGAACCATATTATTGGGCATACAATTTATATAGGTCAACTTGTATAACATCTACTGTTGTCAGATACTAAAATTGGTCCCTCTAGAGGATTTTCATTACCACTAAATATGAAGGTAGGGATCCTGAATCTGAATGGATAAGTTTGGGGTCTCCTGATCAGACTTTGATCTTTTGTCCAAGGAAACTTAAAAAGACCACACATCAGGTCAGAGGCATTCAGATATAACAGTGATGGGTGCTGTATAAGATACATAGATAAAGATTAATTCCATGGACAGATTTTTTGTATGCTCTCTTTTGAAATGAAACATGCATCAGTCAAAGTTTAAAGAATGGTCAATAAAGTATTGTCAAGGCTAAGTGATTTTTGTAGTCTCCTGTATACTTAATATAACAATCATCAACCAGACATGGAAGGACTACTTGGACTGTATAAAAACTCTGATTACAAGGCTACTACAAACAGACTTAACAGGTAGGGCCAAAAAGTGCTATCTAGGCACTGGGGGATCCCTTTACTGAGGTTGGAGTTTGGGGAGTGGGATAATAGAATCAGAGTCTGCTAAAAACGGAGGTTGTTAGAGATTGGCCCACTTCCGCAACAAAGTATCAAAGAAGGGCTTTTCTGGGGAGATAATAAAGAAATACTCCTGTTTTCTGAGCCATTATGGTAGCATTGCAGCCCTTATCTTGGATCTGATAAAAAGACAAATGTCAGAGTAAGTTGTATCTCTCAAGAGTGTGGTCAGTGTTTTTCATTGTCTTTAAGAAATGATTGGCAAAGTCACCCATGCTTTTGAGTGGAGTGCACACAAATGTATCTAACTTTGAGTTATGCTAAGAGCAGTCATTTTGAAGAGGGATGAGTATTCCAGGGTGCATGTTACTAAAAACTTTGCACTGAGAAAAATCATTTGTTTCACATAAGAAAGCCTTGCTATAGTATAGTCATTCCAAACTCTCTCACAATTGTAGCTGTGACAATCCACAGCCTCTTTTTGTGTTAAACTGTATGAATGAGACTACTGTGGTGCAGCAATTCTTGAAGAGACTGCAGTATGATAATTAACACCCATGCAGATTGGCTTTTTCCTTAAATATCCAGCATGACTTGTAGGTAGCCTGAAATGCTGCCAGAAAGAAGGTGCCAAAGAATGTTACGCTTGCTGAATTTCACAGGAATTAGTTAGGAGTTAGGGTTTGTCTACAGTGGCACTTTACAGTGCTGCAACTTTCTCACTCAGGGGATCGGGGCGGGGTGAAAAAACACCCCCGGAGCGCAGCAAGTTTCAGCTCTGTAAAGTGCCAGTGTAAACAGTGCACCGGCACTGGGAGCCATGCTTCCAGCCATGCCCCTTATGGAGGTGGGTTTTTTAGAGCGCTAGGAGAGCTCTGCTGCGAAGACACAAGCCACGTTAAAGTGCTGCTGCAGCAGCGCTTTAACGTTGCCAGTGTAGACTAGCCCTTAGATGTATATTTAGATAGTTTTGAAGGACGGGAAGACAAGTTGGCTAAAGGAGTTGGGAGTGGGGGAGAATCCTTGACATGGAATGGAAGCAAAGTCCCTGGCTCATCTGGTGAATAGAATGAAGGGCTAAATACAGATTAAATTTAGATTAAAGGCTCAGCTGGCCCTCCCCAGGAGTGAATAGCAAACTGGAAATTTGGCTGCTGAAGGGTATTATTGATTTACTTAATTGATTATTTATATTGCAGTAGCACATAGGAGCACCAGTCATGGGCCACAACCCTGTTGTACTAGGTACTAGAAACACAGAACAAACAATCTCTGTCCCTTGTTTTCAGTGACGGAGAGTGGGGATAAGAGAGAACCTATCACATGATTTTAGACAGGTATATGTTTATCTTTTGTATTTCAACCTAATTTTAGGGCTTGATCCTGCAAACCCTTGGAGCTTCTTGTGTGAGGGTGGTTAAGTAATCTTTATGCAAAAAAGCATTATTTTGGATGAAATCTGCTGAACTACTCTTAGGGCTTGGCTACATTAGACATTTCAAAGCGCTGCCCCAGCAGCGCTGCGGGAGCGCTGCCGCGGCAGCGCTTTGAAGTGTGAGTGTAGTCAAAGCCGCAGCGCTGGGAGAGAGCTTTCCCAGCGCTGCTTGTAAACCACATCCCTTACGGGTGTAGCGTGCAGCGCTGGGAGCCGTGTTCCCAGCGCTGCCGCCCTGATTACACTGACACTTTACAGCGCTGCATCTTGCAGCGCTCAGGGGGGTGTTTTTTCACACCCCAGTTGCAGCGCTGTAAAGTGCCAGTGTAGCCAAGGCCTTAGACTGTAAAAGCAGCAAAGAATCCTGTGGCAGCTTATAGACTAACAGACATATTGGAGCATGAGCTTTCGTGGGTGAATACCCACTTCGTCAGACTTTCACTTATGGAAATCACTTGCCAATACTTTGTGAGCAATGGTATTCTCTCAGCACAGTGCATTTGTGCGCACACATTAGAGTTAAAAACTCACCCCATCCCCAGGGTCTGCCTTAATTCTTAATTTAAATAACAACCGAATACAAACCTCAGGCTAAGTTTTCTCCCGAGTTTCCCTTTTTCCTATGGCTTCTCCCAGCAGGATCCTCTGTCCCTGACTGGTTCTTTTCTCCCCTAGATACGGACTTAAATGCTGGATTTTGTAACTAATAACACTCACCAAGTTGCATGAATCAGCAGAAATAATACTGTATCTTTATCTAGAATCAAAGCACTTGTCACATACTTGGTACAAAAGATATAATGTTTATTTTTATAAACTAGCAAAATTTACAAGCATGGCATAGTATGCTAGAAATTTTTTTCTGAAATATTTTAAAGCTAGTTATGAGCCATGAGCATGCCCTTCTCAGCTCAATTATAGTGTCAGTATTGGTAATGCTAGACATTGGTAATGTGAAGGCCATTTATGTATATGAGGTACAATAATATGATACAGTACCCACACATTCCATGCTGGTGAGCATACATCTGCAAAGATTAAAAAGAGATGGTCATTAGTAACAAGACTATAAAATCTCTTCAAAGAATGTACTTATGCCTACTCCTTAGAAATGGAAATTAGCCAAATGGATAGCCTGCTTGGACAAAAACAAGTTACTTCTAGTGATACCAAGGGAAAAGCAAAATATGAAAGTGCTTATGAAAAGGAGAAGGGGGATATATTTTCTCTAAGTGCTGTTTGAAAGTATTAACTTGGTTTATTAGCAATTTACTGTAATACAGTCTAAATGTTGTACAATAACTTTGTTTCTGTTAATACTGTCAGAAACAGTAATGAGATTTGTGGCTTTCATTTCATTTTAGTTAACACTAATGCTTGTATCGTGAAATAAAAAACTGTGCCAGTATTGCAATGCTGGTCCTTGTTTTGTGACACATAATGTAGCTTATGTCTGTTTATGAAGGGGGAACCCAATGTTTGTGTGAATTGCCTGTGTATATTTCTTATAGAAACATCCATATGGCTTCTTCGTCTTCTATACCAGGCCTTGGTATCTTTTACAGAAGCCTATATACAGTTGCAAGCATGTCCAGAATGTGGTATGTCTAAATCCTAACTGGGTTTTATTTTTAATGAGGGGAAGTACTGTCCAGACAAGGTAGATTCACTGGTGAATTCAGGTTAGCATGTGCTTTTCTGGCAAAGTAAAGCAATGAGTCGCATCCATCGTCTGCAAAAAGATCTCACCGCAGTCTGCAAACAGACAAAAGATTTCTTGCTTTTGTGAAGACCTTGTAAAGCACAGCTGAAATGGGCTGTTGTAGCCAAGGTTGGGTCTGGGAGAACAGTTCAAATAAAGTTACTTTCATAGATGATATGTGTTTGCAGTTTATTGCTCTCTTGAAGGAGGTCTGACGGCAACAGACTGTGGTGCATTGGGATGATTTCGCATCTTCCCTCCTCAAGTGAACTCTGTGTCTTGGGGAAGGAAATAGGGAGGTTGCAATATAATCCGATCCTGTTTGATGCTGAGTGCCTTCTGAAAGACCTCAGCTCCCACTGACATCAGGTGGTGCTCTACAACTTGAAGGATTGGACTATTATTGGGTGCTTTTAGTTGTCCTGCAATAAAATAAAACCAAAAAAACCAATTCTGACTGAAGTGCACTGGCAGGGCAGTTATCTAACAATAGAGAAGCCTTGGTATTAAATCACCCTGTAGAGCCAATAAGAGGCCTTCTTGTGTGAAATCTAGGATGACACCACACTAAATTCCTAATAGAGAAGATATTGGACTAATGGTCTAATTGCAGTGGAAAGCCACAGCTTACATCCCTTACAATAGATAGTTTGACTTTGACTTTTTATATGAAACCTAATTTCAATCCATGCAGCTTTCAACCAGATCTGTAGGCTGCAGTGGATTAGAGCCTGCAAGATAAATTATATCCTTGCTGACCAAGCAGTGGAAATAGGACAGTTGGTTCACCAATAAGTGCTAATGCACAAACAGTAAATGCCTTTACTTTCTTCTAAGAACTCTCTCTAAAATAGAATTCATTCTTGCATATGTTTGGCAAGCCATTTCCATTTACTTGACTATTTTTAGTACATAAGGGGGGAAATAGCCATTTATAATGTACAGCCCGATAATTCACTCTATTACACCAATGCAAAGTGAGTGCAAAATGGGTATAAAAATTTGTGAAAAGTGAGTGCAAATTGCTACCATCCATGTAAGTGAGTGGAGAATTACGCTTTTAGTTGCATTTTGTACTTTGCACAGGTTTAAATGGCTACCGAGGGTGTAACGGAATGGAGAATCTGATCCACTGTTTAGATTTGGTACCCTCTGATATTTTGTATTGAAAGAACCCCTCACCCCACCAAAAAAAGTAGTTAGTACCCACAGTACCTCATCTCATACCAATCTATAAACTATATGAGAGGTTCTTTTATCTTTTTTTTTCCCCCTTCTCACTGGTCCTTCTAAGACACACAAGCATCATGACATGTTTTTTGACTTCCCCCAGCAGCGTTAAAGCAAATGGAATCCTCCTGTCTGATGCTTTGAAACTTCAGAGACCTCAGCATGTGCTATACTTTTTTGTGTGTGACCTGATCCTACCGATGATTAATGTGGAGATATGGTAGGCTAAGTGAGATCAAATGTGCTAGTAAGTTTAGTCATCACGTATAGCTATGTAGCAAAGCAATTTACTCAGGATGCATGCTTGATAAATCAGGTACCAAGAATGAGCAAGCACTAAATGGACAAAACTTCAAGTTTCCATGAGCAGAGCAATCAGATTTATATGACCACTGCAGAACTTGGCATTTAACTTTTTCATTGAAAATGGAGTCAGAGAGCGTATCTGCATAAATATTTTTAAAGGAATCAACTCACAGATTGGTAGAGACTGAGATTTCCCTAGGAAGAGAACATAGCTGTTTCTTCTTATAGATTGTAAAGTTTATCCTGAAAAGAAGAATCTGTAAATTCTTTTAAGTAGTCTCTTGTTTTAGTTATTTTAATCACTTCTTTTTACAACATAATCCCCACTTTACACGCACACACACATAAAGTGGTGTTTTACTGATTCATTAAATTCCAGCAGACTATTTCAGTAGTACTGTTTATGCAAATTTGAAACTTTTTTCAAAGTGCATTGTGAGAGGAATATTAATGTCTAATTCTGCATTTACCTGGCTAATTTACATATATTTGTGTTGTATGGTAAATCGCATGCAAACCTACAGGGGAAAGGCTCAGCTCTACTGACAACTAATAGGCTATCTTTTCTTTAGACTTGCACAAATTGAGAAATATAGCCTGTGGCCAACATAATGGAAAACTGCATTTTTAATGCTCCCACATATACTCATTTCTTCACAAAGAAGAAAGCAGATGACTATTCTTAAAAAATAAAACTTGCCAAAGCTCTCAGAGCGATACAGGGTATTGGAAACTAAATGCTCCTTTTTGTGGGAGTTAAGATTTGAGGGTTATATAGGGTTATGTGGATATTGGTTTTGACTAATGGGAGTGGTATTGTGCCTGAAAGGGCTAAAGGAAAATCATAACTGCACATACTTTCCCCCCAAAGAGATTACTAAAAGTTGCAGAACTAAGAGAGCAGAAAGATTGCCTAACCTTGAGTTTCGTATTTACCATGTTCTGCATAATTGTTGCATGTTCTCTCTTGGTACTTTTAAAGGTGATTACAAAAGATGCTGGTAACAACCCTTTTGACTGGGCGTAATGATGCCTGGGTGGCTACATCTGTGGACAGCTCTTTTATGTAAAATTACAAGACATTTCAAGGTTTAGATTTCTGTCTCTCAGCAAGGAGAGACCTCTTGGTTGATATGATATTTCCGGTAGGTATTCATGGGTCAGACGCACTGTTCAGTTTCTGTGGTTTACTTCACATATATGCAGTTATTCTTCTGATGTCCGTAATGAACTGGGCTGTGGAATTCTAAATTGAACTGTACAGAAGTTTACACTACAAGAAGATAGTCCACTTAGAATATTTCTTGAAGGAAGATAATTATAAGCGGCTGTCTATGAAACACTGCCAGAGACAAGTCTATTTGTTCTCACTACATTGTTTAAAAACTGTTATTTCATCTCTCTTCCCCTGTATCTGAACACTTGTGTTTTGATAATGTGGTCTATCTTCTTGGACTATCTTCTTGTAGTGTAATAGAAGCTTACAGAGTAGTAAGAGATCTTGTTGTTCCTAGTGCCTCCTCAGCATGGTATGACAGGGTTGTGAAGACTGTTGGAGGAGTGTCGTTCTATTTAAATAAGGAATACTTCTGTGTCACTGCCCTCCTGTTCTGAAAAGAAAGTAACTGAAATATGATACTCCGCTTGGGTACTGAACAGTTTCAGTATCCTTTTGCTCTGCCTCCCTAATAGGGCCCATGGTGGACTGTGCATTGAATATTAAATATATTTGTAATGCAACATACAGATTTAAACTGCAGTCATGAATTTTTTTGACATCAGGGTGTTCCCTTACTTGCATTTTTCTAAAAGTTGCAATGTTATAATTAGACAGCCAGTGATAAACTGTGAGGGAAGCGGTAGATACTGTTGATTACACATGATGTCCATAGATACTTTTGGGTGGTAGAATTGTAGAGAAACTTGTAAATGATTGTAAATGGTATACAGCTCAGTTAGAAACAGAAACCGCTAAAGTGCTGCTATTTGCCTAAAGAAAGGAGTTAGCTTAGCCCCAGCCCTTGCTATACTTTTAGCTTATGGCAGTAACTATGAGTTATTTTTAAAGTTTCAAAATCCTGTTTTCTTAAAACTTTTCCCTTTGCTTTTAATTAAAATTATTCTCTGACTTGCTGCAACTCACATGGGGCATTTGGGGAGCTTAATGCACTCATTGAACCACAAATCTATTAGAATAAATGTTTTGGTGTCTGTTCCTATTTATTGTCATTTTGTGACTTTACTGCAGGTCTAAAATAACTCTGATAAGATTACGTTGGTCAACTAGGATGTAAGCTGTGGTATTATATCTGTTGCATGATTGTATCCAGGACCGGCGCTAGGGTTTCTGGTGCCCTAGGCGCCGGGACATTTCGCCGCCCCGCGCGCGGGTCTTGTGGCTCCAGCGGAGCTGCCGCAGGCATGCCTGCGGCAGGTCCACCGGAACCGCAGCTCCCTGACCCCGGGGGGGCGCCCTGGGCTGCCGG
>NC_133774.1:69110543-69165749 GCF_003597395.2 Chelonoidis abingdonii | reverse complement strand
CGGCTCCCTGACGCGGGGGGCGCCCTGGGCTGCCGGGCTGCGGCGGCGGCGCACTGACCTGGGGGACACCTTGGGCTACTGGCTGCAGGCAGCTGCTGTCACCGGCAGCTCAGCCCCTCCACCAGCAGCGGCTGCAACCATTTAAAAATTGGGGGGGGGGCCACTTTTTGGCGCCCCCAAATCTTGGCGCCCTAGGCAACCGCCTAGTTGGCCTAAATGGTTGCACCGGCCCTGATTGTATCCACTAAATTGTATCCATGTGTAATGTGTGATCTGATTGAATTTCTCAGTTGGGGAATGGAAGTTGTTCTTTTTCTGTTTAAGGTAGTATGAACACAAAGGGGTAGGAGTGTGGGGGGGGCGGTGCACATGTGTATTTACGTATGTAGATTCACACATAGGTAGTTTTAACTGTTTTCTTCAGAGACAATGATTTCAGTCATTGCCAGAAGAACTAACAAACTAACATTTCATTGTTTTGGGGGTGAAAAAGCAGGTATGGCTGGCAAACGGGAAACGTGTGCTGTATATTGTGGCTTGACTCTAGATGCTGAGGGCGTGGAATCTTTTCTCATTCCCTTAATTTTACTTATAAGCCATAAAAAATGGCATCCAAAATGATAAAACACAAAAGAGGTTTTCCCACGCATTCTGTCATTCTGGGCTGTAATTTCATGTTTCATGTTGGATCTACTGCCATGGATATTTCTGTCTAGTGTTACTGAAAGGAGATAAAGTTAGCATTGTCAGCCTCAAGCATTCAAAATCAAGAGTCAGCCCCCCACCTCCAAAAGGAGATTATTTTAGAAATCCAGAAATTAAGAAAACAAATAACTTTTTATGTGCTTTCTGACTTTGGGCCCTTTAGGATACACTTGCTTCACATTTTCAAGCTTTTCTCTGCAACTATGACAGGTAAAACATTATTTTTTTCAGTGAAAACAGATTATCATGTAGCCACTTGAGAGATAAACACCAAATATTGTGTGAGTTGCAATAAAATCACAGGAGGTGGTAACAATGCAGAGTTCCTCCTTTTTATCTTATATTTTCTATCAGAACTCTTCTTGCTGACATTTACTGAAGTGACCAAACTGTCTCCATTTTCTCACCCTACATGGAGAGGAGAAGATACAACTTCTTCTGCTCTTTGTCAGAGATCCTTTCCCAAGGGATTCTTTTCCTTGTGCAATGCAGTTTTCTTCATTTCCCACCCTAGGAATTTTGTCATGTGGAATGGAGGGCATTGCTTAGGATAGATTCCACTCGCATCAGAGGCTTCTTGCTCTTGAGACTGGCCCTCTATTTGTACATCTCTCTGATAGTACAAATAGAAAAGACCTACAGCAAGGCCTGAGAGATTAACTAGATTCTCTGCAACCAAAGAGAATGGTATTTCCTCAGGTACTGTCCAGACACAAGACTTTGTGTAGCAACATATCTAATTTCAATAGTTCTAGCAACAGGGAAATGACATCTTTTCCTGAAGATATGCTATAGATTCCAACTGAAATAGGTTTCTCCTATAAAGGGGGTAGTTCACTCTCTCCTTTTGCAGAGTTCACAGATTCTGCTTGTTTCACGATCATCCAGGAGTAAGCACAAGAGTCTCCTTGAAGTTTGCCCTGGTCTACCTCCTGTTTTTCCACCTTCCCTTGGAAAGGAAAAATGGCCAGGAAAATATACAAAGACCAGGCAGTGGTCAGTCCAGTAGCACTTTGAGGACTATGGCTGTCCTATTCTCCTCAATTAGGTGTGGAAGTCAAACAGTAGATCCTTCCAAATATAGCAATCCTGGTGCAACAAGGTTAATCCTGATTACCAGTGCCTAGAGCTTCCCGTCTGGAGCTTCAGAGATAAACTTCTTGGGTGTATTGAGGCATTCTGAAATTTTAATTTCATTGGGGTCCTAGCTGAAATACTATTCCTCCTGCCTTACCCATGAAAGTTATCATAAAATCTGATTAGCAGTTTTCTTTGTAAGATTTACGAAGCGCGTATTTAGACTTGAATCTCAGCAATATGTGTTGTGCATCTTCTCCTCTTCAGCTGTAGACTTTGGTCACACTGGCAGTGTTTCTTTATAGCTGTGATTCGCAGTGCGTACTTCTAAGTCACCCTGAGGACTGGTAAGACAACTCCCACCTTTTCATGCTCTCTGTGTGTGTAGATATATCTCCTCACTATATGTTCCCTTCTATGCATCCGAAGAAGTGAGCTGTAGCCCACAAAAGTTTATGCTCAAATAAATTTGTTAGTCTCTAAGGTGCCACAAGTATTTCTGTTCTTTTACAGACTAACACTGCTGCTACTCTGAGGACTGAGGGTTATGTGAAGCTAAAAGCTCTCAGTAAAGCTACTTTTAAATGGCAGGATGGGAGCCTATGCAACAACTCGACTAGTTACATTGAACTTCAGGGTGGTACCATGCATTTGCATTGGGAATCAGGTTACATTTAGGTCACATTTAGCTAGCAAGTGTTAACTGAACAACCTAAAAACTCTGACAGTGTTTCCTAGTCAATACAAAGTCTGTGTTGTGCCTAATATTCACCATTCAGAAAGAGGATCCAGAGGCAGCCAATCATGTTACCATCTCAGTCCACACTCTGTGCCCTAATGAAAGGATTAAGATAGATACTGAAAATCTTTGGGATTGAGTTTCATGAGATGAGCAGGCAAACTATTTCAGAGTAAGAAGAAGGAAACAGGTCTTGGAAGATGCAGTGATACTGGCAGGCCTGCTGCAGTTTGTGTAAAGAGAACAGATAATAGGAGTCACCTTAAGTCCATCCTGTGAGTAATACATCTGAATCTAAAGTGTACACTAACTGGTCATTGGCTTTTGAGGGTTTCTTTTGTTTTTGTTTTCTTTAAGATGAAAAGAAAGAAGGAAGGGAAGAAATAAAAATTGATTGCAGTAGCCCAGTTTGGCAGGCAATTCTTAATTTCTCAGGAAGTCCAGAAAGATTACAATGTGTCCCTTAATCACCTTACTCTTGGTAGTTCAGGCAGATGTGAGAGCAGGACAATAACTCAACTGAATGTTTTTCCTCCTGAGGTAATAAAACATTATGGGAAATGAGGAGTATTATGCATTTGTTTTACAGTAAGCATACAAAATAAATGACCTCCTTGGGGGGGAGAGGGGGGAAGCTCTTACTTCATGTCTATCATCAAAGCATGCATCTGTTCCTAGGAGGGGGAATTTAATGTAACTGTTACATTGTAGTCATACTTTTATCATGGAAATATCAATCAGCTGGTGATACAGAAAATTGTTTACCACACCCATGTTACCATTTGTGAGACTTTTCTGAGGAAGGAGGGTCAGATAGGATATCCCTTTTTTTCTTCCAAAGAACGCAGACCATCAAATAATAATTGTCTCTGTAGGTTTTTGCTTCTAGCTGTGGCATTGCAGGTTATAGTCAACACTGGAGGTGTGTTCAAAGCATCACTTTTCTATTTCCCAGATAAATATTAATCCTATTTATCACAGGACTACTTTAATCACAGTTAGCAAACTGCTCTATTAAATAACAATAGTCCATGCAATCTTGTTTATGAAACTGAATAACAGTTTCCAGACTTCAAATGTAAAAGCTACATTCTGTCTTTGAGTAAGTATATGTACCTGGCTGGATCATTTCTAAAATCATTTTCTACACAAGATAGAACTGTAAGTGGTGAATCAAGTATGTGTTGGTCTTTGCTTAGGCTAGCAGTGGAAATGGTTGTATGTAGAATGGTATCATCATATCTATGTTAGTAATATAGGAATAGGTATAGCTTTTTTCCTATAAATAATCCATGACTATGTATGTAGTTTAAGTAAAGTATTAACTAGTTGCATGTATACAGTCATGGGGCCATAGAAAGGACATAATTTCCTGGATGTAACCACAGAGTGCAAATATTGTGCCCTAAATAACACACCAGTTACTGTAAATGTCAGCAGAGGGAGTTTTTCTGAGTTTGATTTAGTGAGAGCCTACAGCAAAGCCAGCTGTTAACACTTCTTAACGGCCTGTCATTGTGCACGAGAGGGGGAAAGCATCACTTCTCTATATTTTTGTCTTGTGATTAAGAGGAGACAATCTCTCTTGCACTTGCCAACAGGCACAGAATCAGAGCACCAGTTCTGCTTAATTTCTTTCCTTTGTTTGCATGGTGAATTTGCTGGTTCTTCGCACTGATGCCAGCCCAGGAAGCAAGGAATCTAGGAGTGAGGAGAGGTTATTTTAAGTTAGTTCAGAGTGCTTCAAGTACACTGTTACCTCACAGAGAGTGTGTGAGTTTGTATCTGTGTGGATAAATCATTTTAGTTATTTGTCACACAGAGGAGGACACAATTAATAAAAACAGACGAGACAGTGGCAAGAGACAGAGAACAAAATCACTTTCCTCCCAAAAAAATCTTCTTGTAAACCAAGACAAATCCCAATTGTCGTCATTTTCTGGAACACAGAGCCACTTGCTATGAGCCAATACATAGCTCTTTAAGTCACGGTGGATTCTCTGTATTGAAATAAAAATTCTTTGCAACATTATGGGCTATGCTTTCAGCTACAACCTCTGATACTTGTGGCCATAAAAAAGTGCCACATGAAGAATGTCCTGTATGAGTGGAGATTTCCATGCTGAATACAGGTGACTTGACTCTCAGTTTACATGCACAGATACAGGTGCGCTTACAGTTTTGTAGTTGCAAACATTTATGCAGGTGCCAAAGATCATTTGAAACTAGTAGAAAATTTACCTTGAGGGATGTATATTCTCCTCTTGTGGGTGTGTAATTTACAGTACTCACCATGCATTTTAAGGACACACCAGTTCCTAAAATGACAAATGTATGGAGCTGCATTTGTCATGAGGAAACAAGTAGACACTAACCATTGTATTTCCCAAATTACCTTTTGCACAGTATGAAATTTAGTATTATGGACCTGTTCTTAATTTCATATTTTTCTCTTTGGGTATTACCTGTATAATGACATAATTTCAATGGCAAGTAGGAGGTGGCTATTTTATTTTAGTTGTGTAGGATGGGAGATGAAGTTTTGAGTAGATCCTGTGTATCACTGGCAAAGAAGTTTTAGGAACATGAGCACTGTGTTACCTCAGTAAAGTCAGGTTATGTTAATTTTCTTCTGATAACTGTTTTTTAAAAGTCATCCCGTACCATTTCATTTTGTGCTGGTCTGGTCCCCATTTTGTGGCACTAATCCTAAAACAGACCCATATCAAGACTAGCTTTTCCTGTGGTAAACTAAGAAGGATCCATTTAATTGTGAGTTTGGGAAAAATATTGTAGTGTGGTAAGCACCTGGAGTACAAATTAATGTTAAATAGGTTATTGAGAACAAGGGTTGAGGGTGATGGGGGAATTGAAACTTTCAAAAATATCCTGTGCTTTGTTTCTCCTATTTTTTTAAATAGGGTCATAGAAGCGTAGGACTGGAAGGACCTCAGTAAGTCGTCTAGTCTAGTCCCATGCACTCAAGGCAGGACTAAATAATAAATAGACCATTCCTGACAGGTTTTTGTTTAACATAGTCTGGCCTGCAATTCTCTTCATGCATTTGCATAGCCAGGGTACCCAGGTACTTGACTTTTTTGTTCCTTTCTTTATATGGCACAGCCTGGAATATGTATATTCCCCTCAGAAGATCTGGGATATTTGCGTTTAAGATAAAGAATAACTGTATTTTTTCTCTCTTTCTCTTCTTTTACAGCTTCTGCAATCCCAGATAATGGAAGGAGGTCCTGTCTAAAGCTTAAAGTCTTTGTGCGGCCAGCAAGTAAGTTCTTTAGATCAAGCTTTAGGGGTGCCTTTATAGCGCATGCTTTACTGTTTGGTCTGGTAAACAGCAATAAAACTTTTTGTTTTTTTTCAACTGTTAAATCTTCTGTGATATTTGTTCTGTATAGCAACATTTGTGTTTCAGTTTTCATCATATTTTCTTATCTTTCTTCATAAAGCTTTTTTTTTTTTTATTACCTAGCAGTTGCTAACTTGTTGTTTCTTAAATTGTTGTACAAATGGATGACTATACTGGCATTCGGACAAGTGCCGCAGACTTTAAAATATAAAGATATATATATATATATATTTAAAAAATAGAGAGAAAAGATAGAAAAAAAAAAGGAAAGTGGGGAGTTTAAGGGTGTCTCACTAACATATTTGGCTGTTATCTCTATTTTTGTTATAGACAGCTGTATGAAAACTATAGGTGTTCATGATCGTGTTTTCGATGTTAACGACAAAGTAGAAAATTCATTAGAACCAGCAGGTTAGTATGCTTAGAGAATCTCTTTTAACAAATGCGTCTATCCCTCTGGTGCTTCAGTACTTTTTTTCCTGTCTTTCTCTCTGCATGCTTTGCATGGTATAATTGCTCTGCTTTGGCTCATTTCTAGCAGTGCTAATATTGCTTATGGTAGACCTCATACCTCCAGTATCCTTATGTAATGCATGGGAGACAAAATGTTGCTTTTTTGTGGCATATGGGTTAATAAAATGCAGTGCCCAAATTTAAAATCTCCAGTGAAGTGTCCAGTAGTCACTTTCTGTTCCATTTCACACCCCCAGCATGTGGACAAACCACTCTATCTACTAAATGGGTCCAGAGTTTTAGAAAGATAGCAAATGTCTGAACGGTAAATACTCTGGTTTCATGTGGTTTGTATGCACATTTTAAAGGAATTGGGTACTGCTTATTTAATACTAATGCATGACACAGGCATGTAACTGATAAAAGTTAGTGTTTTCCTAAATAATTTAATTGTACACTTAGTTAGGCAAAGTGGTGTTATAAATTTTTCCCATCTAGTTTTTACAAGAGAATTGTAATCATGTCTCCTTGTGGTCCACATACAAGAGCAAATATATTCTAAAATCTTGTAGCCTCTCTTTGGATCCGAGTGTTGTAGCCTTAAAAACAGAGAGAAAGGAAATATTTGGTGATACAAGCATTCTCCTTCTCTCCTCCCATCCAAGTGCAGAGTCAGCAATAAGTCAAATTAATGTCAGCCATGAAAGCGTGTGTGTGCGTGTGTTTATATATGGTTGAGATTGTGCACAGTTTAAGAAAATGACTAACCCCACTGACTTCAATGGGACTACACGTGATTAAAATTAAGCACGTGTGTAAGGTTCTGGAGAATCAGGGACTAGATGTGTATTGTATAGAGACATGCACACCTAGTAATGCACTACTAATTGAAAATGGGTAATTAAACTCACTATACAAAAAATTACACAGATGCAATTTTTAATGCATAATTCAGGGAGCACAGTACAATAACCTTTTTTTTTAGGTTACTTGAAAAAAGAACTTTCCTTTGATATGAAGCAACAAATTAATTTTTTCTTGTCCATTTTGTACTGGAATTTGTTTGCTGATTCTTTCAGCTGAACTAGGTTATTAGGCAGCAAAATAAATAAGACTTTAAGAAATTTACCAGTCTGAATAATATGTCTGTGGACTTGTGGTAATCTCGCCGTCCAGTCCCAGACCTGGACTTTAGTGTCCACCAGTCTGGTCCTGTCCCAAACCTGGACTTTTGCGTCCAAAGTTTGGGGGCTTACCTGAAACTCCCCCAAGCTCACTACCAGCTTGGATATTCTCGCTGCCACCAGATCAGGAATTAATCTATGGGGCCTGATCCCCCCTTTCCTCTCTCTGGTGTCCCCAACCCTCCCTTGGTGGGACACCCAGATTCCCAATCCCTTGGATGCTAAAAGCAGGGGAAATAACCCCTTCCCCTTCCTTATCAGGCTTGCCTCGCGGCTAACCTGTGTGACCCAAGAAACCAGCTTTTCTGCTTTCCTCAGGACAATGGAGATGCAAAATACCCACAGCTGGGCTCTGCCACCCCCCCTTGCTCCAGGAACGAGGGAAAACTGTAACCACCAGAGAACAGAGAGAATTCTTCGTCTCTTTCCCCGTAGTCTGCTCTTTCCCTGGACCCAAATAGGAAAATAGCCCACAGCCTGGCTTTTCCCTTTGCCTCCCTAGGAAAAGAACTTTCACAAGGTTTAACAAGAAAACTTTATAGAAAAAAAGAAAGAAAATATAAAACAATCATCTTGCATTAAGAAACTCAATACAGGCTCTTGCTTATAAGAAAATATAAAGAAACAGTCTGATTTAAAAGATAGCCCAATTAAACCAGCACAACAAATTAACATACAGGTAAATACACCCCAAAGACCATCATAGCTGAATTACTTTGCGGTTCCTGGGTACTTACAGATGTTTAGAAGAAGTATTAGGAGAGAATTAGAAGAAGACTTGTTTCCTCATAGCTAAGAAAACAAGAAAGACCCCGAGTATACAAATTCCCGCCCCTGACTTTAAACAATCCAGTTCTCTGATTGGTCCTCTGGTCAGGTGTTCGGTTACCCTTTTCAGGTAAAAGAAACTTAACCCTTACCTTACCTATCCATTTATGACAGGACTACACTGTCTTTCATTATTTTTTACTCAAGAGGATGTTCAGGGCTCTCTAAAATGTGTTGATTTTGGGAACCGACTAGATTCTCTAAACAAATGAGAATTTAAATGCATGCATACTCCTAGAAGAGACCAGAAGGGCAATATCTCCCTAATTGTTCATAACCTAAGAATCTAGAAGCCCTATGTGTTTTCTCCCGATATGAAATGTGAATACTGGCTAATGAATGCTAATGGTTTGCAGCCAAGACTTTAGTCTGGGTGAGACCAATAACAAAGAAGTGCTTTCAGTAAAGATAGCGGGTCACATTTCAAAAGTGCTGAGCACCTGCAGCTCCCATTGACTCTGTAGCGCCTCCTTAGCACAGTAACAGAAGCAAATCATTAGAAGACATCAGGCAATGGGGAGGCTAAACCACATGGTGGGCATCCTGCAGACAGAGATGAAGTAGAGTGGTGCCACGAGGAAGAAAGATGGGCTTAATAAGAAGTTTTATTTAGAACACATCAGTTGCCAAAAAACTCCCACCCCTAAGAGCATTGCATATTCACAAAATTATGTGAGCTAATCTCCATTTGATAATTAATCATTCCTGGATCTGACCGTTTGCTGACATGCTTTTTTATTATTAGGATGTAAGACAGTGGATCTTGTGGCATGCTGTCTGCACTATGTACTAATTTACCTGTCCTTGGAATGCATTTGTCTGTTTTATGTCTTCTCACATTGTCTGCCACCATATTCTGTCAACAAAGGACACGAGGGTTGGGGCGGGTCAGGGACACTTTGTACAATTGCCAGTCTTTCTATCTAGAAATCATTCTTGTAAAAACTGGGCACTTATGTGATGACCTTCCTGGTTTCAAACAGTGTTTGTTCATAATCAGGAAATGGCAGGAAACTGACAAGTGAAAAGTTACTTCTTAATTACAGAATTTGGGTTTGTAGCCATAAAACCCCATAAAAACTTCAGAAGCCATGAAATGTATAAAATTCAAAAAGGCAAAGTTAAAATAAATTCTTCCCTTGAATGAAATTGTGGCTGTGCATTTCAGGCCAGAATTAGGCCCCCAGGGTATAATTTAAAGTGATGGTATCTAGAAAATTCATATTTAAGACAGTTGTACTAAAGTGTGATCTATTTTCATTTCCTATCTTCTACAATGGTAGTGACATTCTAATTTTTACTAGTGAGGTCCCAGTCTCCTAGTTTAACTTTCCTTTTTGTTAAAATAAGCCAAACCCTTTCCCCTAAGTATTTAAGATTGTGCAAGGTTTTAACTGCACAAATGCAATTAATAATAATATTTAGAAAGCAATATAGGAACCAAAGATAAAAGGTGTGCTCTACTGTACAAGTGCAAAGAGACCTTCGCATCATCTTCCCAAAAAGCCCAGATTCTACTTTGAAACCCTTAATTTGTACCCCTTAATGTTACATGAGAAAAGCAGTTCTACTTTGAAAAGCAGCTTTATAAAAATGGCATCATAAGGTCCTTCAACTATTAGGTCTCAGTGATTTCCAAACCAGATTTGTTTATTTACAAGTAAAAAGGATTTGGGTTTTGTTTTGTTTTAACCAAATTGCTAGTGCTGCAGTCACCATGGGATCTGTAACTCAAGCTGCCATTTGTATAATCATATTCACAAATTCTGCCTTTTTTTTACACCAAGGCAGCCCTGTTGCCTTTAGTGCTGTTTCAGGGCTGTGATTGAGGCCAGAATTTTATGACAGTGAGGCTTGTACAGGGAATTATAAGTGGCCCAGGAAATGGAACTTAGTATGCAATTTCATTGATGATACGTGCCACCCTTACTCCTGTTAAGTAGCACTCTACTTCACAAGTAGTCTTATCAACGGAAATAAGGGTAGCAGAATTGGGTCCTACAGTGTGGGTATATTAAGCCCTGGTTGTGCCTGGGTTGGGCTTCTGGGCCTGTGTAGAGCACCATTGACTTTGACTCCACAGAGGTTTGCCCATGAGCTCCTTTTTGCAGGATTGGGGCCTCTTTTAATAGGGAGCGGTATGGTATAGGATAAAAATTTTTATCAGCATGAGTTTGGGATTGCTGCATTACTCACAAGTAGTGAAGTGCTGAATGAGATATGCAGGTGACCCCTGCTGAGTGCCAGTTAAATCTTTATATTCTACCGTGTTAAGATCTCACAGACTCATAAACTTTAAGGTCAGAAGGGACCATTATGATCATCTAGTCTGACCTCCTGCACAAAGCAGGCCACAGAATCCTACCCAAACCGATTCTCATGGCCTCCATCCTGCCTTTAGATCCACAAGTTCTTCAGTCCAATCCACATCCCTAATTAATTTTCCTTAAGTCGTTATAGTTAGCCCTTTTAAAGTCAAAAACCTGTCCCAGATCTATTTTTGTTTATCCTTTCCACCCCCCCCCCTTCTAGTTTGAATGATTAGCTCATGATCACTCGAAACCAAGCTAGTTGTCCCCTACAAACCATTCTTCTATTGAGCGTCCTCACTACTCACCAAAAGCAAACTAAAATGGCATCCGCTCTCGCTCTCGCTCTCTCTCAACTATTGGTGAGAAATCCATTCAGCTATCATATCCAGAAAAATCTGAGCCCTATTATTGTTACTAGCACTTGTCCTCAGTCTCTATCTGGGAGTTAAAGTCTCCCATGATCACACAATTCCCATTAGTGTTTATTCTTAAAACATTTAAAGAGCGTCTCTATCCAGTATCCAAAATTCAGATCCCAGTGCTTGCTAGCACAAGCCCCAAGCACTATTCCTCGGGGAGGCTCTAGTTAGCTTTCTTTCCCAGTGTTGATTTTTGCCCAGACAGATGTCTTATCCATTCCATCACTTCTTATATTCTTTACAGTACCTCATCATTGATATTACGTGCTACTCCCCACCTATTGCCTTTATTTCTGTTCTTACCTTTACTTCCAACTGATGTGTCCCCAATTTATAACTAAAATTCTTATTATTAATCCCTAAATGCATGACCTTGCACTTTTCACTATTAAATTTCATCCTTATTACTATTACTCCAGTTTACAAGGTCATCCAGATCTTCCTGTATGATATCCCGGTCCTTCTCTGTGTTAGCAATACCTCCCAGCTTTGTGTCATCCGCAAACTTTATTAGCACATTCCCCGCTTTTTGTGCCAAGGGTCAGTAATAAAAAGGTTAAATAAGATTGGTCCCAAAACTGATCCTGAGGAACTCACTAGTAACCTCCTTCCAGCCTGACAGTTCACCCTTCAGTACGACCGTTGTAGTCTCCCCTTTAACCAGTTCCTTATCCACCTTTCAATTTTTCATATTGATCCCATCTTTTCCAATTTAACTAATAATTCCCCATGTGGAACCGTGTCAAATGCCTTACTGAAATCGAGTAAATTAGATCTACTGCATTTCCTTTGTCTAAATAATCTGTTACCTTCTCAAAGAAGGAGATCAGGTTGGTTGGCACGATCTACCTTTTGTAAAACCATGTTGTATTTTGTCCCAGTTACCATTGACCTCAATGTCCTTAACTACTTTCTCCTTCAAAATTTTTTTTTTTTTCCAAGACCTTACAATACTACAGATGTCAAACTAACAGGCCTATAGTTACTCGGATCACTTTTTTCCCTTTCTTAAAAATAGGAACTATGTTAGCAATTCTCCAGTTGTACAGTGTACAACCCCTGAGTTTACTGATTCATTAAAAATTTTGCTAATGGGCTTGCAATTTCATGTGCCAGTTCCTTTAATATTCTTGGATGAAGATTATCTGGGCCCTCTGATTTGTCCCATTAAGCTGTTCAAGTTTGGCTTCTACCTCAGATGTGGTAATATCTACCTCCATATCTCATTCCCATTTGTCATCCTTACCATTATCCCTAAGCCTCATTAGGCTTATTAAAGACTGAGGCAAAGTATTTATTTAGATATTGGGCCATGCCTAGGTTATCCTTAACCTCCATCCATCCTCAAGTGTTTAGCGGTCCCTTCTTCTTTCTTTGTTTTCTTCTTATTTATATGGCTATAAACTTTTTACTATTGGTTTTAATTCCCTTTGCAAGGTCCAACTCTACATGGCTTTTAGCCTTTCTCACTTTATCCCTACATGTTCTGACCTCAATAAGGTAGCTTTCCTTGCTAATCCCACCCATCTTCCACTCCTTGTAGGCTTTCTGCTTTTTCTTAATCACTCTCTGAGATGCTTGCTCATCCAGCTTGTCTACAACTTCCTGCCTATGAATTTTTTCCCCTTTCTTGGGATGCAGGCTTCTGATAGTTTCTGCAGCTTTGACTTTGAAGTAATTCCAGGCCTCCTCTGCCTTTAGATCCACAAGTTCTTCAGTCCAATCCCCACTTCCCTAACTAAATTCCTTAATTCTTTAATAAGTTAGCCCTTTGAAAGTCAAAAACCCTAGTCCCAGATCTATTTTTGTTATCCTTCCATCTAGTTTGAACTGAATTAGCTCATGATCACTCGAACCAAGGTTGTCCCCTACAACCATTTCTTCTATGAGGTCCTCACTTACTCACCAAAACCAAATCTAAAATGGCATCCCTCTTGTTGTTCTTCAACTACTTGGTGAAGAAATCCATCAGCTATCACATCCAGAAAAATCTGAGCCCTATTATTCTTACTAGCACTTGTCCTCCAGTCTATATCTGGGAAGTTAAAGTCTCCCATGATCACACAATTCCCATTAGTGTTTACTTCATTAAAAACATTAAAGAGGTCTCTATCCATATCCAAATTCAGATCCCGGCGGTCTGTAGCACACCCCAAGCACTAATCTCAGGGGAGGCTCTAGTAGCTTCTTTCCCAGTGTGATTTTTGCCCAGACAGACTCTGTCTTATCCATTCCATCACTTCTTATTTCTTTACAGTTAACCTCATCATTGATATACAAGTGCTACTCCACCACCTTTGCCTTTATTTCTGTCTTACCTAAAACAGCACATAGCCTTCAATACCTGTACTCCAGTCATGACTACTATTCCACCATGTTTCTGTTATCCCTATAATATCCGGTTTCACTTCCTGCACCAGTAGCTCTAGTTCCTCCATTTTGTTACCTAGGCTCCTCGCATTAGTGTACAGACATCTTAATTTTTGCCGTTTGGCTTTACTGACATTCTTGACCCGGTTAGGCACAGACATTCTACCGCCAGCATCACCTATTAGACTGGTATCTACACTACCCTTCCTCCTCATGTCAATTCTTCTGTCCACGGCTGTATCCTCTCTTACTTTGTTTTCTTCCCTCTCAAGGTTAAATTCCAGCGTGGAGATTACCTGGACATCTCCCAACCATCTCCCCCAAATTCCGAATTTAAAGCTCTCTTAATCAGTTCGGCAAGCCTCCATCCTAGAAGTGCTGCCATCAGAAGCCAAGTGCTTATGTTTTCTGTGAATGAAACACATTTAGTGTGTTAAATGTTTTTATTGGGATTGGTTTCAGAGTGGTAGCTGTGTTAGTCTGTATCAGCAAAAAAACAGGAGTACTTGTGGCACCTTAGAGACTAACAGATTTATTTGAGCATAAGCTTTCGTGGGCTAAACCCCACTTCATTGGATGCATGCAGTGGAAAATACAGTAGGAAGATATATATATACACACAGAGGACATGAAAATATGGATGTTGCCATACTAACTAATGAGAGTAATCAGTAAAGGTGGGCTACTATCAGCAGGAGAAAAAAAAAATCTTCTAATGTGATATATGTCATGTGCCAGCAATGCCCCTCTGCCATGTACATTGGCCAAACCGGAGATAGAAGAGAACTGATTTCATTCCCCCAGGAGTTTTGGTTTGACAGTAGTGAGTAAACTTTTCCTCTAAATTGAGCAGATAGGGACTCTGAATATACACTGGGAGCAGGTCTGGTGATTAGGAAGATGCTATTCTTACACAATAAATTTTCAGGGTATTTTTTCAATGAAAGACTCTTTTAAGAAATCTTCCATTCATAAAGTAACAGCATGAAACAAGTGAGTGTGTAAATCAGAAGTAAAAATTGTGACATTGCTTTTGGGCCATATGCCCTTCTGACCCAGTTATTTGGAACTAGTGAAGGTCTTTAACTATCTGTTGCAGTTACATACTGTAATTTGTAAGGTGCTTTGAAATGAAAGACGCTGGATGAAAGATACTGTGGGCCTGATTCAGAACCCATTTAAGTCAACGGGAGCTTTTCCCATGTATAAACGATAGGTAGTTCAGTCCAGTCCTGAAGTCATTACTCTGACATGCCTACCATTGACTTCAGTGGGACTTTCATTTGAATGAAAGACTGTGTTTGTCCCATTATAATGTAACATAAATAATATAATAAAATATTTTTCTTTGAATATCAGTTACTCTGCATGCTTAGTACCTGCTTTTTATAGCTATACCTTGAAACAAAACTGAAAACACGTCATGATAAACTTGAGACTGTTCCATTGGCAATTTGTCCTGGAGTCAAACCGTTGATAGATTGCTAGTCAAAGTTACTATACAGAGTCCAGTGATTTCAGATTGGGTCTGAAGAGCCTATGGACCCGAAATCGTACTTCCTTTATATTTTAATATTCTGGGCACTTGCATGTTGGGGGCCATTACAGTGTAAATAGGGGTTTCTTTAAAGCTGCTTTTAAACTAGCATTAAGGGGTACACTTTCAAAACAGAGTGGCATTTTTAGCACTACTTTCCCCACCAGTGTCACTAAGGAGAGGTGCACAGCTCACATCGTACACAACCCTGGCAATGTAATTTGTATATGTAGGAATTACTCACCATGGAAATGCAGACACATCTTGCATAAAATGCAGCAGATGTTTATTACATTGAGGCCAGGTCTACACTGCGACTTTAAATCGGTTTAATGGCAGATATACCGATTTAACGCTGTACCCGTTCACACGACGTCGTCATTAATATCGAGTTAAACGGCTCCTTAAATCGATTTCGGATCTCGACGAGAGGAGTAGTGCTAAATTCGAAAGTGATAATCGGATTAGGTCGTGTGGACGGAAATCGACATTATGGCTCTCTAGAGGTATCCCACAGTGCACCACTGACCGCTCTGGTCTGCAATCTGACTCGGATGCGGAGTGCGGTAAACAGGAAAAGCCCGAGACCTTTAGAATGACATTTCTGCTTTCACGTGTCCAGCTCTGATCAGCACTGGTGGCGATGCAGTCAATGCAAAAGTAGCTCCTGCATTGAACTTACGGGAGATACTAGATCTGATCGCTGTATGGTGAGAAATCTGTTTATCAGAGCTCCGTTAAGAACAGAATGCCAAAGCGTTTGAAATAAACTCAGGATACACGCGGTGCGTGAACCGTAACGGGAAGCAGAGTCAGACGGATGCTCTGAGGAGAGGAGGGGGTAATGAGACTACAGCTAGCAGTCCTCACAGCTGTCTTGAAAACTATTGCATTCTGGTCTAGCCACCAATGTCGTAGCTTAATACACGGTGTTCTGCGTGGTAGGAAACCAGCTCGTAGTCTTTCCTCCCCCCCCCAGCACGTGAAGAGAGTAAATATATTCCTTGAGTATCGGTAAATGTCATCCTTCTGTGCACTGAATGCTGCTGCCGGGTCGCGAGGTGTTGACAACGTCAGGATACGTTTGTGATTCAGTCCATGATTGCTGTGCTATGGGTTTGCTCATGCCTCCTGGGAAAAGGGCCAACGGGTTGTCTGCTGGCCTTACAAAGGAAGGGGTAGGTGTACCGCACACCCGGGCAATGTTCTCTGCCCGCATCAGGCCTGTTGCTCTCACCCGGAAGTGGGAATATGGATAGTGAGGAAAGCATACCCAGTGCACCGTCCTGAATCGATGGTAGCTTTGGCAGGGATGCAACAATCGATTTCGTGATCCATGTGGCGCGCTAAACCAATTTTATTAGATCTGTTTTGTAATATCGGTTTAAGCTAATTCGAAATAATCGTGCAGTGTAGACGTACCCTAAGTTGTAAGTAGCTGTGAATTTTCCCGTGAAACTCTATTCGTTAGGTGGATCAGAAGAAATGTCTCAAGTTATCAGTACATTTTTTAGACCACTTTATATTTTTTTTAAAAAGTGTCACTGATTTAATGCATTTGTTTGGAAGAAAATTCACATCCAAGACTGACGCTTTTATCCCCAGTTTAGGAGAGATGAAAATTAAAATATCCAAGTTCAATAACTTAACCTCTGAGATACACACTTGTGTGATGGAAATGCTAAAATCACCCACAACTACAGGGATATCAAAGGTAGTTTAATGTGATCTGTGTACAGTTTCTTTAAAATGTCTTATTGTGTTAATAAGAAATTTTGTCAGAAATTTAAAAGCTTATAAACAGAGAAAAAATGTTCTGCTCATTATGTTCTTCTACTAACATACATGCACTTTTCAACAGTTCTTTCCAGTGATGCTGGCTGATTTACATTAGTTTTAGATTTAGCAGGAGATATGAGTAATCTGTTATATACAATAGATAGAAATAACTATTTATGAAGCTTTATCAAGTTTTGCATGTTTTCTCTTTCAGATCGATTGTAACCTGTTAGCATTTTTTCTTGTATTAATACTTCGGGGGGAGGAGGGAGAAATTACACCCAAATTCCAGTTGACTGTACTGGAAGTTTTCACATGGAATGGATTCCTAGCCAACATTCCAAACTTAGAAGTCTAAAGGTAGACTCCTAAATCTATACTTAGGTAGCTAAGTAAGGGATCTGATCTTCAAATGTGCTAAGCACTTGCAACTCCCACTGAAGCATCTTTGAAAAGCAGGCACTCTTATTTAGCTGTGTAAATATGGATTTAGGTGGCTAACGTTAGATACCCAAGTTTTCACAGATTCTAAGAGCAGGAGGAACCATTGTGATCATCTAGTCCAGTCCTGGGGTGGGCAAACTTTTTGGCCTGAGGGCTACATCTGGGAATAGAAATTGTATGGTGGGCCATGAAGGGTCACAAAATTGGGATTAGGGTGTGGGAGGGGGTAGGGGCTCCGGGATGGGGCCAGAAATGAGAAGTTCAGGGTGCGGGAGGGGGCTCCAGGCTAGGGCGGGGGAGTGAGGTGCGGGGGAGAGAGGGCTCCAGCTAGGGATGCAGGCTCTGGGGTAGGGCTGGAGATGAGGGGTTTGGGATGCAGGAGGGTGTTTCAGGCTGGGATTGAGGGGTTTGGAGGGCAGGGGAGGGATCAGGGCTGGGGCAGAGGGTTGGAGTGTAGGAAGAGGTTCAGGGGTGCATGCTCCAGGCAACGTTTACCTCAAGCAGCTCCCAGAAGCAGCGGCATGTCCCTTTTCCAGCTCCTACATGGAGCCTGGGCCAGGTGGCTCTGCATACTGCCCCGTGCGCGGACACTGCCCCTACATCTCCCATTGTCTGCGGTTCCCAGCCAATAAGACCTGCGGGGGCAGTGCTTGGGGTGGGGGAAGTGTGCAGAGCGGAGCTCCCTGGCTTCCTCTACAGGTAGGAACCAGAGGGGGGCCATGCCACCGCTTCCAGGAGCTGCATGGAGCACCCCCCCCCCCCCGACTCTGTGACCGTGTTGGAGCACCAGAGCACTGGAGCAGGGTAAGTTCCAGACCCTGCTCCCCAGCGGGAGCTTGAGGGCCAGCTTAAAATGGCTGGCGGGCCACATGCGGCCCATGGGCCGTACTTTGCCCACTCCAATTTAGTCAGACGTCCTGCAAATGTGAACCATACTGTTTTATTTTAGGGGCAACACTGCATTCCTTACCCTGGCAAAACCACCAAGGCCCTCATTTTTGCTCACATTGTCTTGAGTGGGAGTCTTTCCAGAAAAAGGAATAAGCAAGGAATGCAGGATTTGGCCCCAAGTTTGTTACATAATGAGTTATTACACGCTCATGGAAGTCAATGCTAGTATAAGGTTCACTGCCCTACTTCACAGAGGGTACTGAAATCTGCTTGCAGCAGACTGCTGAAAGAGAGCTTATTAAGGATGCAAAACTTCATTGGAAATGTATGCTTTCTGTTTGAACAGATGATACCGTACATGAGTCAGCCGAGCCATCCCGCGGTGAGAATGCAGCACAGACACCGAGGATATCCAGCCGACTTTTGGCAACCCTACTGTTCATCCTGGCGATGCTTTTGACATTATAGCACAGTATATTCCAGTAACCTGTCAAAGAAAACATCAGGGTCTTGGAACATCAAAGATCCACCTAACTGCTCCTCCCAAGAAAGGGACTTTATATTGGTTTTGCAGATGTCAATTTTTTTTGTTGGGGGTGGGGGGGTTGTTTGTTTTTTTCCTTTCAGCCTGAACTATGAGCAAGAATTTGAGGGGAATAACTAGTTTCAGTTCCCAACCTTCCCCATGACTTTCCTTGACCCCTCCAAAAATCAAAGGACTCAAAGTGAAAATGCCAAATTATAACAGTGATACTAGTGATTCTTATTTTCCTCTTCATTCTCCTTTAAGAAGTCACCTCCGCTAGCTCTCTGTGTCATCTGTATATGGATACGGAAGAATAGTGGCAGATGCAGTCAGTGAAGGATAAGGAACCTGAGTGGAAGCCCAGGAGGGTTTTACTCTCCAATACAATATTTATGCCTTCTCGTTCAGTACTGTAAGATGATCATGCAAGGCATCATGTCACCATGTCAGGACTGGAGGGGGAAATATTAAGAACAGATATAACACTATTTTCTCTAGAAGTTTCTAAATGAACAGGCTTCTGAAAGGAAGAGACACTGTTTCTTATAAGACTGTCTTGAAACATCATTGACAGTAAAAATCTGTGCTCCATAAGAGAAGCTCTGTCTTCAGAAAAAAAATATTAATATTTAGGAATTTAGCACACAGCAAGCAAGGCCAGATTTAGGAAACTTAGCTGGGGGTGCGAGTGCCTCTGTTATTTCTATTTAAGTGGGTAGTGCACACCAGATTATTTTCTTTCAAAACAGATCACCATGGTGCTACAACTTTTTTTTCTTGAAATGCAAAGAGGCATTTTTTTGTGAATAAAGTGACCTTCCCCAGGGCTGAATTAGTAGTTGGTAGCCTTGTATGCAGCTCTGGGTGACGATATGTTCTAAGTAGAGGATTTCAGTGGCCAGAGGAAACGTGTTTGGAACACAGGATATCCAGTGTGTTCTTGATTTGTCTCCCCTGCAAGCTCCACCATCATGGGAATAAAAAAAGCCAGAAGACGCCAGGACAGCCAATCAGCATTGTTTGGTGGGGGGTAAGGGGGATAAGAAAAGTGTTTGAAAGTAAGGAATACAAATTGAAGTGTTGATTTTATATCTTTTCCCTTTCCAACACAGTTTGAACAGTAGAGGAAATATGTTTATCAGCAGGAGATAAACCAGATGGGCTCCCAAAGACTTCAACAAAATATTTTTTTAAAAATCCACTAGAATAGAAAATACATTATTTAGATATACTTTATGCTGAGAGTGAGTATGTATGCTTGTCCTATTTAAACATGAGAAGAGTGGTAACCCTTGATGCAATTAGGAATATGGGAACTGTTTTGTTTGATGGAATTGGGGAATCTGTTTAAGGAATCCTGTTTAAGGAATCTGAGCATGGCCAAGAAAGGACTTGAGAAGTCATTCACCAGGAAATGCAAGCCTTGGGGTTTCTATTGGCGAGGGTGCCATGATCTTTGAAATCTGAAATATAGTCAGGGAAATGTGTCAGGCCAATATCAAAACAAAGCCTTTCAAACAAAATCTGATGAGTATGATTATGTTGAATGTGAAAAAAATGGAACCCATTCCAACAAAACAAGGGATTTTATGTATTAGTTTTACAGAAAAAGATAGTTTAAAAATTAATGGGGGTTGGTAATGGACTGCATTTTGTGAATATGATAATAAGTTAAATTAAATTAAAAAGAGCTGCTTCTAGAATTTTGAACAGTTCATGATCCAAAAAAGAGAAAAGAAAGTTGTACACATTAAACTAAAATCTGGGATTGCCTGATACTATACAGTATGGATATTGATGCAGAAGCTACCCTTGAGATAGAATCAAGGAAATTTCTACTAATATCGAACACACACAATAAAAAACCACAGTCTAGACACTGAAAAAAAATCACCATTTCATTACGATATAGTCAGTAAATTTCCCTTTCTCCAGCATGGATAATTGATGCACATGCTAACGTTTCCTTCAACTAAGAATTACAGAACTTTGGGTGAGGTGGGCTTAAGGATAAAAAACACCTTATAATAGACAGAGAAAAGATAATATTGCTTGATAAGCATATTTAAAGAGATTCAAATTGGTTGCACTTAGTCATACTTATATTGATAGTGCTGATTTTATTTTAGAAGTGGTGAATTTCATTGTGTTCTATCATTTGTCTATCAATGATAATGAACTCTCACAACCATAGGTGTAGTTTGACTTCTATATTGGGGAGGGAGAGCTCCAGTCAGGACAATGGGGTTGCGTGGGGGGTGGGGGGGGGGAATTCCATGCCTGCCCAAGGCTTGCAGTTTTTTGGGGGGGCAATGCCCCCCATCTCCTCCAAGTTATGCCCATGCTCAAAACCCACACTTATCAACAGCAAACTTTTTTTCACTAGTGTTTTCCACAATGAAATTCAATCCTTTATTTTACCACATTGCCAGCTCTAACTAAATTAATAGCAGCAAGACTGTCACGGCTAATGGACAGACTACTACGCTACATAGACTAATATAACTGTGAATTGCAAGCTTACCGGACATCAGCTTGGATAATTGATGGCATCAGACAATCCCAGTCATATCAAGTAAGCAAGAGCTGCAAACCATTGAATCTTTGGTGTGTGTTGTGCTGAGTTACAAAACTCTGGAAGCTTTGAAGGATGTTGATGGAAGTTTAAGCATCCCTCACCCCCATGCCCCCGGCACACGCAAACACCCTGTGAAGTCTGAGGGACTAATTCTGCAACAAACATCTCTCAGCCCAGATAGTTTACCCCCATGACCTGCACTCCTGGTTGCCAAGGGCTTTGCAACGTGAAGCAGGGAAGTAAGGATCAGTCTGTTTAGTGGATACTATGTATCCTTTAATAGACAAGGTAACATTTCGTGTTAGTTTAGAATATTGTTTTGTACTGTACTTTCTTGGACGGCAAAGGAAAGACAAGTAAAACTTTAAAAAAAAAAGCTATGTTCTTTAAATTCTGTATTTAGCAACCTCTGTTGTATATAGTGTTTGATAATAAAGTATTAATTTGATTCTTATGTCTTTTGTAAGTGAGAACAATAGACTTTCAGGATATTAAAAACATGCATTGATTTTAAGACAGAGCTTTGAAGCATCAAGTGTAATCATGGCTGAGAACTGAGTTATAAGGGGCCATGACACTGCATCATACAGGACTCATCTGTGAAAACTGTTCACCTGATCTCAAGACTTCACGATGTCATGACCTGGAACAACATGACTTTTGATGATCAATGTTTTGTCTTCAGTGTTTAAAGGTCTGATGTTACAGCGTGTGGTTTTTTGTGTTGATTTTGGTTTTGTTTTGGGTTTTTTAACATGTTGGTTTCTAAAAGGCTTTGGGGATTGAACAACTCTTCTATTCCTTTGTTTTCTTTATCCTTTGTTGTTTTCTCTTTTCCTTCCTCTCCCTTCATGGGTAGTGTTTTTTTTTCCCCCAGAGGGATCTTGCCAGTATCATGTGTGACATGTGCATGGACTTGATTCCAAAACAACAAGCAACAGACTTGGGAGGGTCAAACGTGGATTATTTCCTTTCCTGTATATTTGTGGAAGGAAAGGGCTTGTATTTGTACCTGTTGATTTTTCCTAGAAACTGAACTTTATCTATTGCCTGAAGGGAGCAATTGTTCTTTCAGTTTCAGAAAATCAGAAAATAATTTAACATTTCCCCTCCATTCATCCATCCACTCAGATCTGTGCTCACCAGTTTTACTTTACAACTCCCCACTTTACTCCCCTCCCCCTCCTTCTTTTAATTTGGAGCAGTGAATGGGCAGATCTGTTTCTGGTTTGGCATCACTGAGTTTTTCCCATGCATTCGCCCCTGAGCTTCTCGGATGTGAGACAAATCTCCCTACAATAGGCTTGCTGCCATTGTCTGTACAGTTTAATAGATGCTGGCATGTTGGAGGTTACCCATGAGTCTGCAAAATCCGCTTTCCATGCTTACTCTTGACACCCCATTGAAGCCACTCATTGTGTGTGCATCTGGGTATGAAAGTCCAGCTCAGTGTGGTCCTGTGCTTGTACTGCCCTGCTTTGCAGTTTCTTTGCACTTATTCACTGAGTGCTGTTTTTGAAATGCTTACATTATATGAACTTAAAAGAAAATGTTAAAAAAAAACCATAAGATCTGTATTTGTATATACACGTGTCCGTACAATTATACCTAAATAAAAATTAAAGATTTTCATCATTTTAATTGGTTCTCTTAGGCTACATTTTTGTTCACTGAATGATGCCTTTATTTCAGGGGCTTTCATCTTACATATTTGTGGGCAAAGGAAGGCAGTAAGGAGTATAATAGAGAAAGGCTATGGAATGTGAGGCAACCATGTGTGCAATGACAAACTGCCTGGAACTGTACCCCACAACATCCTGGCTGGTGTACTAAACTCTGGCAGCCATGAGATTTTTCACCCCAGTGTGTGTTTATAGCCTTTCAGAGTACTTAGGAGAGTAAGGAATTGTGTCCTCCAAGTGCTGGAATAGTTAGGGCCCTGCCAAATTCATGGTCCATTTTGGTCAATTTCACAGCCGTGGTTTTTTAAAAATCATAAATTTCATAGTTTCAGCTATTTAAATCTGAAATTTCATGGTGGTGTATCTGTAGGGGTCCTGACCCGACTCTGAAGGCAGTGGCACAGAAATAAGGGTGGCATGGTATGGTATTGCCACCCTTCTGTGCTGCTGTCTGTGGGACGCTGCCTTCAGAGCTGGGTGCCTGGCCCGCAGTCGCTGCTCTCTGGCCACCCAGCTCTGAAAACAGCACAGATGTAAAGGTGGCAATACCATGACCTCTCTACAATAACCTTGCAACTCCCCCCAATCCTCTTTTGAGTCAGGACCCGCATTGCGAGAAACACTGGTCTTCCCCGTGAAATCTATATAGTACAAAAGACCAGATTTCACAATCTATGACGTGTTTTTCACAGCCATGAATTTGGTAGGGCCCTATTTATATTGTTGCTTTTGCCCCAGGCTGGACCTTTTTAATAGCCTTCTTTATGGCCCTTGCTAAGATGGTCACAAGTTCTGAGCCAAGTATTCTGCTTACAGAGGATCAGAGCAGGTGCAAGGGATGTACAAACAGGGCAGTTGCACATGGCACCCCTTTACCCATGATGCTCCACTGACTTACAAAGAGATGGTGGGGGGATTATTGACGGCTTTTAAATGTTATTTAAAAAAAAGAAGTCAGAACTGTGGGAGCCTCCTGGGAAGTGGGGAGAGTTTGAGCAGTGGTGCCTCCTCATGGGATGCAGGGGAAGTAAAATGACGAGTTGCTTCTTTCCCCTTTTCCCCCAGCCATTCTTGCAGTGCCTCTAAAAATATGTAAGACTGGATTGGCTAAGATTTGTACTCTGCTCTGAAACGGATTTTCATGGTACCTATTCTGGGACCACATGATAGGTACAGCAGTTTAACCTGAGAAATTAGGTCATGTGGGAGGTGGGGGATACATACTGAAACCTCTAATATACACACTATGCATTTCAAAACTCAGCTTTAATTACACCATGTTAGCATGAAACTCATTGAAAGCTTTTTATTACGTGCAATTAGTTGACAAGGCAGCAAGTACTAATTTGTAATATACTGTAACATCTTTTACAAATGAGGAATGACAGCTTCATGGGAAGAGCGGTGTATGCGAGTGCTTAGTCCAAAGAACTGGGGCACTGGATATTTGCCCGAGGAAGTGTGATCTTACAACCAGGGCAGGATTTTAAGTGACACATGTTCAGTATGTCTTAACGTAATAGCCATGTCTGACACAGCTAATAGTCTTGGCTCAGAAGTCACTCTTCATTTGCTGAGACTGGCCTTTGATTTCATTTCTAGGCCCTTCTTTACAAGGGATGTCTCTGCATTATTTTCCCCAAGAATAATTTTATTCCCAGAATACCAGTGTGGGCATTACTGAGAATATTCTGACATGCCTCATATCACTCTGATACAGCAAACTGGTGGTGCAGTTTGCTGTACATTACACAAAACATGGGTTATTTTGTTTCATTTAGATACACGGCAACCAAATAGGGTGGTTGGGTTTGTTTTTTTTTGCAGATTTAGTATAATGTAAATTGCCCCCTGTTTTTTTAGTCTCATTTTCATTATATTTTCCTTTTGTTAGAAAACTTGATTTAAACATAGTTCCTAATAAACATTATATTACAGTGGCACTTAGCAGCCACAATCTGGAATAAGGCTCCTGTTACACCAGGTGTTTACAACCATGTAAAAAGAACACTGTTCCTGTTCTAGAAAGCTCATCATGTAGATTTGTTTTTTAAATGATTTTGGCCTTCCAGAGTGAATATGGCCACTCTATAATAATACTATGATTAAAATACTATTCTAGACTAGCTAGGGACCTACAAAAACCAAACGAAGTGTCTCCTAGATGAAAGAATGCCAGTGTGGTACTTAAAATCCAATTCAAATGGTTTAATATAGCCAAACACAGCAATATTGCAGAAATATAAAAGGCAGAAATTGATTATTTTTTTTCAGGTAAAACACTAGCCTCACTGACACTGTCAGTTGCGGTTAATTGAGAAGAATTCAGACTGGGGGTGATTTGTACAGTCAATAACGGACTTTGAAATATCCGGATTTTCCTGTGATGATTACTCTGGGAAGTGTTGGTGTCACTTGGTTACACAAGGATGCTTGTCAATCCTGACAAGAAATCTAAGGAAGAACAAGAAACAAACTAGACACATACACTGGGGGAAAGAAATGAAATGCTTCCATGTTTTGCTAGGGATGGCTAGACTGTACATAGTATTTAAGATAAGGTAGCCAGAGTAGTTCCTACAAACTCATACATTTTATAATTTACTAAAGGAATCTAATCTTAAGAGCATTCTTTCTGCCTTTCAATTCTCATGTTCAAAGTTTACTCTATCTGCTCTAAGTTCTGTCTTGTGGAGCGCACGTGCCCCCTCAGTGACTTGTATTTGTCTTTACTTGTTCTGATTTTAACATTGAAACACATTTCGCCCACCAGAGATAAAAGTACTGTGGGCAAAACTTCAGTTTTTGTCTGTACAGTATCTGTAAAAGGAAAGGTCAAAGAAATCAATAGCATACTGTAGATATAAGCATCCCTCTGTTACTCCTACTGCTGAGAACCAGTAGTGTCTTTGTTCTCATGTACTGAAACTTGCAGTACCTTAACTAAAAGTTCCACAGAGGGATCAGCTAATAACCCGCCTTCTAGTCCAAACAGTAATGGACTTCTTTATCTCTGCTCTTTCACGTTACCCATGGCAAAGAAAAGGCTCAGTAGAAAAATGACCAAAAATCAAATGGAAGAAGAATATGTGATTAAAATATATTTTACCCTGATTAGCAAGCCTGAAGTGAAAGTGTCAAGCTGTTCCCATTCATGGTAATAGTGACTGGAAATAAAAGTAGTGGTAGCTGTTGGCTGCTATGCTTTGTCTGAGGATGGTCAGCAGAATCAGGCCCTGGGCCTGGTGTGAAAGCCTAAGGGAAAATTGGATTGATGTGCATCATGGACCATTATGTGTATCCTAATCCTTCCACTTTTCTGAGGGGCTATTATGAGCCAGATTTCATTCAATCAGGAATGTCTTCAGTAAGAGCAAGATGGGATAGACTTCAAACAAAGGCAATTACTGTTGGTAAAAATGTTCTCTTTCAAGTTTATCCTTGCAAAAAAGTTCTCCTCTAACTGCGAGGTTGCGTAACAGAAAGACACGAGGCTGGGATTTCTGAAATTGCTCATCATTGGCCTAACTCTATGAAGTCACAAGATGTTTTTATCATTTGTGTCACTGAGAGCAGATTTAGGACAACCCTGAGCAATTTTGAAAAATCCCACTCAATGCATGTAGAAATTTGAGTTATTTATTAATTGTACAAGAGCCCAAAATATGCCAGGTGCTTTAGAGGTCAAATGACGAGCCATGACTTACCACTGGAGCTAACAGACTAACATGAAACAATGCACAGGGAGTGCGTTGCAAACAATAAGCCAAGGGAATACCATAAGCACTGGTTACTCAAAGATATACCATTTCATTCACTCCACCGCTTTTTAAAAAGGACAATTCATTTTTTGTGAATTATATTGGCACACTAGGTTTTATCAGGGATTTGTGTGGGGGAAGGTACAGTATAGAATGATATATTCTAGCTATGCATCATGCTTAAAAGATCACCTTCTGCAAAATCTGAACCACTCAGCTGTTAACTCTCAATATCTTTTGGGCTGTACCTGGAGCTGAGGGCATTGGGTGTGTACTCAGTATTTTTGCAGGATCAGAGCCTTATGAGGTGCGAGGGAATGCACAGCTGCCCCCTGGCTGCTGAGCACTCTACGCAGCAAACATTGTAGTAGGTTTAGTCCTTTTTGTGCCATTAAAAATACCGTAGTGCTGAGGCAGGAATGCAGAGCATAGATAAACTGGCTTAAAGGAGTCAGGCAACTGCTAAAAGTTCCATCCAAGAACACTAAAAAGAACAAGATGGCTGCTCTACTTTAAAATGGGGTTTTCTGATCTTGAATCATGATGTCAATAATTATACATCAAATGAGACGCAGTCCCCTGTAAACTGATGCAGTGATGTTGAGCTGGCTTTGTAGCACTGGAGTTGAGTCCCTTAGTCCTGTAGCTTCCTGGTCTTTGTAATACCTTTGTAGTGCAAAGTATTTTGTGTTATCGCTTCTCTATAACATGCAGGAAAAAAGTAAGTGAGCAAGTGAGGGCATGAATCTTCATCACCAGTGAATGTGGTCTCTGGTGGAGTTTTTTTTGGTTAATTATGTAAAAAAAACAAAACATATTTATTCTGCATTTGTTTTCAGGTAAAAAGGAAAACCTGAACGCATTTCCTGTGCTCTGGTCTCATTAGCCGGCTTTCCTCCAAACTCTTGTGCTCTAGAGAAGTTTTGCCAAGGGGCTAAATGAAATGCACACAGTAGCAAAGCGTTATGAATATTTATGATGGTTTAATGATGTGATTTTTGCATCCATGAATAATAAAGATTTTTAACAAGAACACATAAGATCAGTACAAAACAGTGAAGTGGTTAACACAAGAACCTCTGCATGTGGAGACCCCACTGAGAGCAGCAGGGGCTATTCAGCTTCTCGGCCCTCCCCCTTCCTCTCCAACCCAAACCAAAAAATACTAAGAAGGGGGACATGGATTTTTAAATAGCTTCATAGAAAGCAGGCACTTTATCTGTTCTTTATGCCATAGTCATCAGCTCCTGCATGCTTCATTTGAGGAAGTTCAAGGTTTTCAACAATAAAGTAACCTTCAGCTTTTGAACACATTTATCCTAGATATTCTCAGGGTGACATTTACATCTTGAATACAGGTTGAGGTTGCTGCTTTTTCAGTCTTTCTAGGAGCAACTAACTGAAAAGTGTTTACAAGTGGCTAAGGGTACAGTGTACTGGAGTACATAACTAAAGTCAAGACAGAACAATTGTCATATGGTGACAGAGAGGAAGGCTGCTCTCAAACACATGTTAAAGGAAGAGCACATAAGTAGAGGATTGTTAGACTTTTTCTTGGGGGGTGGGGTCGTGTTCCCCTTCTTAGTTCAACAACCCGTATAAAAGCAGTCTTGTGTAAAATCGCCTTGTAGTTTATCATGAGGAAAACGGTAGGGTATGTCTACGCTGCAGCTGGGAATGAGCCTGTGTCCACAGACTTTTACTAGAGGGGCTCAAACTAGTACACAAAAATAGCTGCATAGACATTGCAGCTTGGATTGGAGCCTGGGCTCTCAAGCCCACCCCTCCCGGCATAAGAGCCTGAACGCCAGTCTGAGCAACAATGTCAAAAGCAATATCCACACTGCCATTTTTAATGCACTAGCTCAAGTTTTGCTAGTACAAGTCAGCCAACCCAGGCTGGGAGGCTCGCTTCCAGATGCAGTGTAGACAACCTCCTGAAGACTCCAACACTCACTGTACCTATCTGTAGCCTCAGTTGCCAAAGGGCTGAGTTCTGTAGAATCATCGGGAGCTGCTACAAGGACACATTAATGATATGCTGTAGGGAAAAACAGAACCTTTTATTTTCAGGACACATTTTAGAATCAGGATTGTGTATCGATCCTGCCTGTCATGGTGGCTGATTATGTGGGAGCAGGTAGGCAACATGGATTTTACATTAAGGAACTTAAAGTAAAACACCAAAAATACTCACTTTTTAAAGTGTATTTAAACAATGCATAAGCCTACTGAGCTATGGTAGGCCAAATTCTTCCCTGGTTAATTCTCTTGTAGACAGTGGAGGTACACCAGGGATGACCTGGGACCGTTATTTCTCAATTTATTAGTCGTTGACAATCCAGTTCACAAATCTTCTACTTGGAAATATGACAACTGTTTGCCTGAATTTTCACCTTTGGTCAAATCTCCCTCAAAGCTGACATTCAGTTCTGCTCTTCATTATGAGTCTGCCTGACATAGCTCATTAGATGTGTGATGAAGAGTGGGCCTGAAATTGTGCCCCTGACGCTGAGAGCACTCTCTCTACCAAAGCAAGTGCTAGAAGAGCTGTAGGTAGTGTTGGAATAAGATTACTGGGGTTAAGAACTTTTTATAACAGAGTGGAGGGGCATGTGGACACAATGCAGGCAAGGCAAAAAGATTGAGGGAGAGGTTGTTATACTGTGAGACCATTTCCCACCTTCTCCCCAAAAAACAGGGAAGAAAATGTAAAACAAAAGAGTGAACGTGAAGTGAAGTGAAAAAGGACACAGCAGAGTACATTCTTAAAAAAGAGATTTTTAATTTATACAGGTGGCCAGTCAGGGCAATAAAAAAAAGAGAGACTTTTGATTTGGAGCCCAGGACTAAAGAAACACAGAGCTTAAGTCACTGCTTCCCCATCCTCCACAAGGAAGTTTATTTTGTATTATACTTGACACCAGTTAAGGGGGAGCAAAAAATCTTGGAGTGCTTGAATGCCAATGGTTCCAACATTTAAGATGTAGCAAACTGGGTGCATAAAACAAATGTGGCTGGTAATGAGTGGCTGCAGCTATGTTTTCTCACAAAGCATACGCTACCCATACGCCATATACACACTCTGTGTTATATATGTACCGTATGCAGGGATGCCTTTTAACTCCATCACAAGTGCCCAAGACAAGCTTGTCGCTGTCTTTTGCACACATTTTCTTTTTCTGTCCTTTGGTGCAAAGTTGACTTCTCAACCCACTGTTAAAGGCTACATGGTCTCAAGCTCAGACATAATGAGTTAATTAATAGACATACCACTGACCTAGGTCCTGCTCTCCCAGACTGTACAGCCACAAGGAGAGTTAAGTTAGAAAGGCATGGAAATGTCTACGTGTTATTGGGAAAGCTGTCTAGTTTAAGAACACTGAAGAACGGCAAAGCATTTTTGTGAAGGGTAATACTAACAGCCAACTGCCTTTGCTATAGAAAACTAGTTATAGTATGAAATGATATCACCCTTTCCTCTTTCTCTACTGAATAAAATGTGAAGGCCTAAGAGTTGCTGCTGAGGAGATAAGAACTAAGCAGATAACGACAGCCATGTGAAACACACTGTAGCAACAGTGACAGATGTGGCTCAGATTTTGGCCACAGAATTTATACCCCAAATGCTAAATCTGAGATTAAGGCAAAACTGATGCTATCCGCAGAGAAGAAGAAATGATATACTTGATCTTGCAAAGAAGTAAAAACAAACAAACAAAAGGGAAAAGAAGAGAAAAGTGCTCCTGATGAAAACAAAGTCATGCACATTTAAGACCAGAAGGGAGTGAAAGCATTTAAAAGAAATCATCTGAAGGAGAGAGCAAGAACAGGTTAATGATGCTGTCACCCCATTGGACGGGCAGCTTCCGTCTGATGAAAAAAATAACCAGAAAGCTATTAACATGCAACATTTGGGCATTGTGCATATCAACACAATAGCTCTAGCCAAGGCTATTTGTGGCATGTATCTAGTGAGCTATGGGAGGTCTGGAAGCCATGCTGGTGCATCTACAGTCACAGTGACCAATAATACATGCAAAGTATATCCCCACCCCCCAGTCAATCTGAAAAGACAAGTGATAAATCAGTGGTTCTTCTTCGCGTGATTGCTCATGTGTATTCCACAGTAGGTGTGCATGCTCGCCTTGTGCACTGGTGCCGGAAGTTTTTCCCTTAGCAGTATCTGTACTGGAGGAGCACCGTGGGGACCTCTGGAGTGGCGCCTGTATATCGTGCTTTAAGGGGGACCACGTGCTCTCCCCACCCTCAGTTCCTTCTTGCTGCCAGTGAAGGTAGTCAGAACTTTGTGCTCCAGGTCTGCTGCAGCCTTTCTACTCATCCGTAGTGGTACTGTTCGTGGAATTGTTACTTCAGTTGTTAGAGTGGGCTCGGGGCACGCCCTGTGCCCCAGGCTTCAAGTCGTGCGACTCCTGTCATTCTATGCCTAGGAGGGACCCGCATGCTGAGTGTCTCCGCTGCTTGGGTGGGACTCACATCAGCAAACTTTGTAAGATCTGCAGGTCATTCAAGCCGTGGACTAAGAAGGAGAAAGACATTAGACTCTGTGCTCTCCTCATGTAATTGGCATTGGCCCCAACTCAGACATGCCAGGCAGATTCGGCACCTGCCGCTGCATCGTTGGTGCGTAGTGAGTCCCCTTCTACCAACTGTCACCGCTCCCCCTCCAAGAAACAGGGAAAAGGCCCTACCTCGCAGTGGCACCAGGACAAGGAAAGATGGGAGGTTGGGTCCCACATCAGGCAGCCCACAGTTCCCCCCTGGGCTCAAGGCCTCCGAGTCATGTTGAGTGGAGCAGCCCGGGCACCGTCCGCCCACACATCTCCGCAGGTACAGATGGTGTCAACGCTGAAGGCAATAAAGGCTGCGAAACGCATTATGAGTCTGCTGGTTCCAGGCGCGCAGCTAGTGACAGCTCCCTGGTCTCGGGGCAAGCCCCCATTGGGTGCCCATTAGACCTCTCCTGCGGGTCGCAGATTCTGCTCCGAGGTCCGCTTCCTGCACCGTTCAGCACGCAGCGACTGATAATCTGGCAGCTCGTTCCCTCCCTTGATGTCGACCAGGCCATCCCAGTCACCACCCACATAGGAGTCTCAGGGACACTCTACACTGCGTGCCAGCGAGCACAGGCATCGAGAGAGGTGCAGAGAATGTTTCCCTTCACGACGTGACTACCACAGCTGTTCTTGATGGAGTAGACGTTGTCATTCTCGTTCCAGTTTGTGATCAACTAGACGGGATTCCCCTCGCGATGATTTGGCACCAGGGCACTGGAACTCCCACCACCTTCATGGGTACCAAAGCAGCCCTTCGGGCAGGTACTGTTCCTCAGCGTCGAGGTCCAGCTCCCGAGGGAGGCGACATTGCAGGCACTGCCACTCATACCATTCCTGTGAGACTGTGTGCTCAACGGTGACCTCGGCCTTGGCACCCAGCCGCCCATCCGCGGCACATACGGCCCAGCTGGGGCAACTACCACCACTGGGTCCTCAGCCGAGTCAGTGGCAAGAGGCCCCCTGGCAGGGACAGCGGTGCCAGTGGGCACCGTGGCTGCTGATGGCCACCCAGACAGGGGCCCGTTCAGTCGCCAGAGCGTCTTGGGGCTGGTTTACACTACGGGGGAAAATCGATCTTAGATATGCAACTTCAGCTACATGAATAACGTAGCTGAAGTCAAAGTATCTAAGATCGAATTACTCACCATCCTCACGGAGCGGGATCGATGTCCGCGGCTCCCCCTGTCGATTCCGCAACTCCGTTCGGGTTGGTGGAGTTCCGGAATCGATATAAGAGCGTTCAGGGATCGATATATTGCGTCTAGATAAGACGCGATATATTGATCCCCGAGCAATCGATTGCTACCCGCCGATACGGCGGGTAGTGAAGACATAGCATCAGGCTCCATCTGCCTAAGAGACCGATCGTTGGGCCACGAGTCAGTGGACCCGCACCTGGACTCTGATCTGGGGCTTGACACACTGATACCAGCCGAGGCCCACAGCTCCATGCTGGCCCTTTCCCCGGCACCAGATGACATCATGACGGTGCCCCCACCATCAGTCCCTCAGGAGGACTTTAGGGCACCCCAAGACCTGCTAAAGTGGGTGGTATCCAGCCTTCAGCTGCAGGCTGAGAAAATGGAGAGTCCCCCCTATTCCCTCTTTAACGTGTTGTCCCACTTGGCACCGGGCCATATGGCTCTGTCTCTGCACTAGGTCGTAGCCAACATTTCCAACTACCTGTGGCAAACTCCCACCTCCTTGGCCCCAATCTCCAAGAAGGCTGAAAGGAAGTACTTTGTGCCGGCCAAGGACCATGAGTATCTCTATTCCCACCCAGCACCTAACTAGCTTGTGGTACAGTTGGTAAACCACAGAAAGCGACAATGCCAGCCTGCATCTATCCCCAAAAATAAGGACGCCAGACGACTGGACTCCTTTGGTAGAAAAAATTATTCCTCAGCAAGTTTCCAACTCAGGGTAGCCAACTAACAGGCCTTGCTGAGCTGATATGACTTTAACTTTTGGGAGTCTCTGCCTAAGTTTGAGCCTTTCCTCCCAGACTGAGACAGGAAGGACTTTAAGGCCGTGGTGGAAGAGGGGGCGGCAGCGGTAAAAGCGGCCCTGCAAGCGGTGTCAGACGAAGCCGACACTGCAGCACGCTCGATGGCTTCAGTGATTTCCATGCGCAGGGCGTCATGGCTCCGCCTGTCTGGACTGTCGATGGAGGCCCAATCCCTTATGCAAGACCTCCTGTTTGATGGGAAGGCACTCTTTGTGGACCAGACAGATGTCAGGCTGCATGGGATGAAAAATTCCCGTCCCACCCTGCAGACCTTGGGCCTCTACGTCCCTTCAGCTAAGGACAAGGCCAAACCGCAACCGTTGGTTCAACCTGCGACGAGCAGATACGAGCCCCCATATAAAAGACCAAGAGACCAAAAACACCAGTGTCAGCCACAGTCCCGCTCCACCTCGCAGCCTGGGACCTCTAAGGGAAAGAGGCAGTTTTGACTATTTGCAGGAGAGCACCGGGCCATTTGCCAGGGAGAACCCCCAATTAATAAAGTTTTTGTTCCTCAACCATTTGTCTGCCTTCTGCATGGCTTGGTCCTGTATAATATTGGACCAGTGGGTCTTCAGCACCATGTCCAAGGGCTACAGGTTGCAGTTCACCACCCACCCTCCCTGGTGGACCCGGGGGACCTGGAGCATGCCCACCTCCTAGGGCAAGAGGTGGACCGTTTACTGCACATGGAGGCGGTGGAAAGAGTACCAGTAGAATTCCAGAGCAAAGGGTTCGACTTCCGATACTTCCTGATCCCAAAGGTTAAAGGGGTCCTCAGGCCCATCCTGGACCTCCCGGGCCTAAACAGTTTCCTGGCCTGCTCCAAGTTCCGCATGATGTCCCTGGCTTCTATTATCCCCTCCCTGGACCCGGAGGACTGGTATGCATCCCTGGACCTCCAGGACGCATACTTCTACATCCATATTTTCGAGGGGCAAAGGCACTTCTTCCGCTTCCTAGTGGGGCTGGACCACTACCAGTTTGCAGTCCTTCCATTTGGCCTGTCCACGGCACCCAGGGTTTTCACGAAGTGTATGGCTGGGGTAGCGGCCTACCTCAGGTGGAGGGGGTGCAGATCTTTCCATAGCTGGATAACTGGCTTCTCAAGGGCGACTCACATTCCGAGGTAAAGACCCACATGGAGCTGCTCCTCTCAACATGCGCCAGTCTCGGCCTAGTGGTGAACAAGACCAAATCAACCTTAGTTCCAGTTCAGTGCATAGAGTTCATTGGGGTGCTGCTGGACCCTTTGAGGGCCACAGCCTCTCTCCTCCTAGACACGTCCCTGAGAGATCTCATCGCCTCGGTCATGGCTTTCCTGATGACAACGGTGAGAGCATGCCTTCGAATTCTGGGCCACTTGGCAGCATGTATGTACATGGTTTGTCATGCCAGACTCCGAATGAGGCCCCACTAACTCTGGCTAGTTTCTCAATTCTCTCAGGCCCAGGACTGGCTGGACAAGGTTCTCACGGTTCCATCCCTGATCCTGGCTTCCCTTCAATGGTGGTCTTGCCCGAGCAATATGCTGCAAGGGGTTCCCTTTTGCGATGCCAGCCCATCTGTAGACCTGGTGACCGATGCATCAGAGCTGGGTTGGGACCCACACAGGAAACATGGAAACCCAAGGGACATGGTCAGTGCCGGACTTCTCCCTTCACATAAATGTCAAAGAGCTCAGGGTGGTACGGTTGGCATGTGTGGCCTTTATAGACTCATAGACTTTAAGGTCAGAAGGGACCATTATGATCATCTAGTCTGACCTCCTGCCAAATGCAGGCCGCAAAATCTCACCCACCCACACCAGGCAAGGTGGGACTAGCCCTCTGCCGGGAAGCCCTGAGCCTATGGGAGTTCTGTATAGCCCACAATATCTCTCTGAGGGCCGCACACCTCCCGGGTTTCTGCAATAGGCAAGCAGTTCACCTCAGCAGGGTCTTCTCCCACTAGTACAAGTGGTTGCTGCACTCGGAGATCACTCACCAGCTCTTCTGAGAGTGAGGAGTTCCCCAGGTTGACCTCTTTGCAACCTGCCAGAACCAGCGTTGTCCCCAGTTCTGCTCCAGGGGAGGGATGGGAGGACCGCGATCTCCAATGTGTTCCTCCTGCGGCGGTCGGGCTGGCTTCTTTATGCTTTCCCATCATTCCCCCTCATCGACAAAGTCGTGCAAAAGGTAAAAGCAGACAAGGTGAGAGTCATCCTCATAGCCCTGGTGTGGGCCTACCAACACTGGTACGGGACCCTCCTTAGCCTCTTGGTGGGCCTCCGAGGATGCTGCCACTTCACTCGGACCTCCTCTCCCAGAGTGAGGTCCGCCTTCTCCATCCCAATCTAGCTGTGCTCCACCTGACAGCATGATTGCTCCATGGCTAGACAAGGAGGAGGGCAGGTGTTCAGAGCAGGTAAGGCAGGTCCTCCTGGAAAGCAGGAAGCTGTCCACACACCATACATACATGGCGAAGTGGTACACGTCAAGTCTTTGAGTACAACTCCCCCTTATAAATTAAAAACACCTTTTTTATATTTAACAGTAGTATAAATGATAGAGATGAAGTTGGGTTTGGAGGTGGAAGCTGACGGCTCATGACCCCCCCACCCCCATCATAGGTGCTGCCTCGCGGGTATTCTGGGGCTGGAGCACCCATGGAAAAAAATAGTGGGCGCTCAGCACCCACTTGCAGCCCTGCCAATCCAGCTCCTTCCCCTCATCCCCCCCAGCACCTCCTGCCTGCCAGTGATCAGCCCCATGTAATAACCTTGCGACTCCCTGAGGGGTCATGACCTCCAGTTAGAGAACTCCTGTGATGATAATAGTGGTGGCCCAGACCTAGAAAGAAAACCTAAAGCACATTGCCATTCTGTTATGAGTTAACAGCATTTTTTAATGATATGAGCTATGCTTTTAGTCCAGCTTCAACTTGCTGGATTACTAACAAACATAGTTATACACCACTGTGCCATATAGCCAATCTATCTATAAATAGCTGTAAAATGTGTCCACCTCTTAGTTATTTTCAAACAGCTGTTCAAATACTAGCATGATGAGTGTGGCATAAAATCCTAGGCAGATAGATTAGTTACAGGCTGCAGGGCTGTTCGGTGGATTTGAAGTAGAAACCATGAGCAAATCTATAGTACAATTAAGAAAAATATTTTGGTTCCTCTTACTCCTCTTTCATTGCTACTTCTTGGGTCCTGTTTCCTCACTCCATTCTGCCTCCTGCAGTGGTGTTGAATGTGCTTTGTCTGAGAGCTTAGTTAGTCATTTTCAAAGAATTAGACTTTAAAACATTTCCATTCTTTTGTATTCTATATTGGTTCTTATATAGCGCTCATCACCATCGTTTCTGATCACCTTCCAGTCATGCATTAAGCAATGTGACAAAAAACTGTCTGATGTTATTTAGCATCTCCCCAGGGTGAGAAGTATTTGCAGTGAAGTGTCTTGTTTCGGAAGGGCTTTTTTATTATTATTTCTGGGGGGTTTTGGAGGCAGGGGTTGTTTGTGTAATATACGTGTTGCTATGTATTTGTGTAGGCAAGATCAAAGAAACATGTCTTGCACTTGGTGTGGAAAGTTATGAGGCTTGTCATGGTTCATTCCACTGTCTCAGCCTGCTGCCTGAGAAGGAACTATCTCTGTCCCAGATGAACTTTATTGTAATGAGTTTCATTGTGCCTAAAGAGAAGAGTTGGCAACTGTGATTTTCATTCTGGAGTGCTAGATACCCTGGGTCTTTTAGATACCCTGGGCTTAGGCCATGAAGTGCTCTAAAGATGAGGGCTGAAACCTTGAACAGGATATGAGAAGCCACTGTGGAGAATGGATGACCAGTCTTATGTGCTCATGGCAGCCTGTGTTGCTGAAGAGATGCTCTGCAGTGTTCTGGGCTAGGTGATGTTTCCTAACTGCTGAAGGTTTAATGCCAAGGCATATCATATTGCTGTAGTCCAGATGACAGGTGACGAAAATGTATATAACTGAGGCCAGATCACCATCTACCTGTCTGGGACAGAATCTTCTAGCTAAACACAGACGCTCGAAAGCATTACATGTGGCTGCTGCTATGTGAGTACTTTGCATCAGCAAGGAATCCAAGAGTTCTCCTAGACTATGGACTGAATTGAGCAATTCTGGATATGTATCTTCAACCAAAAGCCTCTTCAAAAGGCTTTCTTCCACCTACCAGCATCAGCTCTGTCTTGAGCGGATTCAGCTTGAGCTAGTTCTTCATCTATGAACTGACTTATCTCATCTAAGCACTGTGCCAGCTTGGTGGTAGTGGTGTGGTCGTATGTAATGAAGGATAGGCAAAACTGTGAATCATCTGCATAAAGCTGGCACTCGAATCCATTTCATCTGACCTGTTCACCTAGTGGTGCATGTAGCTGTTGAGAAGGATGGGAACGAGAACTGCTCCTTGTGGGACAAGTGAAGGGGTTAGTGATAGTTTCCTATCACTATTTTTGGGTGCATTTCTCCAGGAAGGACTCAAACCATTTTCGTGCATTACCCTGGATCCCTGCCACTCTTTCAGGTGAGACAACAGTTTCTCATAGTCAACAGTGCTGAATGCTGAAGAGAGGTCCAGGAGAATGAGAATAATGTCTATCCATTGACAGAAGGAGATCCTCCATCAGTGCCACTAGTATACTTTAATGCTATGGGATGAGTGCTTAGAGGGCATGCGCTGGTACAAAAATGTTTAAGCAGTTTGCTAGGTGGATGAACAAAAACTCCTGTAGTGGCAGAAAAACTGCCGAGCAGACACAAATTGAACCATCACCATGTCACATGTAACAGGCTCAGGTGACCATGATGCTCCTCAGTTACAAATTCACAGTTAAAAGTTTTAACGTGGGCCAGGTATCTAGTGACTAAGAATGTTCTAAATAGAGAAGTATACTGCATTGAGTTCAATAACAAACATGGCTCTCCAGTAACTTGCCTCAATACTGTTGCCCCTTTTAAACCCAAGTGGCTAATCAAAACTTTTGGGCCCTGGAGATGCTCCAGTTGAAAGTAGAAATTGATGAAGTCTGGTATTTCTTTGATGCAGACTTGTTTATTTACAAAGAATGTACAAAGTCCACCTTCTCTGAACGCAGGAGGAACCAAGAACAAATGGAGTTGTTTCTTAGCTTAGATCCCCAAGCTTCTTTAGCCAACACCAAACCTGAAAGCTCTCTCTCTAGCTTTTTCAGTGTCAGACACCATGCTCACAGGCTGCTGCTTGCCTTTCTTTCTTTTTGCCTGTCTCTGTTCTATCTGTTCTCAGTTGCTAATTTCTGGGCATACTCCATGGGTATGGCTACACAAGAAAGAAACAGCTGCAGCTGGCTTGTGCCAGCTGACTAGGGCTTGGAGGGCTCAGGCTGCAGGGCTGTTTCATTGCTGTGTAGACTATCAGGCTTAGGCTGGAGCCTGAGCTCTAGGACCCTGCCGGGTGGGAGGGTCCCAGAGCTTGGGCTCCAGCCTGAGTCCAGAAGACTACATAGCAGTGAAATGGCTGCACAGCCTGAGCCCGAATCAGCTGGCATGGACCAGCCACAGGTTTTTCTTTGATGTGTAGACATACCCTATTAGGCCCCATTTTAGTAGGCTTTAAGTGCTTATTATGGTTATTTTAAATGAAGGGTGCATTCACACCCAATCTCAAAGGTCATATTGTACTCTCCCATGAAAATGCTTGTAGGACAGGGTCAGAGGGCCCAGAAAATTCCATTATGTTTATTGAGTTTCTGACTAATCTTCTCCCAAGGGGGAGGAGAGGTCTGCTCAGTAGCAGGAGAGGCAGGGTCTTCCAACTCCCCAGACCCTTTATAGCCACAGGCAGAAGAAGTTTCAGTCCCACGAAGGCAATGATGCCACTTTGACCCTGCTATCCCTGCTGGCTGGACCTTACATTCATCAATCATCCTGAACCAACATAAAATCTCTTTCTCTCTCTCTGTGGGAGATATAGGTGTGGAGCATAAGTGAATACTACTCCACTACCCTGGGCCATCCCAACCCCAACCCTGCCCGTAAATTAAAAAAAAAGGGCCCTGACCTCCTAGTTCTAGTGCGTGTGTGTCTGTGTTATGTGGTGGTGAGGACTGCTGAGCTGGCATTTTTTTCTTTCGATGCCCCATCCCTTCCCAGCTGCACCTTATCTGACACCCCTCTCTTAACAGAAACAGAGGGCCAATAAGGCCCCTTTGACTAATGGATACCAGCTTTCAGATCAGAGATTGGAGTAACTTCTAGCTGCTTTTCAAAGGGGCTTTAATATACAATTTCAATGTCTTTGTTCTTCTCCCTCCCCATCTTCTTCTTTAAAACACACCATTTATTATAATTTAATGCTCTCTTGGCTCTCAAACTTGGCTACCCTCCTTTTTCTTTTTCTAAAGGAGGGAGGAGTTGTGGGGGTAGGAGGAAATGGACCTTTTTTCCTGGCAGACGGATTATTCCCCCAGCTCTGACAACTCTCCTTATAAGAACATGTTGTGCAGTGTGGAGGACAGACTCAGCAAGAAAGTAGAATATTCTCTTTAAATGGCTTCCAGGCACTTTCTCTTGCCAGTCCAAATGTTTGGGTTTGTTTTTTTTTTAAGTAGAATTCATTGACCTCTCACTAAAAATATTTATCCAATGTGATTTCTATCAGATGGATAGTGACCTTATTTTCTTCTTCAAACCTTTTCTTTAAGTGTTGTTTCAAACTTAATTCTGTGCTGTCACATCGCATGTAGCCGTTGCCAGTTCCATCTACTCTGGAACACAGCCGGGAGGCGAAAACCACTTGTGATGCCTCGCACTCAAGAAACCCTCATCTTAAAACAAATCTTTTAAAAATATTCTGCCAAACTGCATCTTTGTAAATTTTTCCTTCTAACATGGTAAACTAACCAGAAACTCTTTGTGTATGAAGAGAGGTGTTTCGTCACCTAGCCAGCTAGGGCAAATAAGAAATGTTAATTTGATAAATTCTCTAACACACAATGCTTCACAGAGCTGCCCGTTTTTTGAATGTGGTAATATAAATCTTTTTTTCAGTGCTTGCTAAACCTAAAAAGTCACAAGAAATGAGACTCATTTGATGGAGGGAAAAATAAGCAGAACGTTTGAACAATGTTACTTCCCCTGGACTGCAAGCAGTCAGCTTGGGCTATTTTAAAATTAGCTATAATTTACATAACATGTTTTACTGTTATAATTCACTGGCTGGATTTATAGCCATTTCATAACAATCAAGCTTGTTTTTCACTGTGGTATGTGATTTGTCTGAAAACTATGGCTAAGTCATATATTTTTTGTTCCAGAAGAGCACACTAGATGAAGAGACATTGTAATGTCATATGTTTAAAACACCGTATGATACGATAATTCCACCCTCCTTGAATTAGAAGTTGCTTCACTTACCATTGCTCTTGTTTGCCCCACTTAACTAAACAAAGCAAAACCTTTTGCAATGATAGGAACAAAATATGCACACATATCACATCTTTGATTTAAGACCACCCACAGATCAGTTAAAACATCACAATACTCTTTGATGTTTAATGTTCATCAAAACGAACTAGAAACCAAATGCAAATATCCTGCAAAAATAGTCAGTCACCAGGCCTGAAAATCACCACATTAGGAGACTGCACCAATGGAGCAAACTAGATAAAAGGTCATTTTATTGCACATTGTATTTTTCAGTGCTTTAAGCTCTAATGGCCCAGATACGTCTTTGCCTTACAGTGGAATTGCTACTTAGCAACAGGTTTGAATCTTACATCAGCTGAGACTGTGCTGGATTGGAGATTGCCTGAACAAAATTCTCAGAGGCTGTGGAGGCTTCATATTGCATAAACAATCCCGTGGAGCTGTCTCATCTTATCACTGCATTACACAGAAGCATGCATTCCTACTATCCCAACTGGTGAGTGAAGTTTAAACAAGTTTTAACTGGATCAGCTGGTGCCAAACATTCACTGATCCTGTGTGCTCATCACTAACAAAGATTTTTATATATGTTTCACAACAATGAATTACTTCCACGTCAGTGACATGTTGTTCTTCTGCATTGCTGCTCTGGCTATTTGCATGACGTTTTTAAGGAGAGATAGTACTCACACTTCTGAAAAGTTCATGGTGTCCCGTTTATTGTATACATGTACTCTGGAAAAGTGGAGTTTGGAGGAGAATTTTTTAATAATATATCTGTTAAAGTAGCAGATTGATCCAATATGTCACATATAGCAGGCACTGGGGTTTCTTCCTACATAGGTAGTAGTACTATTTAGTAAAACAAAGTCTTTGGACTATAATCTCATAGCAAAACCTGGTCTTTCTAGTGATCTCCCATTCATCATTACCTTGATTTGTAAATGGATAGAATGGAAACAGAAAAAAAAAGTTGCTGATAGAAAATTGGACTAGAGAGGTTTTGGCAAGTATGAGTTTGCATGGCTTTTGAGCAGAACAGTATTTCAGGATCTATTTGACTTATTGACACGGATATTTTGTTTTCCTCTTTAGTTGACAGCTGTGATTGTATAATATCTGGAACTGCCTTATTGGTTTTATTGCAGCAGAAAGTCTTTGAGTGACTCTTACCACTAGGAAACCTAGTGTATCTCCTCACTTGGGGATCATTATCATCATCATCATATGTAGGCAGACAGGTAAGGTATTGTGTTTTTAATTAAAACATATATGATCAACCAGGGACAGAGATGATGTCCTACATCTGAGGTAGGTGTCTAGGTCCCAATTGTGTGGGAAAGGTTAGATTAAGTCATAACTAGAATTAGTAATTTACGGTAAAAATAGTGGAACAACATCACAACAGAGGCCAAAACTCAGGCAAGTAAAACAACAAAAAGTTATGAGTAATCAAAAAGTTATGAGTAATAATCAAGGACAGTGAACAGGCCTTATTACTGATCTTCCATTCTAGAAAAAGTCTAGCTGACGATAGTCTAACAAAATACAATAAGACTATAACAAAACAATCTCCAGATCCCCTCTAGAGGCCAGTAGCCATGTGACATCACCATCCCCTGCAAAACCTGCCCAGAAGATTTTAATCTTAGCACATAGGATGACATGGGGAAAGTACGACCATTTTAGGGTCTGTTGCTGCAAGATGTTGAACAGCCCATGAAAGCTGCTGAGCACCCTGAGATTTCAGGCCAAAGTGCTCAAGAAACTCACCATGTCAATCCATATGGCTATAGTAATCATATGAAGAAATGAAAACATAAATTTAAACATAAAGAATTAAAATCCAAGAAATGTTTTCATCCAAGTTAATGAAAACAGCCCTAGTCCCCTATTAATTGTCTATGGTATACCATGCAGAGATCTGTAATTTCTTTACCAGTCCATGCCAAGTACTGACCATTTCTTATTTCTTTAATAACTGTGTCTCATATACAAAAGCATTTACAAGATCCATGGCACCAATCACTGCATCTTTCATCTGGATTGAAGTTGCTTCAAATCTCTTGTCAAGAATGGATCCAAGTAGCAACATCTTCGATGTTATATCCTTTAGGAACTTCTACATTTAGTAGCTACCCAAAGAATTTAAAGTATGACTTGATCAGAACAGATTCATATATTAGCATAAAACTAAAACACATTTGCTGGTGTAAATCTCTGTACCTCAGCTGAAGCCTGAAGCCACTGGATCTGCACTGATTTACACCAGTGGAGGAGAATATAAATGATTCAGCTCACATATATGGTGTACTTCCTGCCTAGCATTTTAATTTCTCTGAGCAACTTTGATGACCTCTTGTAAAATGTGATTCACAATTGGGATGCAGTGATCTAGTGCTGAGAGAGTCAAAATTCTTCAAAGATACCAAGATGACATGAGGATTTATGTCTCCTAGCTGAGAGACCAGCTACAGTGACTCCTAGCCATTAGTGCAACTGAAGTAATTCTGAATAAAAATCCTCCCACTGACACTCTGTTCAAGAGCTTGTAAAACTAACTCAATTCAGTTTTTGGAGGTGGCTTTCTATCAGTGAAATATTGCCTAAAGTTATAAAAATGTTAACACTGATCTTATAGATACTAATTCTGATTTGATCTTGTGACCTTTAAGCCATGTACAAGTGGTGACATCAAGCCAGGTGTGACCATTCCATCTCAAGGGTGCAGTGAGGGTTTAGGTTTAGGTTGGATATTAGTGTCACAGGGTCGTACAGGTCTCCGCCCTCTCGAGCCTGTGCCCTGTGTTGGCTGGTTAAATAAAGAGTCTCCATCCCTTCTTGGTACTTCACTCTTGTGTCTTTATTTACAGTGCAACCGTGTAGTCCCCCTTATTCCTCCAACAGCTCTCCCCATTCAGACTCTTCCCAGAGTCTAACCACCATCAGGCTCCCTGCCTTTGGTGATGAGAAGGAGATGGAATCCTCGTATCCCCTCTCAGGCTAGCCTCCTGACTGAGCTTTCCTCAGGTCTTTTATAGCCCCACCCGTCCTCAGCCCAGCTGTCGCTACTTAGCTCAAGTCATTGCTATGAGATGGCCCTCATTAGGGCCTGCAGCTGAGCTCTTTGCTGGCTGCCCAGACCCCTATGTGTGGCTTCCCTACCAGAATGCAGGGCTTAGCCAGCATTTTGGTAAGGCATTCCAGGGGTTTTACCCTAGCCCTGCCACAATTAGGAAAAAAATTTTCACTAGAAGGGTGGTGAAGAACTGGAATGGATTATCTAGATGGGTGGTGGAATCTCCTTCCTTAGAGGTTTTTAAGGTCAGGCTTGACAAAGCCTTGGCTGGGATGACGTAGTTGGTGTTGATCCTGCTTTGAGCAGGGGATTGGACTAGATGACCTCCTGAGGTCCCTTCCAACCCTGATATTCTATGATTCTATGATTACAGTTAACACTATATGTGAAAGAAAGCATAGAGTTAAATATAGTAAAAATCACCATAGAATCCTGTGGATGGAAATTTTATGCTTGAACAGCAAACAGTAGGAATACATTACTGACCACATGACCAGGATGATGACGGTGATTGTGAAACGCTCAGGGAGCTTGGAGAGGTTACAAAGGTAGAAAACTGGGCAATAATAAGGGTTGATTTCAACTATCCTCATATTGACTAGGTAAGAAGGGATATAGAAATAAAATTTCCAGTCACCATAAATGACTACTTCTTGGAGCATCTTGTCTTGGAACCCTCAAGGGGAGAGGAAATTCTTCATTTAGTCCTAAGTGGAGCACAGAATCTGGTCCAAGATGTGAATATAGCTGAATTGCTCAGTAAGAGCAACAATAAATGATCCATCCACTCCCAATCTTTATTCAAGCCTAATATCATGGTGTCTAGTTTGCAAATTAATTCCAATTCAGCAGTTTCTCATTGGAGTCTGCTTTTGAATTTTTTTTTGTTGTACAGTAGTGGGCCGGCGTGGCTCCCCTCCTCCCTGGAGCGGGTCGAGCCCTGGCAGAGGCCAGAATGGGTGCAGCTAAGGAGCTCTGAGCCCACCCCTCAAAGGGTCAGGCAGTGACCCGGAACTATAAAAGCCGGCACTCAGAGCTCAGTCAGGCCCCAGCGGCCGGAGAGAACAGAAGTCCCTCCTGGAGCTCGAAACTGGGAGACACTGACAACCCAGGAGAGCCGTCTGGAGTGGCCGGAGCTTCCCCGTGCTCGCTACCAGGAGTAGCTGCCTGAGCTTCCCCGTGCTCGCTACCAGGAGGAGCTGCCGGAGCTTCCCCGTGCTCGCTACCAGGAGGAGCTGCCGGAGCTTCCCCGTGCCTACTATCCAGAGGAGCCTCCGGAGCTTCCCCGTGCCTGCTGCTACCCGGAGGAGCTGCCGGTGCTACCGTGGCCCAAGTATCCCAAGGAGCTCCCGGACCTACCACCCAGCCCTGGTTGTGATGAGCCTATGCTCCTGGACCCCGCTGAGCTGACGTTAGGACCCAGATAGGTCCTGAGGGGGAGTACGGAAGCAGCCCGGGGGCAGCCGATCCCAGTCAGGCTGCGGAATTGCCGGAGCCTATGTCAGTGCGTTGCGGCCAGGAACCCTGCTGACTGACCAGCGGAGTGACAGCCGCTGTTAGGGCCCTAGGCTGGGACGCAGTGGAGTGGGAGGGCCTGCGTCCCCCCTGCCACCCCACTCCGGGGTGGCAGACTCCCCCTCTCCCTGGCCTGAGGAGTCCGATAACGGTTATTACTGACTCAGCGTTTGCTGCCTCTCCCTGACCAAGGGCTGGGCCTTTAAACTGCTACTGTTGCTCAGCCCTGACCAAAGGCCTGAGCCTACTGATTCAGTGTTTGCTGCCTCGCCCTGACCTAGGGCTCGGCCTTTAAAACTGCTATTGTTGCTCGGTCCTGACCCAAGGCCCGAGCTTACTGCTTCAGCATTTGCTGCCCCTCCCTGACCAAGGGCTAGGGCCTTTAAACTGTTATTACTGCTTCAGCGTTTGCTGCCGGGCCTCTAAACTGGTACTGTTGCTCAGTCCTGCCCCTAGGCCTGAGCTTACTACTGACTCAGCATTTGCTGCCCCGCCCTGACCAAGGGCTGGGCCTTAAACTGCCACTGTTGCTCAGCCCTGACCAAGGCCTGAGCCTATTTACTCAGTGTTTTGCTGCCCCACCCTGACCAACGGTTGGGCCCTAAACTATTCCCGTTGCTCAGCCCTGACCCAGGCCTGAGCTTACTGATTCTGTGTTGCTATCCGCCCAGACGTAGGAACCGGCGCCTCGCTGTTGTTATGGCTCAGCCCTACCGGAGGGCCTGAGCCCCTCACCTGTGGGACGGACAAGTACCGGAAGGACTGCCGGGCCAACTTCCCGGGCCAACTGGAGCAGAGTGGGCTGGTGTGACTCTCCTCCTCCCCGGAGAGGGTCGAGCCTCGGCACCCACTTGTTTACACATGGTTCCAGAAGTGGGGATAGCGAACCCTTGGCCCCTGTGAGAAGGGGCCGAAGGGGGACATCACCCTCCCCTAGATGATCATGGAGATGGAGCAGCTGTTCCAGCGGAGAATCAGGACCGGCAGCAGGCTAGCAGCAGCAGCAGCAGGCTGCTGCCCAGCTCAAGCAGCAGCAACAGCGAGATGCCGCCCAGCTCCAGCAGCAGCAGCAGCAGCATGCCGCCCAGCTCCAGCAGCAGTAGCAGCTTATGCAGCAGCTTGGGACCCAGCTGCAGCAGCTGGTGGCTGCGCTACCCCACCCCGTAGGAACGCCAGGGGACGGCGCTGGGGCACCCGGCTCCGCTCCCCCAGTACGACTCACCAAGATGGGCCCTGACGCTTACCCCCGAGGCATTCCTGGTGATCTTCGAACGCTTGGCCCTCGTTGCGGGATGGGCCCGGGACCAATGGGCCACGCTTCTGGCCCCGTATCTGACCGGTACCGCCCAGACGTCATACCGGGGGCTGGCAATGGATGAAGCCAGGGATTTACGGCCGGGTCAAGGCTGCGATTTTGGATGCCCTAGACGTTAGCCCCGAGACCTTTTGGCAGCGGTTCCGGGGCCAGACGTTTTCCCAGGTGCCCGAACTTGGCTGGTGGCCCGAGCCCTGAAGGAGGCGTGTCGCCGATGGTTACAGACAGAAACAAGGACGGCAGAGGAGGTTACCGAACAAGTTATCCTAGAGCAGTTCGTACACACCCTGCCAGCCCGAGGACGAGCCTGGGTGCTCCGCCACCAGCCGGCAACGTTGGCCACGGCCGTCTCACTGATGGAAGACTTTCTCGCGGCCGAAACCTCCATGGGACCCGCCTTTTGGCCTCCAAATCCAGAACCCGAACGCCCTACCTCGGACAAAAGGGGAAATGCCCTGACCGGGCTGTGAAACCCGAGCCATGGGCAGGACACCTGTCCAGGGCCTCGGGCCCGACGCCCGGAGCCGGCCCCTCAGTCCGGAATGGCCCCCTCTGGGTCGGGGCCCTCGAGGGCCAGCAGAGCCCCCTCAGAGGTTCCAGGAGAGCTCCCCAAGGAGGTGGACACCCTGAACTAGGACCCTGTTTCTGGTGTGGGCAGATGGGACACCTGCAGCATGACTGCGCAGAAATGGACTGCAGTTTCGGGCAGGTCTGTGCAGGGGACACCCAGGCCGGTTTCCACAGGCCCCCAAGCTTACGGTCCTGGTAGTCTTCGGGGACCGGGAAACCCAGGCGTTGCTCGACTCCGGCTGTGGCCAGGTGTTAATCTGGCAGGCCCTGGGGAACGATACTTCTACAATGTATCCACGGGGACGTCCGGCCATACCCCAGTGCCTGTATCCCGCTGACGGTAGCTGGTGTCACCCAACGGGTCGTGGTCGGCCTAGCCCCTTGGCTGGCATACCCGGTGATCCTGGGGCTGGACTGGCCCGCCTTCAAGGAGGTCTTCCGGTCGACACCGGCCCTGGAAGCAGAACGCCAGGAGGCCCTACCGGAGGAAGTGGATGGGGCACCGGGGATTGAGGCGGGGACCGAGGAAACTGGTGACCCTCGACTGGAGCCTGCGGTCGAGCCCCTCCTTCATACCGACTTTTGCCGGGACCAGAGGGCTGACCCTACCCTTAGTTGGGCCTATGAACAACTTGCTGCCATTGATGAGACTGTCCTCGACCCTCAGCGCGCAACCCAGTGGCCCCACTTCGAGTTGCGCCAGGACTGTCTTTACCGGATCGACCAGGACTCCTGCACGAAAGAACCCCAGACACAGCTGCTGGTACCGCGGGGGTCACCAGCGCGCCGTGATGAAGCTGGCCCACGACGTCCTGGCCGCTGGGCATCTGGGCCATGAGAAGACCCTTGCCCAGATCTTGGCGTGGTTCTTCTGGCCTGGCGTTCACCAGGAGGTGAGAAATTACTGTAGCTCCTGCCCAGAGTGCCAATTAGCTGCTCCGCAGCACATGCCCAAGGCACCCCTGGTCCCCATGCCAATAGTTAAGACCCCCTTTGAACAAGTGGCCATGGACCTGGTGGGCCCGCTCCCGAAGAGCAATGCCGGATTCCAGTATGTCCTGGTCATGGTTGACTATGCCACACGGTTCCCCGAGGCCATCCCACTGCGGAGTACTACCACCCGGACCATTGCCAGGGAACTGGTAAAGGTCTTTGTGCGGGTGGGCCTGCCCCGCGAAATTCTGACTGATCAAGGCACCAATTTTACCTCCAGGTTGTTACAGCAGGTCTGCAAGCTCCTGGGGGTAAAACAGCTACACACTTCCGTCTACCACCCGCAGACGGATGGGTTGGTCGAGCAGTTCAACCGAACCCTTAAGGAGATGTTGCGGAAGTTCCCCCCAGAGAAACTACACCAGTGGGACCAGCTGCTCCCTCCCCTGCTGCTCCCTCCCCTGCTGCTAGCCATCTGGGAGGTGCCCCAGTCCTCAACCAAGTTTTCCCCATTCGAGCTGCTGTATGGATGTCGCCCACGGGGCCTGCTGGACTTGATGTGGGAGACTTGGGAGCAGTTCCTCTCTCCGACCCAAGGACTCTTGAAGTATGTCCTTCAACTACAGGACTACTTTGCCCAGGCGGGGACCCTAGCTCGGGAAAACTTAAAGGCTGCACAGGGCAGGCAGGAACGGACCTATAACTGGGAGGCCCAGGTGCGCGACTTTGAACCCGGGGACCAGGTTCTGCCCCTTCTGCCCTCTAGCGAATCGAAACTACTGCCCGTTGGCAGGGGCCCTACAAGGTGGCTTGGAAGGTTGGGCCTGTCACCTACGAAATCCACCAACCGGACCGGTGTAAGAAGACCCAAATCTTTTAAAACCATGGCGAGACTGGGAGGGCATATTGATTAACCCTTACTCATCTGAACCAGAGCTGGGGTCTCTGCGCACCCCAGGCAGAGGACCTCGCTGCTCCCCTGCTCTGCGACTCCCTGACAGGAGAGCAGCGCAAGCAGGCCAAGTGTCTCCTGCAAGCTTTCCAAGGGACCTTCACGGCCCTACTGGGGTACACGACCTTGATCTACCACTCGATCCAGACCGAGCCAGGGAAGGTAATCTGAGAAACGACCAGGCCGCTACCATACCGGATGTGCCAAGAGGTGGAGGAAGAGGTGCAGGCCATGCTGGCCTTAGGAGTCATCAAGCCATCTCAGAGTGAGTGGCGTAGCCTGGTGGTCTTGGTGCCCAAGCCCAACGGCACCCACCTGTTTTGTATAGATTTCCTGCAGGTGAAAAACATCTCATGATTCGATGCCTACCCCATGCTCCGGGTGGAGGAGCTGCTGGGCCGCCTCGGGGAGGCCCAGTTCATCACCACCCTTGACCTCAGCAAGGGGTATTGGCAGATTCCATTTGAGGAGACCTCCAAGGAAAAGACAGCATTCGCTACCCCGACAGGACTCTACCAATTTACGCGAATGCCTTTCGGCCTCCATGGGGCTCCGGAAACCTTCTAGCAGTTGTTCGACAGCCTACTGCTGCCCCATTGAGAGTATGCTGCTGCTTACCTGGATGATGTCGTGGTCTATAGCCGCAACTGGGAAGACCACCTAGATTGAGTGGCTGCGGTCCTGCGGTCCCTGCAACAGGCAGGACTGACCGCCAACCCAAAAAAATGCCGCATCAGATGGCAGGAGACTACGTATCTGGGGTACACTATTGGGGGACGCCGAGTGAAGCCCCTTGTCGGGAAGGTACAAACCCTGACCACCTGCCTGACGCCCACCACAAAACGCCACGTCCGGCAGTTCCTGGGGCTTGTAGGGTACTATTGGCGGTTCATCCCCCAGTTTGACTCCATCGCGGCACCCTTAACCAGACTGCTGACCAAGAACAGTCCCTGGCAGATACGATGGTCCCCAGAATGTGAACAGGCCTTCCAGAACCTCCAGACGTGCCTTTGCCAACAGCCAGTGCTATACAGTCCAGATTTCCACCGGAGGTTCATCCTCCAGATGGATGCCTCAGAGGTGGGACTGGGGGCCATCCTGTCCCAAGAAGTTGACTGAGAGGACCACCCAGTGCTGTACCTCAGCCGTAAGTTATTTCCGCAGGAGAAAAACTATACAGTGATTGAAAAAGAAGCACTGGCTATAAATTGGGCCTGTGAAGCCCTACGCTACTACCTCCTTGGGGTCCCGTTCACGCTGGTCACCGACCATCCCCCCCTCCGATGGTTGATGAATATGAAGAATAATAATACTGACTCATGCGGTGGTATCTGGCCTTACAACCTTATGCGTTCACCGTCCAACATTGAGCCGGTAAGGACCATGCGAACGTGGACTTCATGTCCCACCTTGAGGGGATGGACGGGTCTGGCCCCGGCAAGCGGGAGCCAGACTTGAGGGGAGGGGTGTATAGTGGGCCGGCATGGCTCCCCTCCTCCCCGGAGATGGTTGAGCTCCGGCAGAGGGCAGAGTGGGCGGAGCTACGGAGTTCTGAGCCCGCCCCTCAAAGGGTCAGGCAGCGACCCGGAACTATAAAAGCTGGCACTCGGAGCTCAGTCAGGCCCCAGTGGCCGGAGAGAACAGAAGTCCCTCCTGTAGCTCAAAACTGGGAGCCGCCGGCCACCCAGGGGAGCCGCCCAGAGTGGCCGGAGCTTCCCCGTGCTCGCTACCAGGAGGAGTTGCCTGAGCTTCCCCGTGCTTGCTACCAGGAGGTGCTGCTAGAGCTTCCCCGCGCCTACTATCCAGAGGAGCAGTCGGAGCTTCCCCGCGCCTGCTGCTACCTGGAGGAGCCCCCGGTGCTACCGTGGCCCAAGTGTCCCAAGGAGCTCCCGGACCTACCACCCAGCCCTGGTTGTGATGAGCCTATGCTCCTGGACCCCGCTGAGGCTGACGTTAGGACCCAGGTAGGTCCTGAGGGGGAGTATGGAAGCAGCCCAGGGGCAGCCGACCCTGGTCAGGCTGCGGAATTGCCAGAGCCTGTGTCAGTGCGTTGCGGCCAGGAACCCCACTGACTGACCAGCGGAGTGACAGCCGCTGTTAGGGCCCTAGGCTGGGACGCAGTGGAGTGGGAGGGCCTGCGTCCCCCCTGCCACCCCACTCCGGGGTGGCAGACTCCCCCCTCCCTGGCCTGAGGAGGCCAATAACGGTTATTACTGACTCAGTGTTTGCTGCCTGCCCTGACCTAGAGCTGGGCCTTTAAAACTGCTATTGTTGCTCGGTGCTGACCCAAGGCTCGAGCGTTTGTTGCCCGCCCTGACCAAGGGCTGGGCCTCTAAACTGGTACTGTTGCTCAGTCCTGCCCCTAGGCCTGAGCTTACTGCTGACTCAGCGTTTGCTGCCCCGCCTTGACCAAGAGCTGGGCCTTAAACTGCCACTGTTGCTCAGCCCTGACCAAGGGCTGAGCTTGGTGATTCTGTGTTGCTATCCGCCCAGACGTAGGAACTGGCGCCTCGCGGTTGTTACGGCTCAGCCCTACCGGAGGGCCTGAGCCCCTCGCCTGTGGGGCGGACAAGTACCACAAGGACTGCTGGGCTAACTTCCCTGGCCAACCGGAGCAGAGTGGGCTGGCGTGGCTCCCCTCCTGCCCGGAGAGGGTCAAGCCCCAGCACCCACTTGTTTACACATACTATTGCCACTTTTAGGTCTGTAACTGAGTGACCAGGGAGATTTAAATGTTCTCTGGTTTTTTAATGTTATAATTCTTGATGTCTGGTTTCTGTCCATTTATTTTTTTGCGTGGAGACTATCTGGTTTGGCCAATGTACATGGCAGAGGGGCATTGCTGGCACATGATGGCCAGCAAGTGGATGAGTCATTACACAAAGTAGAACTATTCCCCCAACTGTTACTCACACCTTCTTGTTAATTGTGGGAAACGGGCCACCCTGATTATCACAACAAAAATTTTTTTTCTCCTGCTGACCATAGCCCACCTAAACTGATTATTCTCGTTATACTATGGCAACACCCATTTTTTCATGTTCTCTGTGTGTATATATATATATCTTTTCCTACTGTATTTTCCACTGCATGCATCTGATGAAGTGGGTTTTAGCCCATGAAAGCTTATGCTTAAATAAATTTGTTAGTCTCTAAGGTGCCATAAGTACTTCTCGTTCTTTTTCCTACAGACTAACATGGTTACCATTCTGAAACCTGTCAACATGAGAAGTGATAAAGGAGCACCCAAGGAAGAGAGGGCCATTGTGGAGAATGAATATTTTGCATCTGTCTTCACTGCAGAGAATATGGGGTAGAACACCACAACTTAGCCATTCTTTTTAGGTGACAAATGTGAAGGAACTGTCTCAGATTGAGGCATCAGTAGAGGAGGTTTCAGAACAAATTGATAAATTAAACAGTAATAAGTCACCGGTACCAGATGGTATTCACTAAGTGTTCAGAAGGAAATCAAATATGAAATTGCAGAACTACTAAGTGTGGTATGTAACCCAGCTCTTAAATCAGCCCCTGTAGGAGATGATTGTAATGACAGTTTTACATAAGGCTACACTCAATGTGCAGAAGAAGTCAAAAAGCTAACAGAATGTTAGGAACAGGATAGAAAAAAAGGCAGAAAACATCATACTGCCACTATATTAATCCATGGTATGCCCACACCTTGAGTACTGCATGTAGTTCTGGTACTCCATCTTATAAAAATACACCTCTGCTCCGATATAATGCAACTTGATATAGCACGAATTTGGATATAATGCGGTAAAGCAGCACTCTGGGGGTGGGGAAGGGGCTGTGCACTCCAGTGGATCAAAGCAAGTTCAATATAATGCTGTTTCACCTATAACGTGGTAAGATTTTTTGGCTCCGGAGGACAGCGTTATATCGGGGTAGAGGTGTATATTAGAATTGGAAAAGATATAGAGAGAGGCTACAAAAACAATTAGGCATATGGAACAGCTTCCAGATAAGGAGAAATTAGAACGACTGGGACTGTTCAATTTAGAAACAAATTGACTAAGGGCGGGGGGAGGGATATGCTAGAAATCTACAAAATCATGAATGGTATGGAAAAGGACAGGGAAGTGTTATTTACCCCTTCACATAACACAACAACCAGAGGTCACCCAAAGAAATTAATAGGTAGCGGGCTTAAAACAAACAAAAGGAAGTACTTCTTCACACAATGTACAGTCAACCTCTAGAAGTCATTGCCATGGTTTGTTGTGAAGGCCAAAATTATAAATGGGTTCAAAAAAGGAATAGATATGTTCATGTTGGATAGGTCCATCAATGGCTATTAGCCAAGGTGGTCGGGGATGCATGCATTCCCATGCTCTGGGTGTCCCTACACCTCCAACTGACAGAAAGCTGGGACTGAATGAGCAGGGATAGATCACTTGAAATTGCCCTGTTCTGTTCATTCCCGCTGAAACACCTAGCACTGGCCACTGTCAGGAACAGGATCCCAGGCTAGATGCCCCATTGATCTGACCCAGTATGACTGTTCTATGTTCTTACTGTGGATAGGACTTCCAGACTGGTTGGGACATTTAGGAGTTGGGAGTGGTTAGGATTAAAATCTTGAGGACAGACTGTCAATTCTGTATTGTTATGTAGGACACACTAAGGATCTAAGGAGGCCATGTTTAAAAATAGCATAATAAAATTAGTACAGTTCAATCTGCCCAGCGGGGCTGACATGACCTGACTTGATGAAGCTGCACATACTGAATGGCTTTTATTTTTAGGGCACTCTATCTGGGATAACAATGACTCTGCTGATAGTGAAGCAGTGGGTATAGTTTGTCTTGATGGCTGGCACTTATGCCTGAAAAGAACAGAATAGCATATTTAAACTGTCAAGACTTAATTGTTTCATTAGACGGTGGTACCTTTTGCACAAAAGGAGCAAGCTAACTGCTGAAAGAAAGAATGATGAGCTGCAATTCTGGAAGGGCACAGGGGTGCTGCACTAGTTACCTCTTTTCCTTTGTTTCTTCCCAGTTCATCTCTGTCACCAGAGGAAGTTTAATTTTTTAACATAATGACTGTTATTAAAATCAGATAAAAGAATTTCATGAGTTCTGTGGCATAGCTCTCCCATACTTTTAGATAGAAATGAACTACAAAAATATTCATGCCTCTGAATTCAGTTATTGTGTCTCTAACATCTAGTTTATTGATGATAATGATGACTTGCATTTATAAATGTGCTTTTCATCCTGTAGAAACCCAAAATGTTTTTATACACACAATGTATGTGAATCACTTCACCCACCACTTGAAGTTCAGCTACCTTGAGGTGTCAGCTGCTTAACTGTGCACACCAACACAACAAAATAGTTTGAGACAGGAAGTGAAGAGTATAAATCATTGTCAGTTGAAACTACAACAGGAGGTTCTCAACATATGTGAGATCAAATAACCCAGCTTAGAATTTGGTCAGGACAGCAGGGCTGACCGTGGGAGCTATAAATTTCTGTGGTGGGGGAAGTGATACCTAGAGAATACATTGAGGCTGCGAGGAGTTTGTGTGTGTTCTCCATACCTGTGGGGTATCAAGAGATAGGAAAGGATAATGATTTATTTCCCGCTACCATGTGGAATATAGATCTACAGCCTGTTTCCCACTTACATTTAGGGATTTAGAAGCTCTTTTATGGCAAAAGGATGGTTATATTTATCAAGAAATAAAAAAAGCTTTCCTCTCTTTTAAGCATGAAATCAGATCCCAAAGGTAGGTGTTTTTCTCAGTTATATTTATCCTTCATATAGTGATTTTTTTCAGATACAAAGAACAGACTGTAATTAATGTCTTTTTAAGGGCGGTAGAAATGAAGGGGAGAATTCCTCACAGATGTCCTCCTTTATTCTCTGGAGGGAGGATGTCAGTAGTTTGGCTGTTTCTCCTTTGTGGGCTGTGCAGCTGTCATAAACAGATAAGAAAAGTTAATAGCACAGAAGTACTTTATATCTCTTTGACTATAAAGGGTTAAGAAGTTCAGTAGGCCTGGGTGTCACCTGACCGGAGAACCAATCAGGGGACAGGATACTTTCAAATCTTGAGGGAGGGAAGTTTCTGTGTGTGCTGTTTGTTTTTGGTTGTTGTTCACTCTGGGGGCTCAGAGGGACCAGACGTGCAACCAGGTTTCTCTCCAATCTC
>NC_133774.1:68917167-69109865 GCF_003597395.2 Chelonoidis abingdonii | reverse complement strand
GATTAAGCTTAGAGGAATTCCTGCTGGTACCCCATCTTTTGAACGCTAAGGTTCAGAGTGGGGAATTGTACCATGACAGCAGCCCTCAGCCTTTTAAGGTGGGCAAGCTGATTTATTGTAGTTTCCATTTGTTAAATTGGTTTTGAGTGGTTAGCTATCTTCTTCTTAGTCCAGTTTCACTTTTAATTGAATCTTACTTTTTGCAGATATATGTTTAGCTGAGTTGTACAAGACTGAGACATTGTGGGCCTGATTCTTAATTACAGTGAGGCTCCTCTACATCAGTGGTTCTCAAAGCCAGTCTGCCGCTTGTTCAGGGAAAGACCCTGGCAGGCCAGGCCAGTTTGTTTACCTGCTGCATCCGCAGGTTCAGCCGATTGCGGCTCCTACTGGCTGTTGAGCTACTCCTGGGTGGCTTTATAGTTTTCTAGCTTGGTGTTGGAGCAGGGTGTGATGGGTTGGATCACAGAAACCCCCTTGGGAACTGCCACCTGATGTCTTGAGACTACCTCTGAGCCTGTTTTTCCTGCCAGCTTGGGACTCCAGAACCTTGCCTTTTTTGAGCCAGACACGCTAGCCTGCTACAAACACAGACCCAGATCTGAACTACGTCCCCCAAAAGCTTAACTGAAAACAGCTTAAGAAGTGTTCCTGTCTCCATCACTCAAATAGCCAGTTCCCAATGGGGTCCAAACCCCAAACACATCTGTTTTATCCTGTATAAAGCTTATACAGGGTAAACTCATAAATTGTTTGCCTTCTATAACACTGATAAAGAGATATGCACAGCTGTTTGTCGTCCCCCCCCCCCGCCTGTATTAATACATACTCTGGGTTAATTAATAACTTAAAAGTGATTTTATTAAATACAAAAAGTAGGATTTCAGGAGAAGGAGGGATTCATGCTCTAGGATATTTTACAGGAAGTTCCTTATTCATACCAGTTCTATGCTGAGTAACTCTTAGGACTCTGGTCTCAAACACAGACCTTTCATGAGGCAGCCTTGGTTGTAGTGCCACACCAACACACAAGATTACTAGCAAATTCACAGACTTGGGTGGGCCAACATCCAGGGTTCTGTGATCCACTTCCTGATTGGCCATATGATCTTGACTCTGATTGGCTGATGACTATATATAAACTTCCTGCTTCCATTATGGTCTCGTTAGGGCAACAAGTCATTGCAGCAACCTGATCCTGCCTTGTATCCCTCCCCCACCTCCCATTGGCCTTGCTGCCCTACCTGACCCCACCAGCTGCCTTGTACCTTCCCCTGGAATTGGATATCCTGGTGATTGGACCCTTTGTATGAACTCTGACCACTGTCTGCCCTGTGACCTGCCTGATTCCTGGGCATGACAGTGACTCCATTGACTTCAGTTCAATTACTTACAATTTATACATATGTGATTGAGAAGAGACCCTGGTGCTTTGACTGCTGCTGGAAGGATCACAGAATTCCAGACATTGAAGTGCAGTGAGCATTGATCAAGAGTGATGGGAGAGACAGACCCCAGAGAAGGTCAGTAATGTGATTTGAGACTGCTGCAGGATGCTGGAGAAACAGAAAGTTTCAGAAAGCTGCTGAGAGACCTCAGAGAATGAGATGAAAAGGGAAGGAAAAGGTGGGAATTGCAGAGAGACAATCTCTTGCCTAATACCATACTATCTTTACCTTTGAAGTTAAAGTGAGGCAGACATGGAAAAACAGTAATGTGGTAGAAAGGCCCCTATTTGCTATAGGAAGAGCCTGTAGATTTGAATTGTGAGATATTGGGTGTAGTCTCATGGCGAGACTTCTAATGAGTTTCTTATATACAACAGCTGATGTTTATCCTTTTATGGTTCCCTCCACCCAAAGTTTCCAAAACACTAGTGACTATTTTATCTTTGAAGTTTAGTTGCAGCCTTCTCCATGTGATTCATTATGTGGTTTAGACCAGTATGATTCTCACTTGCTATTTTAAAACCTTCACAGCCTTTTAGAACCACTGTTTTTAAAGCCCGAAGTGCTTCAGTTCATTAAGGATCTGGGCTTCTGTCACTGTAGTTGTGAGCATCACTGTGGTTGTTCAGTCACCCTGGGTGAATAAAATGGTTCTTGCTGTGCCAGGAAGATTAGAAGAAGATGTTACACATATTCTACAAGGGAAATGACTCACTCTGCTTTATAGTCATCTAGTGTTGTAGGCTTTCATCCATAGTTCTCCCAGGGCTGATTGGTGGAAATAGATTGGATGACCATCCTACTATGCTCTTCTAATAGCTAACACCTGTGCATCTATGACCTGTTTACTACTATATTAGCTGCTCAGTCTGTCAAAAAGATCTCATCTGGTGGGCATGGTATAAGAACCAAAATATAATAGAATATTTGTCATGATCAAATTGTATTGACCTGGACTGCAAAGACATGTCTTGGATCAGATGATGCACTGGTAAATACTCTAAATCCATTTTAACGCTAATTCAAACTGGGATGCGGAAGCAGTAATTTTTGTGTGTATTTATTAATTTTTCACTGTTAGTTCTGCTTATTTCATTGATTTTGAGCATATTTGGTTTTCTGTTGGGATTGACTCCTCCTTTACTGACCTTATGTTTTATTTCTCTGCCCTGACACAGAATGTTACTGTTTTTCTCAGCCCTTAAAAGCTAATTTGATGTGTTTCCATTAGTCTTGTGGAGGCTACATCTCCCATATTGGATGAGTAAAGCTGAATATTTAGAGTCATTTCCTGGAGCCTTTGTACAGTCAAAACTCCCCTTGGATTCCGACAAATGGTTTAAGGCTTCAGGGTTGGGCACTTACTTTTAAACTCACTTTATGGTTTAGTTATGTTCACTTTTCTTTCTTTACTTCATTCTAAGAATACTTGGTGATGCTTCCAGAGTGCACAAAGTGGATTGCATAGCCAGTAATTCTTGAAATATAAATGGGTATACTTGAATGATGGTAGTCTGTGTATAGCGCATATCCTGCCACTGAATGATCTAGCAGAACCTGTTATGGTGGTGTCAAAATTACAAGCATGGAATTATGGATTTGTGATTAGAGCAGGTTATTCACTAGCTGAGCCATGCATATGGACAGAATCCCCACAAAGATTTACTATAAGGTTAACTATGTGACTGAAGAGTAACTTGCATTACCATAAATGCACAAATGAGAGACTTCTGGGAAGTTTTTTCTTCTGATGTAAAGTGGTTATGTATGTCAGTTATATTTGATCCCTGCCAGTTTAGAAGAGGGGATTAGCTTTGTGACTAACGTTACTATTTATACAATATGATTGAAGAAACACTAGAGGCTCTGAATGCTGTGGTTGGAAGGGTTCAGGCTCCAAAATGGCCTACTTTGGCAGCCATCCCATCTGGACAGCTTTACATTTTCTGGAGTTGTTCCATTTGGTTCCCCCCCGCAAGAACTATTTTGTGGAGTCAGTTCAAGTTTTCACTTCTACTTCTCCAGATAAAAGATCAGCATTTAATTATAGTTTCTAATGTAATACTCCTAACCCATTGTTCTTATCTTCATTCCATCCCCCACATTTAATTTATCGTAATTGTTCTCTTCAGTACAATGCATTACCCTCTTCCTCACCATGAGTACTTGAGTACAGAGACACAGTAGTAGAGAAAATATTGTAGCCCTTCTGCATTCCCAACACTTCAGCATATGAATCTAGCTAACTTTTCGAGGTTTTCTAAATTTCTTTGTTCTAGTTTCCCTCTCCTTTTTGTAGATCACATTCTAACAGCATTTTGAGTTCCAGCGCTCGAGAGACTGAATCTGATTTTGATTTGTATAACATCAAAAAAGATCCCGTGTTCAAGTCACAGTTAATATTGTTTTTCTTTGAGTTTTCTTTTCTATTACAGTTTCCTTCTACTTTTAATGTACTTTTCCTAAATGACAGGAGGACATTAAATCTCAAATATTAATCATGTGTCTTGTTGGAAACCGAATGCCTTTAAATCTATGAAGCAGCAGCTGTAAAGAGGGAAAAAGAATAATAATTTGTGGGAAAATGCTTTGAAGTACAGTATAATAGTCTTATGTAAAAGAAAAGCAATTCAAACATAACAGTGATAAAAATAAACATGTATGGATGGTCTAATGCCTACACAGCTGGTAAGTAGATATACAGAAAAGAATCTGCTTTCAGTTTTCTGCTATTTCTTTCGATTAGAGTCAGCAGAACATATTAGTTGAAAGCAAAATAAATAAATAAATTAAAAAGAGATGGAGAACTACTTAGGGCTACTCAGAATGCTGGATGAGGGAACAGATGTTGCAATTTTATATTTATTATGTCTGCTTACTATCAGCGTCTGTACCTATATGTAATATATGCATATAGTTATAAACAGATACACTATTTATTACACAGTCACAAAATATTAAACAGTAACTGGTCTGAGGTCAACATTTTATAGCTATTTCTTAGCAATAAATATCAATTATTTTGTTTATTGCACTCTTTATAGCAAAAGTACAAATGTTAATTTAGGAAATATTTACAAGGATGTATGGGATTAAAGTTTCAGTGAAGGTTACCAGCTAAAGTGCCACATAACTTGTTTTGGGATGCTCAAGCTGTTACAAATCTGTCTGTTCTTCATGAATAAATGTACTGTGTGTGAGAGAGAGACACACCAATCTAGGATGAAGTCTCTTTTTATACATAAATGACTTTCTCTGAATAGCCCCTGGGTTCTGTTCTCATTAAGTTTGGCTGCCTGTTTCCTCTGCAGGTTGGGGTCAGTGGTGTGGGATTAGCAGGGAACTTCTCCTGCTGGATATAGGAAGACCAAAGATTTCTGGGAAAGTAGGTCCAAATATGGTAGCTCTTTGGCATCTACATGTTGTGTCTTTGCCTGCATGTCACAACCAGGAACGGCCCCTTGACTGTCTCATTCATTGTGATGCTATTGGTTCCCTTGAGGTAGTTGACAGGATTCTCAGACTGCAATAATGGAAGTTAATGGCTGCTTCTAGTATAATTAATTTAGGATGGGTTTTCCAGAGTCAATAGTTAGCATCCATTTTTGGCATATATTTTTCCATTTACACATTTAATATGTCCTAAAAACACACTGTTCGGCTCTTTGGTGAACTTGGCTGTGAAGAAGGACAAAAAAAATTAAAATGTTGCTTTCACGGCACATTCATGAACAAAGACACAACAGAAACCAGAATAAACATGCATGTCTGCATTCCAGGCCAGATTTCAGGCCACCTTTTGGGTTCAGTCAAACCAAACTGGGTAGACTCCAAAGATCTCAAGACTTCATTGCCTACCCAGACCTGGGTAGTCTGGATAGGCAATCTGACTGGGACCAGAGTGAGACAGATCCTGAATCTCTTCCTTAGGAATTTTGTCTGAACAAAGGCTATTAACATTCGTAGAGTTTTGCCTTAATAAGGACCAAATAAAGATTTGGCTCAGAGTCAGGAAAGAGTGTTGGTTTCTGTGATGCTCTGTACCTCGGGGGAACACTCTACACCTCCATGTTCATCTTTATAAAATGATTGTGTGACATCCAATGCAAAGTTTGTCATGTTTGGTGTCTTCAGAAGGCTCATAATGCACTGAGCATGGTTGTCATAGTGATTATACAGTAATTAAGTAAGGTTATAGGTTATAATTTCATGTATATAGTTATGAGGCTGAAAATGTACCCTCATGGCTTAAAACAAGCCCATGCAAAAACTCCAAGAACAGAGGCAGTTCACACCTTGTCAGGGTGTGAATGGGACAAGCCCAGCCTCACATGAACAATGGACACTGGCTTGGACAGCAACAAAAGAATCTGTTAGACCTCGAGGGAGTCACTCCCTTCCTTTGGTCAGTTTGGAACTGGGATGAGGTAATGCTCACCTGACTCTGAAGGAGGTGGGGGGCAAAGTCAAGAGGAAAGAGGGGACATGATAAAAGGGAGAGACATTTTGCCATGCTTTTTCTTCCACCTACATCTACAGACACCACCACCATTAAGCGACTGAAGGAAAGAGCCTGGCTGAAGAGTAGCTAGCCTATGATGAGAAGCATCTAAGCTTGTAAGGACAGTGAAAGTGTTAAGGTCAACTTAGAATGCATTTTGCTTTTATTTCATTTGACCAAATCTGACTTAAACTTTGCTTGTAATCACTTAAAATCTATCTTTATAGATAATAAATCTGTTTGTTTATTCTACCTGAAGCAGTGCATTTGTTTTGAAGTGTGTCAGAGACTCCCCTTGGAATGACAAGCCTGGTACATATCAATTTCCTTGTTAAATTGACTAACTCATAAGCTTTCAGCATCCAGCAGGCATAATTGGACAGGGCAAGACGGAGGTTCCTAGGGTTGTGCCTGGGACCAGAGATATTGGCTAGTGTCATTTGCTTGCAAGTAGCTGGGAGCAGCTTACATGCCAGAGGCTGTGGGTGAACAGCCCAGGAGTAGGGGTTCTTACATCAGTGCAGGGTAAGGCTGGCTCCCAGAACCAGGGATTGGAGTGGCCTAGCAGATCACCAGTCCGAATAACACCAGAGGGAAATGTCACAGTTACTATTAAGGAATCTCCCACAGAGTCAGACTGGAGATTAATCACCTTCCTATCACCAAAAGGCTGTATATTAGGGTTACCAGACAGCAAATGTGAAAAATCAGGAAGGGGGTGGGGGTTAATAGAAGCCTATATAAGAAAAAGACCCCAAAATCAGGACATTTGGTCACCCTATTGTATATATAAATTCAGTTCTCAATAAGATCTGTTCACAATTGCAAAAAGGAACACAGAATTGAGAATCTGAATACAGTCAGGAGTAAAATCATTAAAATGTCACTACAAAGCAACAGCTAAGGAAGTACATAACAATAACAAAACCAATGTCACTGCAAAGAGAGAAAACATAAAAAGTTCGGTGCAAATGACCATACCGGTGCATATATAGCTGCTTCAACTAACAATCTTAATAACAAATTCTCTTATTTTCCCCCCACAATCCCTTCACTCCAACACATGGATTAGTGTGTAAAAATTCTTAGCCAGAGTGAGACAGCAAAATGGGCCCGTGAGCTGCTGCCCTGTTATTTATAGGGCTAAGTGTCTGCTAATTGGTAGGCACCTCTTTGCATCTCTGGGTAATGCATCAATTTGCCAACATTTAAAATCAGTCAGTAATTGGCCAGTTGGTGTTATAGTCACAGCTGATCTCACCATGTGGGAGGGGCAAGGGTGGCCACAGCAGTTTGTCAATCACATTCATGTTTTTCTGTCTTTCGTTTTTTTTTAAATGACTCAGGGAGACGAAGTGCAACCTCTTCAACCTTTCCAAAATCAGATGGAAATTCAGCATCTGCCACTTTGTTTTCTGAATGCTAAGCAGGCTGAAGCCTGAACATTAATTGATAAGGCTGGCTGCTTTCATACACTGGTCCTCAGTTGCATCAGCAAAGTCTGCTATCTCTGACCACATGACTGTACTAAAATGTGAATGTTTAAAAATCAAAAGCTATGTGCATAGAGCCATGCACAAAATTCCTTGCAAAAAAAGCTGCCAAAATTTAATCTTTCCCAGGTTTTAAGCAAGGGTTGTCTGTCAGATTTCCAATATCATGGATTTCAGGTGGATTCTATTTTTCTTCCCAGGTCATTAGTGTGGTCGTATCCATTCTTTCATATGTCCTGAAATTCTTTAGTATTCAGCCATCATCACTCCTTCTGAAAGCTGCTTGTGGTTGAATGTTTAAGCACTTTGAGAGCTGAAAGGTATTTAAATGGTGTAATGAATCCTTATAATTAGATTTACTCTTTTTAATCAAGTATGCAAAATAGTGTTTCTTGCTCCCAATGAAGCTTCTGGCTGAGACAGAGGATATGTAACAATAAATGAATCTGCTTGTGCCCATTAGAAACTCTGCATCTCTCTTGAATTGTTCTTATTATTCCATAATGTTCTTCTCAGTGTACAATTATTTTCATGGATGTAAAAAACCTCAAATCCCACAACTACAATGGATTCAAGTAATAATAATACCAGCCTGGTGGGACTGCTGCTGTATGTTGTAGCAAAAGCTATCTCTGGGTGGGTGATTAAGATTAAAAGAAAAAGAACAAGAACAATGGAATAGGAAAATGTAGAAACATGTACTTTCACTCCCGTTAAGTTTTGGGATTCCTTTAAACTGTTCATGTGAAACACAAAATACCTGTCAGAGAGAAGCCAACAAAGGCAGGATATTAGAATGCAAAAATCTTATTTTCCTTAAAGCTGGTAGGGGCTCAGTAGAGATCTTTCTTAAAACATTCATTTTATCTAAAATGAATTTGTCAGTCTCAGGAACCAGTCTCCATCTCCAGATGAAAAATAATCTTGTTGTGATTTATGCATTTAATATTTCACACTGGAAATATAAAACTACAGCAGTTATTTTATTGTGACCGAGATCAGGAAATATAGGGGCAATTTATTACATTATTTTGCTTTATAAAACTATAAATCAACATTATTGAAAATTAAATGTACGTTAGACTGTAAGGGACCTTTGAGGTATAACAATGTTTTACATATGACTTTCGAGGATATGATGGGAATCAGAATTATTCATGGGATCCTTGGATTTTTCTTTGACTTAAGTTTTAGAAATGAAATTGTTTTATTAATTTGATTATCAGTGCTCTGCAGGAAGAGAGCAACTGGGATACATTTATCTTTAGGGGCATGTGTTTATGTGTGTACTTTCTCTCTCTCTCTACTGGGGACAAGCAAAGAAAACTGCTGTAATCCTAGGGTTTTTTAATTTTATTGTGCTGCCTTCTAACCTGACTGTTTAGGGTCTGTCACTGTTTCCCTTATAAGCTCTGTATTTCAGGGGCCATTTCGGCAGTAAAAATTGATTTGGACAAAAACACATGCAAAGGCTTCAATCCAAAAGCACTTTTTAAAACTGCTATTTTAAAAAAATTCAACCACTGAAACAAAGTCAACCATTTAATAGTGAGTTTTAACTGTTCTCTTTTATTTAAAATTTAGGAGTATATTAAGATTCTGTAGAAGTGGAAAACAAGAGCCAGGAAAAGGAAAGGCAACGGTTGTCCAAGTTTCCATATATAAGTCTGTCAGTGCACTGAAAGTCTGTCTTGCAACACCTTGGTCATTCCTATTATGGGTGTCTGTCTGTCTGTCTCTCTCTCTCTCTCTCTCTCTCACACACCCACACCCTTTAGCAGTCCTGTGATTTCTCTTTCTTCCTGATACGCTGTACACCCAGCTCATTTTCACTCATGAGGCCGTAAAATGAGATTCAAAAAAGCATCTTCAGAAATAGTTTCACTGTATCCCTTACTCACCTTTATGCTTGAAATATCCAAATTAATAGATGGGTATGTATGTATAAAATTTATGCAGTTTTGCACATGTCGTAGATGGACTTTTTTTAAATGGCTAAGATAACAGTAGAATATTTTCTGTATGTGTACACTGAAGACAAGAATCTCCAAAATGGTTACCTAAAATTAGACTTCTATGTTTATATTTTGACACTTAGATAAGTGACCTGAAGTGAATGGGAGATGCTAGGTGCTCATTAGTATTAAAAAATCAGGCCTCTTATTTCAGCACTCTAGAATGGACTTAAGGTAGAATCCTGGCCCTACTGGAGTCAATGACATCTTTGTCATTGATTCAATAAGTCTAGGATTTCACCCGTAAGTGGATGAAAGGACCTTATGTGCCTAAGTCTAACATTAAAATACCGTTGGCATTCAGAACTCCCACCCCCCCCAACTGCTACTTAATTCTGGAGGCACTTAAGCATCCTATATGCCTATGTTTCTGCAGTTAAGGTGCCTAAATATAGTGACTGTGCCTGTACACATGCACAGCCACCTCAGTCTGATGCTGCCCGGCAGCATGGTGCCTAATTCATGTCTAAAGCCCAGTGGGATTAACAAATGAGGCATTCCCCTGCCTATCTTGCGTTTGGGGCCTGACCTGGTAGGTGTGGTGGGAGCATGTGTAGACCCACACAACTAGGGTTGCTAGGTGTCCAGTTTTTGATTGGAACATCCGGACAAAAAGGGACTCTGGCTGGCCTGTTAAAAGTCCAGCTGGCACAGGGATGATAGGCTCCCTACCCAGCTCCATGTGGTTCCCAGGAAGCAGCCAGGATGTCCCTCCAGCTCCTATGCATAGAGGTGGCCGGGGGACTCCTCCAGAGAGCTATGGCCAAAGGGAGCTGTGGGGGCTGGGGCTGCGGGCGGGGGCAGCATGCAGAGCCTCTTGGCTGCCCCTATGCTTAGAAGCCAGAGTGACATGTTGGTCACTTCCTGGGAGCTGCCTGAGGTAAGGGCTGTGCAGAGCCTTCACCCTGCACTCCTCCTGCACTCTAACCCCCTGCCCCAGCCTGGATCCCCCTTCTGCACCCCAAATCTCGCACCCCCAGCTGGAGTACTCATCCCCTCCTGTACCCCAACGCCTTGCCCCAATATGGAGCCCCCTCCCACACTTTGAACCTCTCAGCCGCACCCCAAATCCCTCATCCCTGCCTCCATGAGCCTGCACCCTCAGCTGGAGCCCTCACTGCCCCCAAACCCCTTGGCCCCAGCCCAGAGCCCCCCTTTCACCCACAACCAGAGCCCTCACCTCCTTCTGCACCCCAACCCCCTGCCCCAGCCCAGAACCCCCTCCTGCACCCCAAATCCCGCACCCTCAACCGGAGTACTCATCCCCTCCTGTATCCCAACCCCTTGCCCCAATATGGAGCCCCCTTCCACACTCTGAACCTCTCAGCCGCACCCCAAATCCCTCATCCCTGCCTCCATGAGCCTGCCCCCCCCCAGCTGGAGCCCTCACCTCCCAAACCCCTTGGCCCCAGCCCAGAGCCCTTCTTTCACCCCCAGCCAGAGCCCTAACCCCCTCCTGCATCCCAAATCCCTCATCCCCAGCCCTACCCCAGAATCCACATCTGAAGTCAGAGCCGTCACCCCCCCACACTACAAATCCCTTGGCCCCAGCCTGAAGCCCCCTCAAGCACCCTAAACTCATCAGCCCCAGCTGAAGCCCTCACCCCCTCTTACACCCCAACCCCCTACCTGGTGAAAATGAGTGAGTGAGAGTGGGAGGGAGGGGGGATGGAGTGAGTGGGGGTGGGGCCTCGAAGAAGAGGCAGGGCAGGGGCATGACCTCGGGGAAGGGATGGGGCAGGGCAAGAGTGTTCTGTTTTGAGATTAGAAAGTTGGCAACCCTACACACAACATCTAGAAGAGGCGCAGCCTTATAAACTTTAGCTCAATGGTTAGGAGACTAACCCAGGAGCTACAAGACCTAGGTTCACTCTCCCCCTTTGCCTGATGTGGAGAAAGGATTTAACTTTAGGTCTCACATCTTCCAGGATGGATTATCCTCCACTGAGCTATCAGATATTCTGGGGTGAGTGTGTCTCAGTCTGTGCTGTTGAAGCTGTTCCACTGTGTTTAAATAATTTAACTAGGCATTATGCCTGTGAGAGAGAATGACTTTGTAACATGCTGGTTAGAGCAGTCACCTGAGAGGTTGGAGACCCAGCTTCTATTCTCCCTGCTCCATGTGGAGTTAGGTGCTCGGCTACATTTAAACACCTAACTTACTCTGATGGATGGCATTTAGGTCACACACCTCCACAGCATTTCCTATTGGCTAGCTTAGGCAGCTCCCTGTTCAGCATGCTGGCTTTTGTGAATCCCATTTCTCAGGTGTCTGATTTTCCCCATTCACTGTACAGGGAAGCTGGGCACCCCACTTAGACCTGTGAATTTCCCTGGGTGGCATCTGCATCTTTAGGTGCCTAAACAACTTTAAAAAAATCTAGCCTAAAGTAATTTAGGAGCACAAGTCCCACTGAAAAGTCCAGTTTGGAGCCTAATTTTGATCACCCATTTATGAAAAATGTCAGCAAAAGGAAAGAGCCACCACTAATTCCTATGGGCTTTGAATAGAAGGGAGGACCCTGATAGGTTAGAGGAGAGAGGGGAAATCCCACTGCTGACTTCTTGTCCACACTAGCCTACTGCCCATTAGAGGAGGTGAATGCTGTTCCAGAGTTGGAGTTTAACCTGCCCAAGTGGGACCGGGATAGTTTCCAAGCCTCCTGGGCCAATTAGTTGGAAGAGTGGCAGTGCTGGAAGAAAGTGCATGTCTTGGGCAGAGAACATATGAACCCAGGGCTGAGTCCAGGTGCAAAGCTGCAGTCAAGCTGAAGAATAGTCCAGACTCAGCAGAGGAAGCTTGGACTGGCAAGGTGAATGCAGGAAGAGACTTCTGGAGACACTACGAAGACTAGGACTCAGCAAACTGAGCTCATACTGCATCCAAGCATTGGTGATCACTACCAGAGGCAGGAGGTGCCCCATTGAGATGCTAAGAGACTAAGGCTGGATGGCAATTTGTCAGGGAAATTAGGATTATTCTGTTGTTCAAGTATTAGGGACACTATATTATTACTGAGTTTATATGTGTGACTTCCCTTAGGAGTCCCACAACGATCCCTTTGATTGTGGTTTTGTTCCTGCCCACTAGGTGGCACTGATATATAGTGTGTACAGAAATTATTCCTGGGTAAATTCCTGGCTCCCCAATCAATCAAGAGATCTGGACAGATCTAGTGAAAACACAACAATGAGGGGTTAGTCAGTGTCAGTGAAATAGAAAGTGTGAAAGTATTTCATTTTATGTGATGAATTTTCCAAACGTGTGTTTAGACTGTGGAACTCATTGTCACAGGAAGACATTGAGGCCCAGAATTTAGCAAGATTCAAAGAGAGGTGGGACATTTTATATGGATATGAAAAGTATCCAGAGTTGTTATAGTTATTGCTAATAAATATTTTAAATCTGATATTAGGGAGTAGGATGAGGCTTTTATGAGGGGCAGATAATGCCGCATATGCCTAATTCAGAATATCCAGCATCTGATGCTGGCCACTTTCAGAGATAAGATATGGGACTTGCTGGATCAAAGAGCTGATCCAGCCTGGTAAATCCTATTTTCCTTTTGCAAACTAGGTGAAAATTGGATTGTCTAAACACAGAACAATCTGACTGTATCTTTCATAGCTAAAGGTGGATTATATGGTAAACCACAATCTCCACAAAAGGAGCATTTGTTTATCAATCTTTTTCATACACTACTTTGAACAGCATTTTTTCTCACCTCCCACTCCCTCCAATCATGTTTGTCATTCTTAATACAAAGACATGTGGAAAAATACTGTGACACAAAACATAAAAGCCATTTTTCCAATAAATACTTAAAACCAGTTGCCATTAGACTGTAAGCACTAGCTCTGTGTTTGTCTGGGGACTAGTTCAATGTAGCCCTGATTTTCTCTCGTCTAGGTGCTAGTGTAATGCAAATAATTAAGAATAGTAACAAACAAAGATGAAAGTACTACTAGTCATATGATGAAAATATAGCCAATTTTTTTTTCAGATTTGATTCTTTGAGTATATAATAAAAGGAAAGTAGATGATTAGATAAGTGGCATGTATGAGCGGCTTGTGGAATTAGTCAGCTTTTCTATAACAAGCCCATGCCAGATTTGCTTGCTTGTTTACCTATTTTGCAAGTGAACAAAAGTTAATATTAAATTTGTATGAAGAAAAGCAAAGGAAATTTTGCCATTCCTAACTGGCATGCTTCACTTGCCTCATCATGCCTTGGTATTGCAGCATGTAAGATGTATCAAGCAGGATTCCAAAACTTCAGACTACGGGGACTGCTTCAGACTTGTGTATGTGTGTACAGGTGGGATGGGGTTACATAATAAGTACTTTTGTTATGGTTTCATGCCTCTGAATTGCAAAGAAAATGTTTATGACATCTGTTGAAATAGGGTGTATGGCTTGGTTTTATGGTTTCACCCACAAACATAATTTACCAGCTCCAGCTATTGAGTTTTATAGTTTTCTTTAGTATATTCATTATAGGTGACAACAATGAGGGAATAATTTCAAAACGGAGTTTTTTACATGGCTGTACTGCATGGGGCTTAGGGGAGATGAAGAGGGGAGCAGTCCATGGACTTGCAATAGGGCCCCCAGCTATTTAGTGGCCTCTAAATGGGGATTCTTAGCTACTGAATCTGCATTGTTTTGGATCCAAAAGCCCTGCCTCCTAGCTCATATGTAAACTCCCTTCCACGTTGGCCTATTCAGAACCAGGCAAGGCTAGAAACCCCATTTTATTGTCACTTTCCCTGTGACCTTTTTTTCTCCATTGTATATCTTAAGTGGTGTGGAGGACTTTCTACCAACTCTTCATACCTAGGTGAATTTCACTCTGAATAGCTATACATAACATAATTCACTCAGACTAGATTTCTTGTACAGATTCAGACTTTTGAGGAAATTGCCAGTGGTGGAAACTCCACTGAGAGATCAGATTGTGGCAGTGCAATGCGTTCAAATTTATCTTTTGAATTGGAGGGAAGCTACGAGGGATTGGCACAGCCCAAAGTCATTGGCTCTGGTAAAATAAATAAATTTATTCTTTGTGTTAATGCCCAAAATAGGATGGTGGTGGGTGCTATGGAAATTCAATCATCTACTGAAAAATGGAAAGAGGACATGGACAGGGCAGCTGTAGTGTGCCCTAAATCAGCGTCTCCCCACAAAGGTGTCCACTGAATTATGGGAAATGAAGCTGCCTTTCAGAAGCTACCCCAAGAAGGACTCTGTCTTGTGGGGGTGAATATTGTGGAGGAGTACGTAACTTCTGATATCCAGTACCAGTTTTGCTGAAGCTGGCCCTCTGTATCAGTTTCACCATGCACACTGTTCAATATAGAGCAGCTGGCAGAGAAACTGACAAAGCAAACAAATTGAAAAGAAACACTGTGTCCCATAAGTCAGACAGTGATAAGTATTCACTGTCCCGTACAGCAGATTTTTCCACTCTTTTCCCCACTGAATAACCACTCCTAATGAGACCCTAATGAGACCCTTTAGGGAATATGAGACACAAGGCTGGACCAAACAGATTCATCCTAAACCACAGGGATCAGCAGCATGGCACTGGCCAACACTAGAAGACAAAATAGGAAGACTTTAAAGTTCACCTTCCAGGTAGAGTGTAGGACAATAACTCGTCCTCTCCTTTCAATCAAAATCTCACTTCTCACCCTTCATTCTCCACCCATGACAAAATAGGATACACTGATTTTTGAGCCTCATCCTCAGATACTGTAAATCAGCATGTCACTATTGACTTTAGTGGAGCTATACGGGCGAGTGTTAATCAGCAAATCTACTCCCTCTAGTTGGCTAGACCTATGCTGAATTCAGCTTCCAAAAGAAATCGGTATGGGTTAGATGTGGGCTAGGCAGAGTGAGCTGCCAGTGCCCTGTTTCTTGGAAAAGTGTTTCCTAAACATGCTGGGACAGTTCACTAACTTCTCCGCTCTCAGTAGAGGAAGGTACAATATTGTGGATTAAAGTTCAGGTATAACACATTTGATTGGAGCTTTTGTAAAATTCATTGCCAGTTTGCATCACTTTTAACCTTAAGAGACTATATATCAAATACAATTTTTTTGGCTACCACTTGGTGCTTAAGGGAATTAATTTTTTTCTTGTTTGACCTGATAGTAGATTTCAAGAGGCGAAAGCTTTCATTTGAGTAGCTGACTTTCATTAAATTTACTGACAGCTAGTAACAATATTATTAAATAAATAAGTGCTTGACTCAAGCAAAAATGACTGTGCGTAATACCTTATGAGCCTCAATTAACAGGGTTTACTTTTAGTCTGTGCAAATAATATTCAGTCAATAATTTAACAATGCTAAATAGCTCTTCAGAAACGACTGGAATGTACCATGGTTTGCTTTTCAAAGTCAATTTGTTGTACATAGTCCTAGAGTTGGTGCCAGTAAAAATGGGCAGCAGCAGTAAAGCATGTGCCCTATTTCAGTAAATGTAACAAGGTGTCTGGCAGACCTGATCCATCCTTGTCCAGCTGTACTTCTGTTGCAGGGGGGGAGAACCACTGAGTTTCTTCTGAAAACAAAGAGTTCAGCTTTCTTTATGGGAAATTCATCTCTTTCCTTTTACAAACTTGCCTTTGAGTTTTATAGGACACCTCTAGCAGAGATTCATAAGACCTGTATCCGTCTAAAGCCTGTAGGTACCTGTGCTGCTGTAGGAGGAACCCTTCCATGTGTCTCTCATTTAGATTCATTGCATGTTTACCAAGGTGAAAGGATTAGTGCCCTGGAGATCATTTGCTTTCATAAGCTTTAAACTAGAGTAGAAAAAGTTTCATGTCTTGATTCTTTTCCAACAGCCCTTTCTCTCTCAGCAAGGCATATAGAAGCAAGTTGAGACATATTGATTGCCAGCAGACTCTTCCAACAAAATTGCCCTGTCTGAATCAGTTAAACTGGGTGGGAAGAGAGAACTTTTGCCAGTTTCTCCCATCTTTTCTACCATGTGGTGAGACACCCGGAGCATTCCTTGGGGTTTTATAATCAATATGAAATACTACAAATTTCTAAGTCTAAATAATGCCAAAATCCCAGACCATATGTAACGATAATTCACATGCCTTCTAACCTTTTGCATTTTGCATATAGCCTTGCTGTGAAATATTGATTCCCTAGATGCTTTTCTATAGAAAGAAAAGTTTAAAAAAATGGAAGAAAAGGCAAGTCTTGGTTTAGCATCATTTCCATTTAAATATAAAATCAATAGTAAGTAAATACATTAAAATCCTTGCTCTCTTGAAATTGACATCTGATGGTATTTCTCCCCTCTATATGACTAGTTCAACAGACATCTTTCTCTGAATGACATTTTCAGAACATTTCATTAATAATTATAAATTCTCTGAGATGATCCTTTCACTTCGGAGTGCAATGTGTGGCAGTGGGAGGAGAGGGTTTGTTTACTGATTTGCAGTGAAATACTGTGATGGTATTTAAGGGATCTAGGAGGAATCCTCTGCTTTATAAGGGAATAATCCAATTCCCAAATGGATTAACTACCAGTCTATAGCAGACTAGTTCATTTAAGCAAGGGAACTCTCTTAATACTGAGAAAATCAGAGCAGCTGTTCTGTTGTCAATATTGTACAAGTGAAATCATTCTTATTAAAAGTAAAATTGAGGTTCCCTTTAACCAGGTAATTACCCTTAATTCCACTGCATTTTAAATTCCTCATTCTCTGATAAATGTGATCTGGGTTTTTGCAGCTGAGAGAACACTCAACACAAGAGGGAACTGGGAGCAAGGCAAATATATGGAACAAACTAATTTAAGAAAAAGCTTGCACAAGGCAGTGTGGTTTTAAGGATGGGGAATCAGGAAGTCTTCAGTTCTAATTTCAGTTTTGCCATTGACTTGCTGCATAGCCTTGTGTATCTTCATCTTCTGTGTCCATTTCCCTGTCTCTAAAATGGAGATAATACCTACCTGCTTCACACTGCAGAGTTGAAAAGATTGGTTAAATAGTGTCTTAATCTTCCAGCCTCACTCAAGCTGAGTATTTCTTACGATATCAGTGGTCCCAAACCATTACTCTACTTCAATACATTCTACAATGCTAGAGTAATGCATTATAGTTGTTTATAGGAGAGCTGTATCTGAGTGCATCATGCAGAATTGGAGGAAGAGGTGGTGACGCGGGCAGACCAGGTCATGCTAGAATGTATTCAGCTCAATTCACTTGTGTATTAGTATAGATCAAAGTAATGGTTAGATGTATCAAAGTGTATTGGATGTTTAAACTCCATGAAAACTAATGGGAGGTTATTTGCATTGTTTTCACTTATCTGGTCCTATTATAATGTAATAGCAAACAGACACATTGTGTACACCCTGTAACTAAATAACCCATCACAGAAATCTTGAGAAATGCTAATGAAGGGCATAAGTACTTTAACAGAAAATGCTAATTTCAAAGCAAGTGGCCATTATGTATGATGGTCGGAGGTCAAAATACTAAGTGCGTTCCTCACTTGTCTTCCAAAGACGAAGCACATTCTTTATACAAAGGGCGGAATCCACAAATGCTCAGGTTTAGGCACTCCAGTTCCAGTTTTTGCTCCAGAGATGCACAAAATTCCTGCCGAACCCAGTTTTCAGAGCATAAGTTCTCTAGGAGCTTATGTTTTTACCTTTGTGCATGCACACTGCTGCCTCACTCTAGACATCTGGATGCCTACCTCCTGCCTAAGCACATCAGAAACAGGGAGAATGTTAGGTCACCTTAGTTATGTGCAGGACCTGATCCAGGGGGTGGTCTCTGAACACATGTGCTGGATAGGGTCTTCTTTGGATCTGGCTAAAGGAGGAGATAGCAGTGGCTAGCACTACTCACCTTATGTTTTTTAGCCCATTTAGCAGTGGTTAGAGCTATCATAAGCATCTTTCCCAAATCTGGACCTTAGCGTCCAAAATCTGGGTGCTTAGCATGAACCCTTCTAAGCTTACTTACCAGCTTAGCTTTGATCTTGCTGCCACCATCCAAAAATTCCAGGGTTTTGGCCCCCTCTGGTCTCCCCAAACCTTCCCTGGAGGGACCCCAAGACTCAGAAACCCTGAGCCTACAACAAAGGGAAATAACCCACTTCCCTTCCCTCTCTCTCTCCCACCGCGAAGACTTTCGCTCTCGGCTAGCCTGGGGTAGATTATTGATCGGAGAATCACTTTACATCAACCAGAGAACGCATAGTCCTCCTCATATTCCACAAAGAACAAACCCAAGATACAAAGAACAGAGGAGTTAACTGCTCTCCTCCCCCTTAGCTTCTTCCCGCTCTGGATACAGAAAGAGTTAAACTAAGAGTGTTTGAATGGGTGCTTTTGTCCTGCTCCCCTGTCAATGTCCATTTCTCCTAGGAGAGAAATAGACGTCCAGATTACAGCCTTTTAGAAAAAGAAAGCTTTTATATACATGAAGAATGCAGAAAAAAAGAGACGAACATAATTCTATCTGTAACAAGATCGACAATCAGGGCTGTTGCTTATAAAGGAAAAAATGATGGAAATAGGGAGCAAGTCTGCACTCTCCGGAGAAGATAGTTCAATTTGAAACATTCCAGCAAGTTACACACATGTAAATACACTCAAAACAACAAAAGCCTATATTGTTTTTCTACCTGTACTTACAAGTTGGAAACAGAAGATTAGAAGAAGAAAGAAGCTTCTCATAGCTGAGAGCCAGACAAAGACAAAGACCCAAAACAATTCCCTCCCCTGAGCTTTGAAAAATCTGGTTTCCTGATTGGTCCTCTGGTCAGGTGTTTGGTTCCCTTTGTTAACCCTTTACAGGTAAAAGAAACATTAACCCTTGGCTATCTATTTATGACAAGAGCACTCACCTGGGATGGGCAAGACCAGGGTTCAGTCCCCCGTTCCAATCACTCATTCATTATTTGTCCACAGTGGAACACTTTCAACAGGATAGGTTGAGGGAACACCATGTAAGAGAATATCTCATATCTCTGTGGTTGGAGCACTCTCCTGGGAGGTGAGAGATGCCCCATTCAAATCCTGCTTCTCCCCTTCTGGGAGTACTCTAACTACTGAGTGAAAACTTAAGTTGGATGGTAGCACCATCACCTTCCATCCCTCTAGAGTACCCACAATCACCACCTCATCCAGCCACTTAGTGCGGAGCAAGGCAGGTGCCCACCACTCCTCCACCTTATCCATTTTGACTTTGTCTGTACTTCGAGCTAGGGCTATGATTCCTTGCTTGCCTAGACCTATTTGCACTAGCTTTCATTGAGCTAGCATGCTAAAAATAGTGTAGCTGTGCTGAGTAGAAACCCATTTAAACTCCATGCATATGTTGTCAGCCTGGCTAGCTCATACCATCCCAGCTACACCACTATTCTTAGTGCACTTACTCAAAGAGAACTAATGCAAATATGTCTATGCAACCTGGAAATCACCCTCCTCAGCTCCAAATGCACACATACCCTTTGTATGGAGTGAGGCTAGCGCTTAACTCCTTCTTGCAAGAAATGCCTTAGGCACAAGTCACCTGACTCCAAGTGGCTGGTTCCCATTGAGGGTCATTAAACAGGGATATAATCTCACTAAACAGAGATAGGTACCTAAAAGTTCAGCACTGTTACTCAGGATTGCATGCCTAATTCTCTTCATGGATCCAACCCAATATATTTTCATTGATAATACTCATGAAGAAAACATTTAATTCAAATTAGAATTTCCTGTCATGACTGCACTCTGAAGAGGGAGATGGAGATAGAGATAAGATTATTTTATTTAAAAGAATAAACAGGCAGCAGATGTTTTCCTTAAGGAGAAGTTAGATGCTGTATATATTGTTGTTGGCTGACCCTTGGCTTGAGCTTAGCTGTAGTATCTTTGGGTATCTTGCCCCTAGGTCCCGTACTTCTAGGCAATCTTACTATTCCTGGCAAAAGTCCAGCTTTTTTCCCAGGTTCTCTTCAGTACTCATTTTACAGCTCCCTTATCTCTAGCCCCAGGTAGCCCTTCCCAATACCTACCACAGATCATGGGTTAGAAGTGGCCCTGCAGGGAGTTTGCTCAGATCAAGCTTGTAGTGTCAATCTGTCCCAACAGAGGGTTGAAGGAAAAAGGTTAGCAAGTACCTCTCACTGAGCTCTCCTTGCTACCAGTGCTTCCTAGCAGCCCCCGGTAGCTTCCCTGGCACTAGGAAACAACTCCTCCCCCACCCCTTTGAGCTCCACTTCTCCATTTGAGGCATGTTCTACAGGTGCACCTAATTGGCACTGCATAAGTGCAGTAATGCTCATTAGCCTTTCCATCAGTGGGATGGGGTGTGTCCCATCACATTACTTACCTATTTGTTCTAGAAAGCTGTCAAATGGAAATTTCACATTGACAATTATCTGCATCAGAGAGGAAATTCTAGACAGATTAGTGCTGTAAATGTAATTCATTGTTACCTGAGTAATAGGGTAATCTTCAGATGTTGAAACTTCAGGACATGGATTAGTCAGGTTGTTCAACAAATTTTGCAGTGGCCTTTTTGTTTAAGCTTCCATATTTTTCTGGTTTGGTTGCAGAGATAGTCTTCACTCTGTAAATCAATACTCTGTGGTTTTGTTGGTTCTACTGCCAAGCAGACTGAAATAAAAGGTGTGAAGTTATTGTATTCATCTTAATGGGGTGTTAATGACTTCAAAGCCTAGCTGTGACCATTTAAATGTGAACACTATTAATCAATGGCTATAACACACACACTCAGCTTGAGTCATTGAAATTTAATTGCATAGGGCAGTTGGTTAATGAATGAAGATTTGGGGGGGGGGGGTTAAGATGGGGAAAAATCCCTGCCATGCTAGTTTAACAGATTCAAGGAGAAAAAAACCATAACTACTGCTTTATTGAGGGTTTAAAAATATATTGCTATCATATTCACGAATTAACCAGTCTGCATGAAATGAATAAATCTCAGCTGAGGTGTCATTTTGATTACTACTACAAGACAGCAACTTGCAAAATTAAATTTCCTTCCAAACAGTTCTCATGTGCCCTTTGATTACAAAGCTCATTTAAACAGAACCAACCCCTCATCCCCGAATTGCTTTAAAAAGTCTTTTTAGTTCCACCAAATATTTTCATTCACTCAAATATTATTACATGTCTGGAGAAGCTACATGTACAGATATAGCTAGGGCTGTGATACTGTCCTTATGAATTTGGAGAAAATCATATTGAATATTATTACTATTAAAGTGTCAGGAAAGCAGGCAGTAGGTAGAGGTTGGAACAGTGTATCACAAGGTGACAGGTGTGCTATGACTGTTGCTTAATACATCTCATAACTGTTCTCTTCATCTAGTTGTTGCATCTGTAAGTTACCTCTTGTCCAATATTCAAGCTGTAAACTCTTTAGGACAAAGCCCATCGTTTTGCTAAATGTATATACACTGCGGGGCTCTGACCCTTGATTGGTGCTATTGCTAGACAAGTAATAACAATCAGAAGACTTTTTTGTCCTTTTTCAGCCCTCACTTCCTGCATGATGATAGGTAAATGGTTTAATCTTTTTGTCCTGGTTTTCCCAATCCTCCTTCTATCGTTATAAATGAACTTTGGAGAAAAAATGTTATAGATTCCAAATTGTCTTATTGGAACAGAAATTCTAACTAATTTTTTAAATTTAAGGTTACTGCAGTGCTTATGAAAAAGCCCGGTACAGTTAGGTGTCTGACCAGTCCTAATTTACCTCAATTCTGACGTATGTTAGTCTTTTAACCTTTCTGAAGACATGTGAGACTTGCCTGAGGGCTCCAGTGTCATCTCCATCTTACCAGGTGAATATACCTTGCCGCTTGTTCCTAATGGTAGAGGCCTGGTCTATACCTAAAAATTATCCTAGCTATATCACTCAGAGCTGTGAAAAATTTCACATGCAGTCTGATGTACATAAGTCAATTTAGCCCCCACTGTAGATGCCATTGGAACTGGAAGAACAGCTGGGTTACCTACATCAACAGAAAAACCTTTTCTGTCAACGTAGGAAGTGTCTCTGCTACAATGCCACAGCTGCAGAGCCATAGCTATGCTGCTGTAACATGGACATGGCCTGAGTCTGGGCTACATCCCTTGTATGAAAGGGGGACATACCCTTTTCAGCTAAGGCATAGCTACATGAAAAAAATTGCCCCTGACTGATGTAGCTATGTCAGCATACTTGTGTCTGCACTGGGGATTATGTTGATGGAAGAGTGCTAACTTGGGCCTGCTCTACAGTAAAAAGTTAGGTTGACACAGCTATGTCAGGAGTGTGAAATCCACATCCCTTAGCAGCACAGTTAAGCTGATCTAATGGCCAAGGTAGACAGCACTCAGTCAACAGAAGAATTTTGTTGTCCTAGCTACTGCCTCTTGGGGAGGTGGATTACCTACACCAATGGGAGAACTCTTCCTGTCAGCATAGATACTGTACTGTCTACACTGAAGCACTAGAGCTGCAGCTGTGCCACTGTAGCATTTAAAGTGTAGACAGGCCTTTTGTTTGGGGAGGGTGTTCTTACACCTACAGAAAACCCCCTGCTGTCAGTGTAGGCTGTCTATGGGGTTATGCCAGTATAGCTATGATAATATAGCTATGCCGTATAGTCTTTGTAGACATGCCCTAACCTACCTACAAAATATTATTTTAACATTATCGGGTTATGTTGTAGACCAATGTGGAGATATGAAAGGATTATTAATAAGCTCTTCTCTTAAAAAATAAGATGAAAACTCAAAATCTCTGCTTTTTGTGGCTTCTTCTCTGTGGAGTGTTCAGCAATTTCCATGAATTAATTAATTTTTTCTGACTTTGCCAATCAGAAGCTGAAGAATAGTGCCACAGGTATACCACACTGATTCTTGTTAAATATGTAATTTGTGCTGGTTCCATGCAGCCCAGTCTAGGCTCATTTTCATCACATAGCCCTGCCAAACCAATGTATGCCTACAGCTAACTCTTACAGTATCTTGTTTGCATGTGTGTCTCCCATATCTGATTTCAGACAACAATGAGAGGTCATCAAATTAATAACTCATTCTTGGCTTTAGAAAGAATCTTTTTTTTTTAAATCGGGAATAATTATGGAGGGAAATGGAAATAATATACAGAACCTGTTGCTGGTTGTGATTGGGTATACACCCTGCACTGGCCTTTCCAGAGCTGAATTAAGCCAGGTGGGCCCAATCAGCCAATTAGGCTGCAAATGGGGGAGATTTAGGTTGTGTGGAGATCTTTGATTAGAAAGATGCTCACATGTGAGGGAAGAGGTAGGACTTCTATAAAGCCAGGAGGCTAGAAATAGTGTAGGGAGGAAGTCTGCAGTTCTTGTCTCTGAGGTGAAGGAAGGGGCAAAGAGGCATGGTAGGAAGGAGTCGGGTAGATGCAGACCATGCCTGTTTACTACAGGGTCCTGGACTGGAACCCAGAGTAGAGAGTGATCCTGGATTCCTCTAACCACTGCAGAGTGGTAGGGCTAAGGGCCATGGACATGAAGACTGCTGAAGTCATTGTGAAAGTGACATAGTCAGGGCAGTGTGAGGACTGCCTGATGCAGCTTGTGGAGAGAGACTTTGAAAGATCACTCTGGAAGGGGAAACCACTGAGTGACCTGTCCAGGGGGTTAAGTCATGAAGAGGCAGCAGCAGTTCTTGGAGCAAGAGAGGGTCTACAGCCAGAGAGAGAGAAAGAGAGCAACAGCAGGAAGGGATGATGGTCTCACAGAGCTAATCTCCAGAACCGCCAGGAGGCGGTGACATCTAGCAGTGAGTAGTTTGCTCCCTTACTCTGGTTTTCATAGGTGTGGGCATCAATTTTCTGCTAAAGCTTAACTTACTTTGTTTCTGTTAATCTCACAAGCTTCAGTACCTGAAATACATTTTACAATAATCACCTCTTCTTCTATTGAAGAATAGTCCTGGGATCATTTTTTCCACACATGTAGCCTGAAACCCTGGAAGTGTTTTAGGGGCAACAAGTAAACAATAGGATTTCTCAGCGAACAGCAGTGGGAAATCTCCTCCAAGTCAAGAACCCTAATTATACTGGACTCCCATGTCTTTATATCAAAATCCACATACTGGTTAAAGGGTAGAAAACAAACCTTTTCTAGAGGAGGAACATATTACTATCAGTGATTCCCAGTATTGCTTCCAATTGTTTACCGAAGATGTCCTGAGACTGTTCACCTGACACATGGAGAGTTTTTTACAAGTGCATGTATTTTAAAACATTGTCTAAAGAGCATGTCTACATGGACCACTCAGTAGCGGTGCAACTGTACTGATGTAGCTGCAGTGCTTCTGGTGAAGATGCTGTATGCTGACGGGAGAGAGCTCTCCCATCAGTGTAATAAAACCACCTCCACAAATGGCAGAAGCTAGTTGATGGGAGAAGCTCTCCTGCTGACATAGCATTTTGCACACAAGCACTTATGTCACTCAGGAGAGTGATTTATTCATACCCTGGGTGACATGTTATGCCGACATAGACTGCAGTGTAGACATAGCCTAAATTTTACTTTTTTTCCTGCTTGGGAGTTCTTAGTTTTGTGTACAACTGCTTGTCAATATTTACTTCCTATAATAGGAGATTCCACAATCTCCCCATGTCCAGTTATTGATTTTTCTATAAATTCAACCTCAGAAGCCATTTTATCAAATAAATCCTTTAATCTGTCTATATTTTTTAAGAATGGTTTCTCCATCTTCAGCGCTGATTTACATAAAATTGGCAGGTGAGCCTCCCCTTCACTTGCATTAGATGCACTCCCAGCACCATTAGATCTTTCTAAGTACAATATTGGTGATAAGCAATGAGCATGAGGTTGATGGCCGAGCTATTTGTTATAGGAGGAGCACAGAGCCTGTGGCTTAGATTAAGAGCTAACGTGTAAGGGTGTAGTTGAATGTCAGTAAATGACGTTAGAAAGTCTACATGGTTTTAACTTACCGAAGGCTGATAACCCCTTCCTTCAGGAAAACCTACCTATTGGGGGTTAACAGAAAAGTAATCTCTACCTGGAAGCCTTTTGTAAGGGTTTTTCACTGATCATTCTGTTGGAGAAGGGAGTCTGTATTCCTGCAGAATCAGTCCACGTTAGGCTCTGGATTTGTGGGTCCTTGAGAGAACAGCTTCAGTGAAATTCTCAGTGATTTTCTTTGTACGCAAACCCTCCCTTAAATGAGGTTTGCCCTGAGTAAGGGATCTATAAAAAAGACATTCAGGTGCTGTATTATATTAGCTTTCTCGAATCACCGTGAGGCAAGGGGATGAGGCAAATCCACCTGGCACCACTGTCACCTAGCAAAGGGCCACCTGCTCCCTCAGTCTCCGCTGCCTCCTCCAACCTCCACACAGATTTCTGGATTGCTGAGTGCCTTTCATAAGGTTTGGGGGAATGGAGGTGGGGAAGGGGTGTCACCATCTATACCCTGTCTGTGGGGGGAGAAGTTCAGGTATCTGCCACACATGAATTGTGGGGCATGAGGTAGCTTGGAGAGGCTAGAGAAGTTGTTTATTTTTCATCAGCTTAGACGCCCCTAGAGTCACCAATACTACTTTATACTTCACTTCTGAATCTGTCCTTGTGGCATTGCCAGGCTGCCTAAAAGTAAGAGTTGATCAAACTGGTACAGGCTTTTGTTGAGGTATTATCAGGTGATGTTTTACTTTTTGGAGTCATTAACTTGTTGGCTTCATAAGACTAAAAACATAAAAGCTGCCAAATAGCAAAGAAATCACAATGTCGACAGTTTCACAGAAAGGAGCAGGAAGGAGATGGGTGAGTTAAAAGAAATCCTGAGCCTGGCACCAGCAAGAGTGTAAGTAACACCCGCACAGTCTGTCATCTTGCCTTCTGCTAGATCTTGGAATGCCAGCCAATGTTTGCTAGACAGAGTAAAGACTGACAGTACACTAATCTATACCATTGCTAGCCCTCAGAGAAGCCCTGAATATGTTTTCTGATAACCAAACCATCCTGTGCCCAACAGCCTCTGAAGACAGCGGGAGCTTTTCTGTTAACTCTCATGGCCCCTTATGTGGGGAGGGTTCCAAAGATTAGGAGATGAAAGGCCTTTAAAAATAAGGGGAGGGTGCTACATTGGTTATACAGCTATAGGATGAGTGCAACAGAATAATAAAAGCATAAATTGGAAAAAGAAAGAAAAGAAGTCCCAACCCTTTTTAATGTGACATCCCCATCCCTACCTGATAAGAAAATGATGGAACAAAATCTTTTATCATATCACTCACTAGTGTGAGTTAGTTTCATCAAACGTTAGTTTCATCAATCAAAGGACTAAACTGAGTGAACATTCCAGTTTGATTTGTCATAAACAAAACTAAAATAATGAATCAAATTTGTTGATAAAACTGTCAATTAGAAAGATTCTAATCTAACAGCCGGTTGAAAATCCAAGATGTCTGCCACAACAGAAATTGATGAAAATGACAGCTATTTAAATGCCAGTGCAAGATTTCTACATCTGCTTGGTACAGCAGCTGAAAGTTCAGAATCTGGGATTTAAAATGATGAAAGATTAAGGTAAATCTCCACGTGATTATCAGGATATCATGTTTAAAGCAGATGTTGACAATTTTTTTTTAAGGAATGGAAACTCCTACAGATGTTGGAGGCTGGAGCACTCAAAGTAGTTAGGCTATATAAAACCCTGTCTGAGGAAAAGAACATAATTTTTGTAGAAACTAAATGATCTGCTATTTCTGAACTCAAAAATGGAACTTCTCTCAGCATAGGTATGAAAAGCAGAGCTTTTCTGTGCTTGTTCCCATTCTGCTTTGTGACATTTCACAGATATATCCAGAGATTTTTATGTCTTTCTTTATGGTGATGCCACCAGTTAAAAAGAGAGATGTTGGCAAAGATATGTCCTGGTTTAAGAGAAGGCGCACATTAATCACCAGCTCTGGAATTAGCATTTTCTATGCTTGGCCACCCCAGACTGGTTATTTTTCTTTTACTTTAACTGTACATCTCCCATTTACAAGTTTCCACTTATAAATATACTGGATTAAATTCAAGGTCCCTATCTTAATTTTCAAGACTCCTGAGGAAATGGCCCAAGATTGCTCAGAGTGCCTCTGTCTTTGTGATGATGACCTCCCTTGACAGCCATATTCCTCAGAAATTGAGAGCCTGTCAACCTCAAGGGTGAAGCTGATGAAAGCAGGAGATAGGGCTTACTTGACAACAAGGCAAAGGCTTTGGAACTCATTACTAGAGGAGATAAGAGTGAGCACAAATTTTTCTGCTTTCAGAACAAAACCTACAACTTACTACTTCAACTTAACTTTTCAATAGGTACTGTGAAAAACAGCCAAAAAGAAGGAGAGTGTGTGTGTATGTGTGGTGCTCTGCCTCCTTATACCCTATAATATTACTGCCAAAACCCTAACTTTCTACTGATCTCCTATGAAGACCTGTGGCGCAACTATCTGTCTTTCAGTCAACTTTGTTGAACTGATAACCCACAGTACTGCATAAGCAGCATATACACTCATACGTTAAAGCATCTCCAGATACATCTATCCACCTACCTTAACTGTGTTATCATTTTCATTTTTTTTTCACCTTTCACCACTTGCTTGCCTTCCAGCATAGACCCCTCTTATAATCACGCGAACACCATAAAACTTATTTTCTGGTTAGTCTTCTTTCTTGATAACCCATTTTCCCATCTATGCATTTGGTGTCCCTGTCCAGACTCACTGCCCCGACTCAACTCTGCTCTGGCTTAATTAACACAACTCTTCTTTCTTCACCTATTATAACCTATCCCTGTGGACCATCTCTATGTGCAATCACAAGAGCAACTAATTAGGTCTGAGTAACTTCTCAATCTTGGCTTGTGCCTCTGTACCATTCTCTTATCCATTCTTGAAAATAAAAAGATGTCACATTTCTGAGTTAACTGCCTGTTACAGTTTTCACTAAAATTAGGATCAGATTTTGATGGCAGATGCACGCAAAGTGCTCCTGTTGACGTAACACCTTCAACTTTGGAATTTGGCCCATAGTCTTTGCTTGGCCTATGTCTACATGAACAGTGCAAGATTGAATTTTCTGATGGCTGTAACATGTCAAAGGTCTGAAGCGAACACTTCACGTCATGCCAGAAACATGCAAACAAGGCTGATGATTAGAAATCTTATGGGATGGTGGTGTTTGTCAAAATTTTTGCAATTTCAGCTGTCACTCTTGTTTCTCTGGAGAAGATTAAATAGTATTTCTGTATTTGTGGCATTATTCCTTTAAATGGTTTGTTTCTGCCAAAACCCAGGCCTTTGATGCAAATATCTATAGCCTTCTGAAATATGGAAGTTCTAATTTATGTCACAGTAATATATATGAAACTGGAGTATTGTTGCCATAACCTGAGGAAATGGGATACCCAGAGGAAGCACGAGCAGGAGAGTGCAAGAGAGGAGGACTCTGGTCTCAGACTGAGAAAGCAGGACAATCATCAAGTTATCTTAAGTTCTTATACACCAATGCAAGAAGCCTGGGAAACAAGCAGGGAGAACTGGAAGTCCTGGCACAGTCAAGGAACTATGATGTGACTGGAATAACAGAGACTTGGTGGGATACCTCACATGACTGGAGTACTGTCATGGATGGATATAAACTGTTCAGGAAGGACAGGCAGGGCAGAAAAGGTGGATTGAGATTGCAGCTATTCAAGAGATGTCCTAGCGTTGTTAACAAAGAAGCGGTAATCTTCAGGTATATGTTAGAAACAAGAAGTGTGTATACGTGCAAGAGAAAAGTCAGTGTGTGGGTCCCTTACTACATGAAGGGGCAAACCTAAGTGACAGAGATGTGGAAAACGCTAATGTATATCAATGCTATTTTTTTTTTTTTGCCTCTGTTTCACCCAAACAATGGTCGAGCTCCCACTGCGCAACTGGGCAGCACAGGTATCGGAAGAGGTGTACCCGACCTCTCATGGAAAACGTGGTTTGGGGACTATTAGAAAACTGAATGAGCACAAGTCCCCAGGGGCCAGATCTGCTGCATCCAAAAGGTGCTAAAGAGAACCGTACGCAGATGGATTTGGCAAAGCCATTGAGCCATGCTTTGAAAACCCTATGATGATCGTGGAGATCCGGACGAACTGCAAAAGCTAACCTTAGTTCCGACATCTTTTAAAACAAGGGAAGGAGGAGAGATCCAGTGGAACTCGGCCAGTAGACCTCACTCAAATCTTGGGTAAAAGTCATAGAGCAGTCCTCAAGCGAATCAATCCGACCGCACTTAGCGAAGCAGAGAAAGTATCAGGAACAGTCCCAGCACATGGATTCACAACAGAGGCAAGTAATGCTGACTCATCTACCCTGGCTTGGCTTAACAGTGAAATCCTTGCTGATCTTAAACACAAAAAAGAAGCTTACAAGAAGTGGAAGATTGGACAAATGACCAGGGAGGAGTATAAAAATATTGCTCAGGCATGCAGGAGTGAAATCAGGAAGGCCAAATCACACTTGGAGTTGCAGCTAGCAAGAGATGTTAAGAGTAACAAGAAGGGTTTCTTCAGGTATGTTAGCAACAAGAAGAAAGTCAAGGAAAGTGTGGGCCCCTTACTGAATGAGGGAGGCAACCTAGTGACAGAGGATGTGGAAAAAGCTAATGTACTCAATGCTTTTTTTTGCCTCTGTCTTCACGAACAAGGTCAGCTCCCAGACTGCTGCACTGGGCAGCACAGTATGGGGAGAGGTGACCAGCCCTCTGTGGAGAAAGAAGTGGTTCAGGACTATTTAGAAAAACTGGACGAGCACAAGTCCATGGGCCGGATGCGCTGCATCCAAGGTGCTAAAGGAGTTGGCGGATGTGATTGCAGAGCCATTGGCCATTATCTTTGAAAACTCATGGCGATCGGGGGAGGTCCCGGATGACTGGAAAAAGGCTATGTAGTGCCCATCTTTTAAAAAAGGGAAGAAGGAGGATCCGGGGAACTACAGGCCAGTCAGCCTCACCTCAGTCCCTGGAAAAATCATGGAGCAGGTCCTCAAGGAATCAATTCTGAAGCACTTAGAGGAGAGGAAAGTGATCAGGAACAGTCAGCATGGATTCACCAAGGGCAAGTCATGCCTGACTAACTAACTGCCTTCTATGAGGAGATAACTGGGTCTGTGGATGAGGGGAAAGCAGTGGCTGTGTTATTCCTTGACTTTAGCAAAGCTTTTGATACAGTCTCCCACAGTATCCTTGCTGGCAAGTTAAAGAAATATGGGCTGGATGAATGGACTAAAAGATGGATAGAAAGTTGGCTCCATGTCTAGTTGGCAGCCAGTTTCAAGCGGAGTGCCCCAAGGGTCGGTCCTGGGGCCAGTTTTGTTCAATATCTTCATTAATGATCTGGAGGATGGCATGGACTGCACTCTCACCAAGTTTGCAGAAGACACTAAACTGGGAGGAGTGGTAGATACGCTGAAGGGTAGGGCTAGGATACAGAGGGACAGTAGCGAGGCGGCCTGGCTCCCAGCCATACCTGAAAGGGCCGAGCTGGAACAGACACCGAAGTGGGCGGAGCCACCATCACCTGTTCCCACCCCCCCGGAAGTCAACGGACGGGACAGAAAGTATAAAGGCCCGGCCCCAGTGCTCAGTTGGCTGCTGGCCACCGGAGAGGACAGACGCTGGTGCCCTAGCTCCCGCTGGGCGGAGCCTGCCCCGTGCTCGCTACTCTGAGGAGCACTGGCCGAGCCTGCCCCATGCTCGCTACCCTGAGGGGGACTGACTGGGCCTTCCCCTCGCCCAGTATCCTGAGGAGCCGCCTGAACTTCCCCGTACCTGGTATCCCGAGCGCCAGCCCCGCTTACCCAGCGCTCAGGAGCCCATGGTGTGGGACGTTGCGGAAGACACAGAGGACACACAGTTACCAACAGGGGGGAGATTGGAAGTAGCCCGGGGGTAGCTGACTCTAGTCTGGCTCTAGGAGACCCCGAACCAATGTCAGTGTGTTGTGGTCAGGATCCCCACTGACACAGCAGCAGACTGCCTGCCGCTGTTAGGGCCCAGGGCTGGGACGCAGTGGAGTGGGAGGGCCTGCGTCCCCCCTGCCACCCTTCCAGGGGTGGCAGACTCCCCCCTCTCGCTGGCCTGAGAAGGGCCTGAGCCCTGAACTGCTTGCTGCCCTGCCCTGCCTCAGGGCCCGGGCTTATATACTGCTTGTTTGCTCAGCCCCTGCCTAAGGGCCTGAGCCCTGAACTGCTTGTTGCCCTGCCCTGCCCAAGGGCCCGGGTGTATCTATTGTTTGTTCGCTCAGTCCCTGCCTGAGGGCCTGAGCTCCTGACCATTTCCTTCCTCACCAGGCTAAGTCGACAGCTCACCCAACTCGTATAGTGAGGCGGCCTGGCTCCCAGCCGCACCTGAGAGGGCTGAGCCCCCACACCGGACCCTTACAGGGACCTAGACAAATTAGAGGATTGGGCCAAAAGAAACTGAGGTTCAACAAGGAAAAGTGCAGAGTCCTGCACTTAGGATGGAAGAACCCCATTCACTGTTACAGACTAGGGACCGAATGGCTAGGAAGCAGTTCTGCAGAAAAGGACCTAGGGGTTACAATGGAAGAGAAACTCGATATGAGTCAACAGTGTGCCCGTGTTGCCAAGAAGGCTATCGGCATTTTGGGCTGTATTAGGGTAAGTCTACACTACGGGATTATTCCGATTTTACATAAACCGGTTTTGTAAAACAGATTGTATAAAGTCGAGTGCACGCACCTGCTTACCACCTCCTAGTGAAAAAGTTTATCTAATATCCAACCTAAATCTCCCACTGCAACTGGATCATTACCCTTCTTCTGTCATGTGGTACCACTGGAAACAGTCTAATCTATCCTCTTGGAACCACGCTTTCAGGTAGTTGAAAGCAGCTATCAAATCCCCCCTTCATTCTTTTCTTCTGCAGACTAAACAATCCAGTTCCCTCAGCCTCTCTCATAAGTCATGTGCTCCGCCCTTAATCTATTTGTGCCCCCCGCTGGACTCTGTTGAATTTTCACATTCTTCTTGTAGTGTGGGGCCAAACTGACACAGTGCTCCGATGAGGCCTCACCGATGTCGAAGAGAAGGGAATGATCATGTCCTCGATCCGCTGGCAATGCCCCACTAAGGCCTGGTCTACACTACGCGTTAAGACGATTTTAGCACCGTTAAACCGATTTAATGCTGTACCCGTCCACACTATGAGGCCCTTTATATCGAATAAGGGCTCTTTAAATCAGTTTTGTACTCCTCCCAACGAGAGGAGTAGCACTAAAATCGGTATTCCCATATCAATTAGGATTAGTGGGCCGCAAATCATTGTATTGGCCTCCGGCGGTATCCACAGTGCACCACTGTGACCGCTCTGGACAGCAATCTGAACTCGGATGCAGTGGCCAGGTAAACAGGAAAAGCCCGTGAACTTTTGAATACATTTCCTGTTTGCCCAGCAGTGAGCTCTGATACGCACGGGTGGCATGCAGTCCAAATCCAAAAGGAGCTCCAGCATGGACCGACGGAGATACTGGATCTGATCGCTGTATGGGAGACAAATTGTTCTATCAGAGCTCCGTTAAGAAGACGAAATGCAAAGCGTTTGAAAAAATTCCAGGCTACACAGTGCTGCGTGACAAGCATAACGAAAGCCAAAGAATCAAATGGACGTTCATATGGGAGGGAGGAGGGGTACTGAGGACTCCAGCTATCCCACGTCCACAGCAGTCTTCAAAAAATATTATACATCTTGGCTGAGCTCCCAATGCTGTAGGTTCAAACACATTGTCTGGCATGGTTCAGGTATAGCTCAACAATTTACTCCCTCCGCCCCCGAGAAAGGGAAGAAATTGTTTCTTGACTTCTTTGAATGTCATCCTATGTCTACTGAATGTCTGGTGGTAGACGCGATGCTGCGGCAGTGAAGGCAGTATCACTCCTCTCCTCCCTGGTGGCAGATGGTGCAGTAGGACTGCTAGCCGTCCTTGTCATGAGGCTCCTGGCTGGCTTCAGGTAGGGGCGGCAGGGGCGCTGGGTAAAAAGGAATGATTCCGGTCATTCCCAGTAGATGGTACAGAACGGCTGTAACATCTTCATCATAGCAATGGGGCTGGACTCATCAGCCCCTCCCTTTCATGGTTAAGAAAAGATTCTGTACTGTCTGGACTATCATAGCAGTGGGATGCTGGACTCCCTCCCCCGCCCGCTAATGTTCGCTGGACTGTCATAGCACCGGAGGCTGCCTCCCCTCATTTTATCCACTAACAGTCACGTTTCTTATTCCTGAATTCTTTATAACTTGACACAAAGGGGGAGACACGCTGCCATGGAGCCCAGGAAGGTGGGGAGAGGGAAGCAACGGGTGGGTGTGTTGCAGGGGCACCCCTCGTGAATGGCATTGCAGCTCATATTTCTGCGGATCTGAAACGGAGCACTGTGCTCTCTGATACACTGTTCTCTACTACACTTGCCCCATATTATGATAGGACTGACTATTTTTAGAACCATAAAGGAGGATTGACTCGGGGAGTCATCCCAGTTTTGCCTTTGTGCCCCGCAACCTCAGCCAGGGCACCCATGATAGCAGCAGACAGTACAGAACGACAGATACGTCATCTTACTGCACAATCACAATGCAGCAGACGGTACAGAATGACTGATAACCATCTCTGCTTCATGCAAAGCAAACGGAATGCTGCTGTTAGCGCTGCAGTAACGCCTCGTAGCGGCATCCAGTACACCTATGTGACAGTAAAAAAAAAAGCTGAACGGGCCTCCATGGTTGCCGTGCTATGGTGTCTGCCAGGCAATCCAGGGAAAAAGGGCCAAAATGATCGTCTGCCGTTATTTCTCGCCGGTATTTTCCAGAGGAAGGATCATGAGTGAGACATTTACCGAGAACCACCCGCAACAATGATTTCTTGCCCATCAGGCATGGCTCTCAATCCCAGAATTCCTAAGAGTGCTGGGGCGAGACCTGCAGACTTATTGATGATAGCTAAAGTATAGCTACCACAGTGCACTCGTCCGGAAATCGATGCTAGCTGGACATTGGGACGCCACCGCAGAATTAATGTGCTTAGTTGTGGCGTGAAGCAGTGGAATGGGTTACCTAGGGAGGTTGTGGAATCTCCTTCCTTAGAGGTTTTTAAGGTCAGGCTTGACAAAGCCCTGGCTGCGATGATTTAGTTGGGAATTGGTCCTGCTTTGAGCAGGGGGTTGGACTAGATGACCTCCTGAGGTCCCTTCCAACCCTATATTCTATGATTTTGTTTAGCATTGCTATAAACTATTTGTAAGAGGGTGGGCTTTTGTTTGTTTTTTTAGTCCTAACCAAGAACAGAAAAATATATTAATTTTATTGTGTTTGAAATTCAAAAGTTGCAATATCTGGATACCTCTTTTCTTGCTATGAGCTCCTGAAATTGCACACCTACTGCTTAGAAAAAAATCATTTCTGACAACTTGTGACTGTTCTTTCCACCTCCACTCTAACCCCAGTGACCTTTTGATTCTCTTGGTGAATCAGACATACCGTTCACTATGCCTTTTATATTTTCTGTTTAGAAATCCAGTTGACAAAACCTGGTGTAGACCAAAAAGAAGTTCCTCTAGGTCTGTCATTGTCTGACTTTGAGTGGGTGCCTCTGGCAGAGATAAAATTGATATCTATGTGTGTTTTCTTGGAAACAATCCACCTAACGTGGTGGTCTGAATTTCTCAGAATTTTTGCTTTCCTCACACAGAGCCAAAGTGGCACTTCATGCTGTGATTAAAATTCAAATGGCCAAAGACTATTTAAATTTTAATAACAGAATATTTTCATCTAAATTAGGAACAAATTCTGGAGTCAGCAGAAACATGACACTGTAATTTTGACATTAAGATCATGATCTTGAGTTGAATTAGGTGAACATTAAAGTCAGAATATGTTTATTCCGTCAAGTCATTACTAATATGCTTCTTACCTTAGAATTTATTTACTTCACTATTTAGGCATTCTCTGGGCATAGTAATTCCCTTCGAGGCCAATACCATTGCTAATACTGCATTAATAAAGATAGACACAAAATAAAATGTTGCAATAAAATATATCTTGATAGTCACTGACAGTGAACTGAAAATTGTTTTAAGACACTTTAATTCTTTCTATTGCTATGGTTGTAGAATTAGTAAGGGCATATTGCTAAGGGGACCTCTATTACATCTATTTATGAGATTTATAAGAATACTAATAAGTAAATCCAAAGCACAACTCTATCAATAATGCAAATTAATGCAACGGCAACTCTTTGCAATTCAGGTTTATAACTGTTCAAGACTGCCTTCCATTCTCATATTTATAAATACTTTCAAACACTTAAATAGAAAATATGTGTATGTTTAGAATAAATCCTATTATATGTATGTCACAAAGGGGGATATTAAATCTACTCAGTGTGTAAGGATTAAGTCATGTCACTCCCATTGTTGGTGAACTGGAGAATATACTCCAAGGTATTTGTGCCTTGTAGTTGTGAGAGATTATTTCTGTGTCATTATCATGTTAACTTTTTTACTTGCTGCACGCAATATTAATGTGAGTTTATCTGGTACCTACATTCCTCATGTATCCTATTTTGTAGGATTTTCTTATTAAACAGCTAAAGGTTAAACCATGAAAAGACTGCCAAACAAAATGGTGTTAGAAAAACAAAATATCTAACTGGTTCCTGTGATGCTCGAGATTGGTTTGGATTATATAGAGATAATGTACACATATAAGAATAATACCTTACTCCACCACTTAAGTCATCCTGTTTGTGAAAATCAAACCTTATTAAAATTTGACCTATTAACTAATATGGCATTTTTCCAGTGCTGTAATAAATGTAACTGATACATATTCAAACCTTTTGTGTGGGGGGGGAGGGGGCGGGGTTATTACTGTTAAACACCATGCACAAGGGTTTTTTGTTTTTGTTTTTCATTTTAGGGCATATACATTTTACTTTATTTTGATCATTAACTTCGATCTCTATACTTTTCATTCTATTGAAATAGTTACTTATTTGCTCACCTATTTTCTCATATCAGTCAGGTTTTAGCCTTAAATACAAATAAAATCAGTCTGGTTCTCTGCTTATTTTGGTTTTGTCTACAATGAGACTGAAAGGGGGAAGTTAGAATGTGTTAGCTAAAAATGTTCCAACTAAAAAAATCTAGTGTACACAAGACAGTGTAGGGTTGAACTCATGTTAAGTTGGTCAAGTTAAAGCCTAGGCTCCCCCTTAGGCCTTACTCTGCTTTAACATGTGCTAAATTGATTATCTACGCTAGACTGTGTGTTCTAACAGATATGTTAGAAAATTGTTTTACATGTTCTAACAATGCACCTTTTATTCTAGTGTAGACAGGCCTTCATGTATCTCCCATACAGACTACAAGAGCTTCTTTATTGCCACTGGAGTTTTCTTACTTCTAATAGAAACTCCTAAAGCAAATGAGAAATATGGTCACTCTAGAATGCTGTACTAGGGGTTGGATTTTTTGAAAGTGCACAGTGTTGGCCTAACTGAAATCAGCGGTAACTACAATACAGTATTCTCCTTTCCTCTTCATAATCAAACACCTCTTTATTGCTCTGCTTCCTTTATCATATGCAGACTTTCTCAGCATTATTTGATAGTAAGCATATATTTGATGATTTCACTGCACAACCTTTCCTTCTTTCCCCTTTCTCTTTTCTATAGTAACTCAGTTTTCATATACCATTTATTCTCTTACACTATGAACATCAAGCTCTTCTTCTCTTGGCAAGGTCAGCACGCAAAATGTCTTCTCTTAATTCTCCTGAATGTTGTAAAGGATAGTAATTTGACTCTTTGTATCAGCAGTCTTGCTCTGAGAATGCTTAGCAAGGTAGCACAGCCCCCTTGGGTAGTACATACCCAAATATTTCTCCATATATTTTCAACACAGGAAACCTCTAGCACAACCCAGAAATGACAAGATTTCTTTGTATTTGCATCCCTAAACAGCTAAAATCTGCAGTCGATCATAACCTCTACAAAAATACTTGAAATCTAAACAGAGAATGTCAATGAAAGACAGCAGTCAATGGCTAATACTCATGGAGCACTGCCACCTCACAATCACACTCCAATCAGCTGTAGTCTGAGTAAACTCAGCAGTACACTGGTATATACAGAAATGGCTTCAATAATTATTCTTGACAATCTTTTGTTAGGGCCTTTTGAACAGTACACACTAGCCACACCAAATCAGGAAAGACCAAAGAAAATAGTAATGAGATACAGCAAGAAAACCCACAATCGGATCAGCTGTTGCCCAATTAAACTCAACAGTTCACAGGCGTTTACTGGAGAATACACAATTTTGCCTAAGATGATGTACCTTCCTAAATAACTCTTAAGAGAATAATACAAAAGGCACTTTTATAGTGCTCTTCACATACTTTTTAAAGCTTTTACATTAATATGTCAATAATTGTATGCATTAAACGTCTCCCTCTCCACTTATGACAAGAGGGTAGGCATACACTGCAGCTGAGACTGTTTCCCGATGTGGGTAGACAGACACATGCTAGCACTACTCCAATTGGTCTACTAAATATAGCAATGTGTCTGGGGCTAGCTTGGCAATGGCTAAGGCTAGTCACCTGAATACAAATCTGCTGGACCCTCTGCTTATGTGCTTGGGTGGCTAGCTCAAACTGCTGCCCAGGCTTCTCCCTGCCACACTGCTATTTTTAGTGCCCTAGCTTGAGCAGAGACCACCAGGGCTGCCCAGAGGATTCAGGGGGCCTGGGGCAAAGCGAGGGAGCTGCAGCGCTTGTACTCACTCACCTGGCAGCAGTCTGGGTCTCTGGTGAGGGGCCCTTCAATCGCTCTGCGTCTGGCGGCATTTTGGCGGCGGGGGACCTTTCAGTGCTGCCGAAAAGGCCTGGACCACCGCCGGGTCAGGGCTCATGGGGCCCTCAGCAGGGCCCGGGGCCTGGAGCAAATTGACCCACTTACCCCCCCTCCCCCGGGGGGCCCTGGAGACCCCATGTGTCTAGGTGTGCTGGGAAGCACGGTCCCAGATGCAGTGTAGACCTACTCTGTCAAAACTGAAAATGTAAGACTTCATAGCTAATGTGTATGTTCTATTTTCCTTTTGGTTCTTCTTAGCCTGCTTTGATTTTTCTCTAATGGGCTGTAGTTTCTCCTTGTTTCAGCCTCGTTACAGTCTCTCTCTAAGCAGAATTTATTATTTATTTATATTGTATCGCACCTAAATGCCAGTAGGGAGGTTGGGCTCCATTGTGCTATGTGTCTGGTACTAATATTATTGTAGGTTAATACATATTTTACTGTTCTCATCAGTATATACAAAAGGACACACTCTAACTTCAGAAATGGCAATGTCATTAATTGAATTCTCCTCTTAGCCCCCTTGCAGGTGGACTCTACTGACAGTTTGGCAAAGCACTGCAGGTAGTATGCATTGATTTTGCTCGTGCTGCATTTGTTTGGTGAATAAATGAAGGACGTCTGTTTCTAGGACTGGCATTCTAATACCCTTAGCCTTAACCAGCACAACAAAGCACTGTCTACACGGGCAGTGGTGGTCAACATCACTGAGCTTTCGTGCCTGGCTCAGCTGCACTTTGAAGTTCTGGCATAGGCTGAAGCTCAGACTCTGAAGCTCAACCCCCTCCCTAGGCTTTAGAGTCTGAGCTCCAGCCCAAGCTGGACCATCTACATCCAGGGGCGTCTCTAGCTTTTTTTGCCGCCCCAAGAACGGCAGTCAGGCAGCCTTCGGCGGCATGCCTGTAGGAGGTCCCCGGTCCCGTGGATTCAGCGGCTAGCCTACGGGAGGTCCACCTGCTGCCGAATTGCCGCCAAACCTGCGGGACCGGCAGAACTACAGCAGGCAAGCTGCTGAAAGCTGCTTGAGTGCTGCCTTTGCAGGTACCAGCAGGGCGCCCCCCGTGGCTTGCCGCCCCAGGCATGCGCTTGGAGCGCTGGTGCCTGGAGCTGCCACTGTTTACATCATTATTTAATGTGGTGGTGTGAGCCCTGCAAGCCCGAGTCTGTCAACCTGTGCTCAAAGGCTCCCTGCCATGGTTGTGTAGATGTACCCTAAGACTATGATAAAGACAAACCCAGATCAACTCTAACACTTCCCCCCCTTCCACCCTTCAGTGGCAAGAACTTTCAGGCCTGCAGGCGCAGATACTCTGACCATAATTAAAAAGGCCTTTGGAAACAAGGGCCTTAAAATTAGGAGGCTTCCACTGGAGCTGCTGAGATGTTGCTGTGCAACAGTAGGCCTGTTAAAAAAAGACTAAACATAAGTGCCAATTTTGGCACTTAATTGTGATTTTGCCAACATGCATTTTATATATATAATATAATATCCTTTGTTTGTTCTGTTAAAAACTCCTGGACAACTCCTGTGGGATTTTGCCTCTCAAAACAAACAGACTACATTTATAATAGTTGTGAGGTGCATGGGACCTTTAGCACTGCATTGTAAGAGACCTCTGATGTTGGTGCTTTAAAGATTACACCTTAGGTACAAGCTACCAAACTATTACTTTACCCACAAGGAAAATTTTACTACGTGCTCTGCCTCCAATTTACTTTAATAAAGCATAAAAATAATTTGCACTCCTGTCCAGTAACACCTTTCATCCAAGGATCTCAAAGCACCTTATGCACATGATTTAATTCTCATCATGCCCCAGCAAGGTAAGGCAAGCATTATTTAAACCCCTCAATATTTTTAATAGGAAAAAGTTGCTTTATTTTTACAGTTAAGTTTTTTGGGGGAAAGGATTTTTATTTTGTATTCTTAGCCTCCATTACACCTCCATTTGGTGCATTCTTGATAAGCTTTTATGGCTAAGAAATTAAATGTTTTCTAGAAAATATCTGAAGAAAAACTTCTAAACACTGAAGGAAAGAAGAAAATAATAAAACAAAACATAAAAAAATCCCTCTAGAACAAAGTCATTTAGGGGCCTGGATTTTTTTTAAAGAAATGCCTTTTGAAGTCTTTCCATGCTGAGCTTCAGAAGGTTAGAATAGTAGCAATTCAGTTCATAGACAAGCTTTCCAGTGAAAGTATTCATATAATTCAAAACATTTCAAAAACATAGTACTGGGCATTTAAAATCCTGATGTGATACATGCAGAATACTGAGTGCTGAACAGTAGGCTAGCAAAAATGTAGCCTATTTGCAAAGATGATGGAATAACCTTCACAATTTAGCTGAAAATCATTATGGCTTCTTGTCACTCTCTGATTCTTTTTTTCTCTGTCATTCTGCTTCAAAACACAATGGGCAAATATAATATCTGTCCTCAGTTGAGAGAGAAAATGGAATTATAATATTATATAGAAAGACCAGTCATAGAAGGGTCATTCCTGCCAGGTGAAATACATTCCACACAGAAAGCCGTTAGGATCTGTGACTGGAGTGTCTGGGAAAGGTAGAATTCTTATTATCAAACCAAAGCCTGGATGAGGGATGCTGCATAGCCCCCACAGATGCTATTCAGTCTTATAGGCTGCAATAGCAGTCGCTGCCTCTGTATATCAGATGTGTGGAGTTCTGGGCTCAGCTCATCTCCCAGTCCATTTAACTAAATTTCTGTCCCAGTCCCTTCACTAGTCCACAATGATATCAAACAGGCCTGGGCTTGCCCTGAGTTATTACACAATCTGAGCTTTTATCGTGCATCCTAATACATCTGGCTTTGGTTTTAATTGGGTTTTTCCTCATATTTGCTAAATTGTTAATCTGCAATGGTTGTCAGCATTAGGACAGGTTAAAGAGGTTCTAATGCCCAGCAAGAAGGGTTCTAGTGTTCAAATAAACAACTGAAATGTTGAGGCTTATTGTTTATCCAAACAAAGTCAAATTCCCAGTCTCTGAGGTTTGCCCATCACTACTTCTGATCAGGATTTTTTTATTTACTTACGATTTAATCATATGCATATGTATAGCATACACATTGCAGCACATTTCAGCACCAGCAGGGAGAAAGTTAACTAGCTGCTCAAATCTCCTGAATGTGTAAAAGAGGAATGGTGAACAAGGACTGGATGGTGTATCTGGTCCACAGAATAGGAGTTAAACCAGGGAACTCAGTAAACACAGCTCATTGGTAGTCAGGGGGGAAATACTTTATGGGGAGGCAGATGTGATTATAAACTTTTTTTTTTCCTGATGGACAGTGTTGTCCTTCTTGCCAGGGTATACATTTAAGTCCCCTTCCAAACCCACTGAAAGTCAATAGAAAGTCACTGACTTCCCTAGGTGGCTCGGCATCATGCCCCTGCATTGTGAACAAACACTCACAAGGGGGAAAGTTCACCAGCTCCAGAGAGCTTGACCAAAACCTGCTCACCATTGAAGTCCTACTTTAGACACAAGTCCTGTTTCAGTCGTCTTCTGCACAGGAGTGAATTTAACCCATTATGTGCAAGATGTGGTGTTGGCTGTAAATATGCATTAGTATGTGTCCATTGTGACAGCTTCTCTAGGAATGTGATGGACTCTCCATCACTTGAAGTCTGTAAATCAAGACTGGATGTCTTCCTAAAAGATGTGCTCCAGCTCAGCCAGATCTTGTGGCTTGATATAGAAATAATTGGGTGAGGGTCTATGGCCTGTGTTATCTGGAAGGCCATATTAGATAGTCATGATCTTTTTTGACCTTAAAATACCTATGGAGTAACAATAATACGCAAAAGTTGGATACACCCAAACAGATTGTCTAATGTGATCATGTCCCAAGGAGCCTTAGACATTGGTTGAGTGCTTTCATGTTTTGGGGTTTAAGGAAACGTCTGTGCTCAAAACACTACAGTGGCACTGGTGCAGCTGAGCCACCATAGTGCTTCTGTGAAGACGCTGCTACGCCAATGGGAGAGCGTCTCCCATCAGTGTCGTTAATCCACCTCTATTGATGGGACATAGCGCTGTCTACACCGTGGCCTAGGTCAGTATAACTGCGTCGCTTGGGTATGGCTTTTTCACCCCCCCCCCAAGTGACGTAGCTGGACCGATGTAAGTTTATAGTGTAGACCTGGCCTTACTTGTAATCATTTCTTAGAAGTCTGAAAGCCATTTAATTCCCTGAGTGTTTATTTCCTTTTCAATTTGGCAGGCATTCAGTCTTTCCTTCTATTTCTTTGTTGACATACAAGTGCATACAGTAAAATCCACCATAAAAACATCACATCATATGTCATGAACACACAACTAAGGGTAGCATAAAATCCCTCCTTTAACTGTAAAGGGTTAAGAAGCTCAAATAATCTGGTTGGCACCTGACCAAAAGGACCAATAAGGGGAGAAGATGCTTTCAAATCTGCGTGGGAAAGTTTTTGTTTTGTCTTTCTCTGTGTGCTCTCTCCAGGTCAGTGAAGAATCAGGGCAGGGAAAATACATCTCCCAAAACCATACCTGAACTAAGCACCTAAGATTACAAATTGTAAGTAATAGGAAGGAAATGTGTTAGATTATCTTTTGTTTTAGCTTCAAATATGAGAGGGATAGCTGTAGTAGTCTGGATCTGTAAAAGCGGCAACGAGTTCTGTGGCACCTTATAAACTAACAAATGTATTGGAGCATGAGCTTTCGTTGGTGAATATCCACTTCATCTACATGCATCCGACGAAGTGGGTATTCACCCATGAAAGCTCATGCTCCAATACATCTGTTAGTCTATAAGGTGCCACAGAACTCGTTGCCACTTTTGTTTTAGCTTGTGAATTGTCCCTATGCTAACAGTGAGGTTTATTCCTATTTTTTTTTTGTAACTTTAAAGTTTTGCCTAGAGGGGAATCCTCTGTGTTATAAATCTTATTACCCTATAAAATTACCTTACATCCTGATTTTACAGGGGTGCTTCTTTTACTTTTTTCTTTATAATAAAGTTCTGTTTATTTTTTAAAGAATCTGATGGGTTTTTAGGACTTAAAAACCAAGGTGTCTGGTCTGTTCTCACCTTTGGTTACCTATTTGGTTGGTGTATTATTTTCAAGTCTCCCCAGGAAGGAGGATGAAGGGACTTGGGGGAATATTTTAGGGAAACAGGAACTCCAAGTGGTCCTCTGCCTGAATCTTTGTCTAACTTACTTGGTGGTGGCAGCAGTACCCATCCAAGGACAAGGAAGGATTTGTGCCTTGGGGAAGTTTTTAACTTAAACTGGTAGAAATAATCTTAGGGGGTCTTTCATGCAGGTCCAGACATCTATACCCCAGAGTTCAGAGTGGGGAGTGAACCCTGACATCATATCCATACATTAGAGTGAAACTACCATAGCTAACACACATGCCCTTTGTTAATACAAATGTAGATATGAAAATTGTCAGACTGCAACAGTAAATGTGATTTACACGTCATAGCTTCCTACTCAGATTTGAACCTTAGCGTTCATAAACTGAGAAGCTAGTATGAACCCTCTAAGCTTAATTACCAGCTTAGATCTATATCGCTGCACCAGCATGATTCCAGGGCTTCTCCCTCTTGTCTCCCAAAACCTTCTCTGTGGGACCCAGACTCAGCCCTGAGTCTTACCACCAAGGGAATAAATCCCCCCTCCCCCTTGTCTTCTCTTTACCTCCTCCCCAGGTCTCCCTCCGTTGGTTATCCTGGGAGAATTATCTGTCACAGCTTAATAACTCGTGATACAAGAAGAGGACATTTACCTTCCCCCTCTTCTTCCCTGAGGCTGCGACGTAGATTTCACCCGCCGTGAATCTAAACAAAGGAATTTTCCCTCCTATACGTTCTGTAGAACCACCCAGAGAAACAAACAGGGGTTAAAAGAAAGGAACAAACACATAAACAATGTCTCGTATCAGGTGACAATACAGTCAACTTTAAAAGAAAAAATGACATAAACAACCTTATTCAAAAAAAAGATCAATTTAAACATTCCAGCAACTACACACATTAATACAAAAAAAAAACATAAAAAGCCTTATTCTTTTCTTACCTTTGTACTCACAACTTGGACTGAAATTGGAACTTGAAGATAAAAGATCCCTCTCATAGCCGAGAGACAGACAAAAAACCCATACAAAGGGACACACACACAAACATTCCCTCCCTGAGCTTTTTAAAAATCCGGTTTCCTGATTGGTCCTCTGGTCAGGTGTTTGGTTCCCTTTGCTAACCCTTTACAGGTAAAAGAAACATTAACCCTTAGCTATCTGTTTATGACAACACACCACATCAGTTTTTTTCTCTTAGAGGGCAAATGGTCTCTCTAACAAGTCAGTCAGTCCATGGAGGAACCTGCCTTTTCCTTGCGGTTAGGAAGGCACTGCTTTCTCAGATGTCCTCCTTAGTGCTATTACTGCCATATATGGTAGTCAGAGGCATGCAGTCAAGTATTTCTGCCTGGGTGAGTGGTTGGTGAAATGGGTATAAAGCTTTTAACACAAACTGCCTCTAGTGGGGAGATGTCCTGCCAGGAATCTCTTACTGGTAGCTGTCCTTGGCTACAGAATCTGAGGATATTAGATAATACTTAGTCCTGCCATGAGTGCAGGGGACTGGACTAGATGACTTCTCAAGTGATAATGTCACATTGTGGACTTCATTGTGCACTGGTAGTTAGGATTTGACTCTAGCTCTAAATGAACACTAAAATAAAATGTTCCCCTAAGTATCCAGTCCTGAGGTTCCCACATAGACAATCTTGCTGCTGCTAAATCAAAATTCAGATTGTGGACTAGATTTTTCATAGATATGTGTAAGCAAATATAAAATTGTTTCCCTAACTTGTATGCACAGTTACTGTGAATGCATGTGCACAGGCACAAAATGTGTGTGCAAATGATCAAATACAGAAGGCACACCTTTTTAGCATTAGTTAATTTATTAATAGAACTAACAGTGAGAGCTGGCAATGCTGCACAAGACCTTTTAACTTGCTGTGCAAATGAACTTTATGCATCAGGAATATCTGTTTATATCTATAATATCTTACCTAACTGAGTGTCCATTCTTTATATATATTTACAATATATATGAAAAGGCACGTAATGTATGTCACTGTGCACTGAACTACTGGGTTTGTGCACAGTTCTGGAATTCTGACTGAAAAATAAACAATTCCCTTAAAATTTTAGTGACTGAGTCTGATCTTCTTATGCTGGCTTTACTCCTGATTTTCACCAGCATAAGTGAGATCAGAACCAGGCACTAGGTACTACACAGCGGTTTTTCTGACTGTCGTAATAAATATTATCCTCTTTATTCAGAGGATACTTGAGGTTTTTAAGGGACTGAATTTGAACACATTTACATTTGTTGAGATCAAGACTATATTCCAGACTTGAGTCCTGCTGTTGTCTAGACACTTGTGCATAGTTTTAAAGATTTCTCTTCATTTAGAAATGCATCAAATGCTATCAGTTTGCTCATCTAGTGGAACTCTTTTTATGTAAATAGTTAACTTGTGGAATTTTTCAATGCAAAAAGATTTTTTTTAATTTGAAAGAGAGAAAATAAATGTCCTTGATGCATTTTTTCAACTTTAAAATAAAAATGAATTACTCTGTCTGTAAACTCGCTGTAATTTTCAGAACTGTATATAACCCCTTTCTAATTATTGTAATGTAATTTCTTCCACTCAGGAAGAAGAGAACTTTTAAATGATTCTATGAGGTTCAAGTGCAAACTAACCATGCAGGGCTTTATATCTCAAGATCTTATGTCAAAAATGCTGCTTTCACGGTTTTTGGGGCAAGGATAAATGTTGGATTCCTTTAAACCCAGAGGTCAGATCCTCAGCTGGTGTAAACTAGCATATCTCTGTTAATTCCAATGGAGGTACAGTAATTTACAGCAACTGAGCATCTGGCTCAGAGATGGAACTCAGCCATGCTGCATTTGGATATGATTTCAAGCACCCAAATGCTTGGCATTGTTCCGACCTAATGTTTTGGTTTGGGTCCATCTCTATTTAAAAATGTAAACTTTTTTTTTAAAGTAACTTGACTCTGACATTGTTTGCTCCATCCATATTGTTCCTTTACATTTATGTTTTTTTCTTTCCTTCAGTGAATTAGCAGAAAGAAAAAACAAAGGTGAAATCTTAGCTCTTTATTTAGACTAGAACTGGTAGACATGATGGTAATGCAAACAAAATGATAATGCTATGGGAATGCATGCTTGCTTATTTTTGAGTACTGCCAAAAGATGCCCCAATCCTTTGTTTTTTTTCCTGAGAGAGTTTATTTTTATTATTAAACATTTAAAATTGACTTCCATTCAGTAAGGCTTTTATCTGGTCTGGAATATGGGACAGGACTGCTTATGAATGACAAAGCCCCACTCCAGAGGCCAGATTAGATAAATACAAGCTCTTCTACATCAGTTCTATACAAACCTCTTAAAGTTAACTAGAGCTATGTGAAATGTTCATCATAAAGCCCAGAAATCATATGAAATGCATCCAGGTTGCAGTTTTGTTACAAACCTGGGCCAAATGTTCACTAAGGTATGCAACTTGTTAGACCAAATCTTGACTACTTTGCAGTTTTGCATTGCAATTAGAGATAGTCCTGAGCTGCAAGCAAATCTAGATACTGTACTAAACTTTCTAAAGTTCAGGTGTGTTCAAATCCAGGGTTTTGGTTTGTCATTTTGTACAGTTAGGGAACCACAACAAATTTCAGATCTGGAGCTTAGTTCAGATCCCTTCCAAAGTATTGGAGTACTGGGATCCACTGATGTTTGGGTCTTTCACTGACTGAAATTTGGTGAAACTCAGTGACTTTTTTTGTCTGAGTTTCTGTGACACTAAGCACCCCTGTGTTCATACCTTACACATTATTACAATAATCTTTGTACAAAATAAGCCATGAGAGTTACCATTTGAAAACTAACAACTCACCGATCATTAGTATCATTGCATGATGGTCTTGTTATGAATATGTTCTGGAATTATGACTAAAATGTGTGTGTAACCGAGGTATAACAAGGGGAGTTGTAAACAGGTCTCTCCTAAACAAAGGAATGTGTGTTTACCTCAATTTACATATAAGCAATAAACAGACCCATCAAGCTAACAAGGCTTGGAGGCAAGCCTCACCCTAACAAGTGTAGACAGCATGGTATCTACACCGAGCAGGAGAGAGAAGACAGGTCTGCATTTTATTTTTCAAAATAATCCATTTCAAAGGTTTACTGGTTTATAAAGATGGGAGGAGGAAGGGTAGGAGCAGGAGGAAGCCGCTGAACCTCAAGTGTCAAGCACCTGAATCAAATGATTGTATACAGTATTACTGTAAAAATAAACAAAAGGGTATAGAGTGACATCTCTTTTGAAAGCTAATGACATAACAATGATTGATATCATTGTGAAATGTATTAACACTATAGGAGGAGTTAGGAATTGTCTATTCTATTTATTTTATGCAAAAAATTAAAAGGGCTGACTATGTGAGGCTGTAAATACCTCTCTCGTAAGTTACAAAAACAAGTGAAGTGAACCTGCCTGCAGAACACCAAACTCCCCTCTGCATTTTAGTCATGCATGTTTACGATCACTTAAGCTTTGACCCACAGAATAAGAGAGTGCATTTTTTAAATCAAAGAATTTGACCTTTTGCTTATGTTATCGGCTTGAAATATGACTTATTTTAAAAAGTCAATTTAAATCACTGGAGATGCTGCTGCTGACCTTGCCAGAAAAGTGCTGTGCTAATTTTTCCCCTCAAAAGCTGCCCTTCCTGACTCAGGCTGTGAAAAGAGAAAGGAGATGTGTCTTGTGGCAAGCAAGGGAAGGTGAAAGAGGGAAGGTGAAAAAGGAAAAAAGATGGCAAGTGACTATATTTGAGATTAAGGTATGTAGACCCAAATACTTAAAGGGCCAACATTTTTGTATGCACAAAATTTGCCTGAATACATTTTCACAAACTGCATTACCGGGGGAGGTTGTAGAATCTCTACCTTCAGAGATTTTTAGGAACAGGTTAAACAAATGCCTGTCAAGAAAGATCTAGATAATACATAGTCCTGCCTCAATAAAAGGGACTTGATTAGATGACCTATTAAGGGCCCTCCAGTTGTACACTTCTATTTTTTAAGATTTACGAGTGCAAATTAGGTAATTACTAGAGTTGAGTGAACTGGACATAGGCTGGTTAGTGTAACTGGACATGTAGCATAATATTGTTTCTGCTTTCGGGTTAGATGAGTGTAAGGCCTGGTTTACAGTACGAAGTTTTACTGGTAGAACTTGTGTTCTGAACAACCTCAGATGCATCAACATTCAGTTGTGTCTTGACGACAAACCCCTGAACCTCAGCTGATAAAGTTAATCAGCTCACTGTGCAATATACTCTACTGACACTCCTCCATCAGTACAATGCCTGCATGGTTGCTACGTTACCTGTACCGGTATGGTCCCCAGCATCAATCCCAAAATGAATTTCTGTCCCCATAGCAGTGACTGTTAAGGTCAAATTTTTGAATGCCGCTTCCGAGGGGGTCACACCTTGGCCTGCACTCCTGCCTTTAAAATCTCTGGTGTGTTTTGGAAATGCCTCTCTTCCCAGTAACCCATCTCAGAGGCAGTTTATCTGGCCAGTCTTTCCCTGTGTGATTTACTACCTTCCGGAGCACTTCCTTAATAGTGCAATTCATCTGCTCTACTTGGCCTAAGGACTGAGGCCAGTATGGTATATGGAGCTTTTCTTTAATTCCCAAGGCTTGTATCATTGTTGTTAAGATTTCTCCTACAAAGGCTCCCTCATATCAGAATCTATTATTTTGAGGGGTGCCATATCTACGTCCACCTCATTAAAAACTTTTTGGCCACTACCCTGGTGCTATTATCTTTACTAGGAAATGCCTTCACCCATCCTGAAAAGGAGTCAATTATCACCAATAAATACTGGAATCCTTCCTTACTCCTTGGCAATTTATCAATAAAATCAATTTGAACCCTGTGCCACGGCCCAAGCCTTCGTTGGTGCATCATGGGTTGCCAGTGCAGAGGACAAGCCTTGATCTGAGTGCACTGCACACAATTTCGCACCCATGTTTTAACATAATCTTCCATACGCTCTTATCAGTAAACCAGATGTGCTTTTTTTGACCCATGATATCTAATTCTTCCAGTGGGAGTGCCTCTACCAAGGCAATTCTTTGCTCCAGAGTGACCTCTGGACATTTATGTTGGTTCCCTTTCTCAATATTTTGTAATTGTGTGGCAGCCACGGCCATGTTGTTAGCCGCCAAATGAATAACAAAAGGCTGCGATTCATCAGGAAAACTAGGGCTGGAGCTGTGAGAGCCTTCTGTTTTAGCAGGGTTAAAGTTGAGTCCTGTTCTCTTCCCCATTACCATTTTGTCTTTTCCTTTAGCAGTTTCCACAATGGGTGAGTTATTTCAGCATATTTATAAATGTGTCGTTTAAAGAAATTGAATCTTCCTAGCAGTACTCTGAAAGAGTGGGCATCGGTAAGGGCTGGCATTTCTACTAGTGCCCTTACCTTCCTCTGATCTACCTGTCTCCCTCTTGTCCTTTGGTTTGACTCCTTTGTGCTGCCATTTATGAGCAGTTCTTTTCTTTCTTTATCAGTTATGTAATTTGCATTAACACAGATGCTTTCTGACTCTCTTTTGGATCCAAAGCCATCAGCAGCTCAGAGACTCTCTTAAAAGGGACACAATCAACTTCCACCAGAGTTCTGATTTCTTTCCACTTTCAACTCCTGCTTACAAAACACAGAGATCTGAAAAAGAAAACGCAACCTATTGTGGCTCCCTTTGGAGCCCCAATAGGATTTTAATTGAATAGTATGGTATGTTTTCGCATTTCTTTTACCCCTTCTACAATATACACTGCAAATGTTCTAGGGAAAATGCACATTCCTTCCATAGTTTAATTTCTATAACGTCTAAAAATTGATATGGCTAATAAGGTGTAACTGCTTCTTTTGTGCTCACAGAAATTTTTGTGACAGGTTTCAGAGTTGCAGCCATGTTCGTCTGTATCTGCAAAAAGGACAGGAGTACTTGTGGCACCTTAGAGACTAACAAATTTATTTCAGCATAAGCTTTCGTAGGCTACAGGTCATTTCTTTGGATGCATAGAATGGAACAGACAGACAGGAGATATTTATACATCCTGTCTGTGTGTTCCATTCTATGCATCCAAAGAAGTGAGCTGTAGCCCACGAAAGCTTATGCTGAAATAAATTTGTTAGTCTCTAAGGTGCCACAAGTACTCTTGATCTTTTTGCAGAGGTTTTTATGTACCCTTATCAAAGTGACAGTTTGATTACACAGAGTCACCTGAAGGCTCAGTGTGGGGCACTGTCTTTCTTTCTTTTACTGTAGCTCTTATTTGCTATTTTGTTACCAAAAAACAAATCCAGAATCTTTTCCCATTCTCCTGGTTTTGACTGCCCTGCTGCAGCCATGACTTTGGTCTTTCTAAAAGATATTGAACTTATAAAGCATTAAGATACCTTAAGGGTTAAATGCTAAATACCAAAGCCAAACAACACTCTAGTTACCTGTGTGTGGCAAAAAAACCCATTTTTCGGTTTTGCAACTTTGAATGAGAGATTCAAATGGATTTCAGTGGTATTTTTTAAAGAGAAAACCAATTAATCTTAAAGCTATAAAACAAAAGTTTTACAAGCCAGGAGTGTTGCGTTAGGTCCTAAACACTCCCCATATTTACACAATACATTTATACATGCATTCTTTTTTCTTAACATTGCTTACACTGCTTTAATTTTTACACAGCTGTACATAGATTACATTTATATACATTTTGGGGGCAGTTAAGTTCCAATAGAAACCCCTTATGTTTTTTAGCAAATTTAATTAAATTGTCCATAGTCAAATTATTTAAATTGTCTTTTTGCCTGGCTTATTTACAAAAATTCCTTTGGAAAAGGGCCCATTTTTCCTTCAGAATAGCTGCAAAGAAACCAAGAATTCTTTTTCTAACACTTTTACTTTTTAACATTTTCACAAAGTTTAACTGCTTACTTCTCCCCAGCCTCTGCAGAGTTTTCGCTCTTTCCTTAAATCACTTGCTTATCTCCCAAAATGACACCTTAATCAACTCAGATTTCACCATTCCAATTATTGTTCCAGGGATCTGAATTCCTCATGCCTGTACTTACTGCTTCCCTTACTCCTGCCACTGTGCCCTCAGGACTTCCAACCTGTTTTCCAATTTTTTTATCTCTTGCCTGCCTGGGCCTGATCCTGCTTTCCTCGCTGAACCGTCCCTTTTCACAGACACAGGCTTTGTTCCACTATCAATTTAGCAAGGAGGGTGGGATCCTCAACTCGCCCCACCCTCTTGGTCCCTTTCCTTAAACATTTCTTTCAAAATTGTGAAATCACCACAATATCACTTCCAAAAAATACTACACTGCCCAACTCCTATACCCTTCAGAGTTTGGTTTAACAGAGCAAGATCTGTTTAAAAGGAGTAATCTCTTGAACAAAGTATCATCTTTGGATTGCTTCCTTTTAAATATTTCTTACGCAGGTGCTACCACTACACCTCTACCTCGATATAACGCTGTCCTCAGGAGCCAAAAAATCTTACTGCATTATAGGTGAAACTGCGTTATATCGAACTTGCTTTGATCCGCCGGAGTGCACAGCCCCACCCTGCCCGTAGCGCTGCTTTACCATGTTATATCCGAATTCATGTCATATCAGGTTGCGTTATATCGGGGTGTATTTGCTCACACTCCTATATCCTTCAGAGTTGGGTCTCACATAAAAAAAATACCACCTGAACATATTTCTTTATGAATCTTTTACCTTTATAACTCTCCTGTGCCCCCACTCGTGCTGGGAACTACAAAACACAAAAGTCGATACCCACTAAAAAGAACTCTGCCTGATAGAACAGGAAGGGGAAACGCTAAGCCCCCTACCTTTTGGGCTCAATCCTGCTACTACAGAGGGTATATTCACCTATGCAATTTTTCCCCAACAGATGGGTAGAAGCGAGGACTCTAACCCTTCCCCTTATGGCCCGGCATTTCTCCAAACAGGAGTATACCCACCTTCAATTATTTCCCCCCCGCAGTCCAAGGTGGAGAGAGAAATGCTAAACCTTTCTCCTATTTCTCAGCCCTGCTGTGACTGAGGGTATGTATACCTTTTAACCATCAAAATTCTCAATTCATAGAATACCAACAGTGAATACAATATTAATCATAACTGGTTCCCTCTTTACTGCCTAGTATTTCTATAACTGGAGGTGTGCACATCTCCGCTTTTAATTGATCACCTTTAAGTGTAGTATACCTTCTTAACAGTATTGACAACAATTCCAGTGCATATTCTTCCCCCTTTCGCAAATCTCCAACAAAAATGTTATGCTTATACAAAACACAAAAGATCTTATGGGGGAGAAGGCAACAATTAGCCTTCTGTTGAAGTTACAACAATTAGCATATGCTTTTCCCATCTTTCTCTCGCCAATTGATATTATAGTTACCAGTCCAGATCAACACGGACTTTGGGTTCGTCCTGCCAAGACTTCCCTGGAGCATCATGTCGTGACGAATGGAACCCGGCTCCTCTTGCATGCTGTGCTTAGAGTCAGCGAAGAAGAAGAAACTGTTGCTGGTTCAGGGGGCTTGGCCTGCACAGGCTCATAGTAATAGCCAGTGAGACCACAACTGTACTCTGCTTTCAGAGCTTCTCCTTTTTCTTGGCCCAGACATTCTTCTAATCCTCTGGTACAACTGTACTGAAATTTTCAAGCAAGTATTGTTTGATTTATGCCCACATATTTATAGGAATGGGTGCCTTGTTTCTCCCACTGCGGTAGGACACCTTCCTATGCCATTGGGCAATGAGCTCTGAGGGGTACCAACACTCTGAAGAGGCTGGCAGCATACAGTCTTGGGCAACCTTGAGTTGTCTTGAGCAGCTGCTTTCTATGAGCCTTTGACACCTTCATGAGCTATATATTCACTAGGATCAGCACTACTGGCAGTAAGTTGAGCAGTTTGTACTAGACCATTCCTTCATTTATCCAAGACCTCCTCAACCCTTCGTGGCTAGAGGGTGTAAAAAATAGTTCCATATGTTGACCATAGTGTGTGCTGTTGCACAGCCCTACAAAAAATGATGGAGAGTGACCCCATCCATATTTTTATGCAGATCTATATGGGAAAAATGTTAGGGAGTTGACTTTTTGATGTCTTAGCCTTTTGATTCTAATTCTGGCTGGCTGGTTGTTGGTGACCTCGGCTGGGGTATCTCTGAGACACTTCTACATCTGCTGAAAGACTGACCTAGGTAAGGAGAGAAAAAAAGAAATGGATGAGGGAGGACATGTCCTTGAAGCTGTTCCAGGGTCTGGAATGCAGAGCCTGTGAGACCAGGGAATGGAGGGAGTGCATGGTGGAGGAAAGGCAGAAGGACCAAGAGGAACATCCAGAAGGTACACCAAGACATCATGCATCACCTCAGACAACGCACATCGATGCTCCAAAGTACTAAGGAGCAACCAAGGCCTTGACTTCAACAGGACTGATTTGCAGCAAAGCTCAAATCAGCCAACAGTCTTTCTGCTTCCCCTCCCTCTCCTTGCTGGTAAGATTTTTCCCCTCAGCCTCAGCAATATTACGTGATACACAAAATGCAGCAATAACTATAGGAATATTTGTCTCACTAAGACCCAATCTAATCATAAAACATCTCCACTGTCCCTTTAATCTTCCAAATGCACAGTCCATGGTCATCCTGCTCCTGGTCAGGTGACAGTTAAATCTTTCTTTGCTGCTGTCTAAGTGACCAGTGTATGACTTTGCTTCCCTGGCTTATAAACAGTAGGCTGTCCCCTTGAGAATCACAACTGGCATTTTGATTCCCATCAGTGTGGATGTGCCAATCTAGGAAAAATGTCCCTGCATACAGTTTTTCAAACAGTTCTGTGTTCCTGAAAAATGTAAGCATCATGCACCTTCCAACCCCACCCAATGTTAATTTCAGTGAAATGTCCCCCGTGATCTACCAATGCTTGCATAACCATGGAAAAGTCCTTGGAAGCAAGGTATGGGGGCAGGACTGGCGCCAGGGTTTCTGGCGCCCTAGGCGCCGGGCCATTTTGCCGCCCCGTGCGCGGGTCTCGCGGCTCTGGTGGAGCTGCCGCAGGCATGCCTGCAGCAGGTCCACCGGAGCCGCGGGACCAGCGGACCGTCAGCATAAATGCCTGCGGCAGGTCCACCGGAGCTGCAGGACCAGCGGGCCGTCCGCAGATACGACTGCGGCAGCTCCACTGGAGTCGCCTGCCGCCCCCCCGGCAAAATGCCGCGCCCCCCCCCATAATGCTGGCGCCCTAGGCGACTGCCTAAGTCGCCTAAATGAAAGCGCCGGCCCTGTATGGGGGTGGGGTAGAGGCTAGAACGGGGATGTGTTCTTTCTCTCACCTCACCTCAGTTAGGGAAGACCATTTAATTGAAGCCCTTTATTGCTTCCTGCACATTGCCCAGAATCACAATCTTGCACACCTGGATGATGACCTCCCACACCACAGATTTTCCAACACCAGATGGACCACTGACCAATAACTACACAGGATTGCAAGCTTTCAGAGCACGATTACCACCGTTTCTTCACTGTCACAGCATCTCTCATTTTAGTGTCTGAGTTGGAGTGCTGGGACTGACTTTATACACACAGCCAGGCATATGGTGATCTGCATCCAAAAGTTCTACAGCCACTGCTGATAGTCCCAGATTTGCTATATGATCTGATCCCATCACTCAGAACTCATTTCATGGGCTCAGAACCACTGTTTCCCCATGGAGAGCTGATCAATAATATCTGCTGTGGCTGGCAACTTTCATTCACTGTCTTTTATCATCCGCTGCTCCTCAGTTTTCTCATTTTCACTGCTGCACTGTGGTGGTAGTTGAAATTCTGCAAGTTCAGAAGAATCAATCACTTTGTCTCTAAAATGGATGAGATAGCTCTGCTGATCTGTTCAGCATCCATGGTTCTGCAAGCAAGATGGCAGAGAGATTGAGAAGTGGCGCAAGGAAGAACAGCTTGTGTTATGGAACTGAGGGAATGGTGGAAATATGACCCTAAACTCCCACAATTCCCCGAGAGGAGCACTGGTATCCCATAATGCATGGTAAGTCTTCCCAGAAGATGGCGCGCTGGAAAGTGGTACAGGTGACACTGGGATGTCTACCCATAATACTGCATGTCTTTTGCTGACATCTGTTGCTGTGAGGACATGCTGTACTGGCACAGGCAGCAAAATGATAGCAATGTTGGCAGGGGTATGCCAACAGAAATTTTATTGGTAAGATTTTTATAGTGTAGATCAGCCTAAATCTCAGCATTAGATTTCTAGTGGGAAGTTTAAGTAGGACTCGAACTCTGTCTATGCTAGAAAATGGTACTGCTTTAAGAATACCAATATTGTTACAGCAGTACAACAAGTGTCCTAATATAGGCACAATTATACCAGTTTAAAGATGTCTTATACTGGCATAGCTATATGTGTACAGGAAGGGGAATAACTATACTATACAGATATAGTTGCATCCACAATAGGGCTTTTACCGGTATAGCTATTTTGTTAAAAAGCACACCCCTAACCAAAATAATTTATACCTGTAAAACTACCAAGCCCTAGGGGATGGGAGGGTGTGGGGCAGACACCTGATGCTGCCTCCTCTGTCATTCCTGAATACTCTCTAACATCTGTTTTTCTGAGCATTTATGGTAGTAAGTGCATTAGCTGGAATAGTCATGGAAAGTAACACAGAGTGAAAACTCAGTCAGACTTAATTTATTTTCATTTGGGTGAATGTGTGCAGATATTTTTCTGAGGTATTTTCTTCAGATTTGAAGAAGTGAGGTTTTTTACCCACAAAAGCTTATGCCCAAATAAATCTATTAATCTTTAAGGTGCCACCAGATTCCTTGTTTTTGTAGATACAGATTAACACGGCTACCCTCTGGTAATCAGATCTGGTAACTGCAGATCTAATTGTCAGATTTGCACATGCAAATGACTGTTTGAATATGCAAACAGATGTATGCAGATTTTCACACAGGCAAGAGAGACCTAAAAAGATTTATGGCCAAAGTGTAGAGTAAATCTGTTTAGACGGTTCAGCTGAGTATGTGTATCAACTGAGGGTATTTTGACAAGTATATTCACTCTCTCTGTCAATATACTGATGTTAAGGACAATAGATGAAAAATTTATTACACCTGAGTTAGTTAGAAAAAATGTAGAAAAAGATGATTGAAACCAAATATTTTATCATATTCCAGAATCAATGAATCAAAGTAACTTTTCTTCCCAGAGGGAATATGTAGCAGCTGTTGTCTGAAATACAAGCAACTATTTATTTTAAGTTTCTGTATTTTTTAAAAAAAATTACACATGAAAGTTACTTCACTTTCAGTCAATTAAGGGTAGATGTGAATAATCAGAGTAAAACCATTTTGGGATTTTCAAAGGTAGAAACCTTTAAAGGGCTACATCCACTCCTTTGACACTCATAAATACTGGTTTATGCTTGGAACCTTTTTGAATTGTTGTGTGTCCTATCCCATGCTTTATTGTAACTGATTCCAAAGCAGCAGTATCTGGAAAACTTTTGGTCAAATCACCAGACAAAGCCTGCATTCTAAAAAAACAAAATAAACAACCCCTTCCTTTTCTTATTCTCTTTATCTGAAAAAAAGGCAAGAGACAGCCAGCTGCCATTTTCAAATTACCCACGCTAGTACCATAGCCTCTCACTAGCTGGCAAGTAGGTTTCTTCACATAAATTCCTTTTCATTTGTTGTCTGATGATAGATTTATATGATGCTGATCTGTCCATGGAAGCATCAGTGGGAGTCTGAGCACAGCAGCTGGCAATCCATGGTGCTGACAGGGAAAAGAACCAAGAACAGAAGATTTTACTTTTTAAGGTCAGCATCTTCATTTCAGAATTGCAGCAAGAATAATTTTTGGTGAAGTTTTAGAAAGTTAATTTGTCCATGTATATGCATCAGCATTGGCAGGGATCCATTGGCAGGAGGAGAAAAGATATATTAAGTAGCATTACTGAAGCAAATAGTGTTTTCCATTGGGTATTGGCTGACCAAAATCCCAAATGCTGCATGTTATAAACTATACTCGCATCAAAAATTGCTACTGCCTATTGCTTCCCAACTGAATTGTTTCATTTCTTAACACTCCATTACTTTCATCATGCTATAGCTGTTGTTCATGGGATTTGTGGTCTTCTCTAATTGCATGCTCTATGTTCTCTTCTCTTGACTTTCCCTCACACTGGTGGGCGCGGCTGACAATTTAGGGAAGAGCGGCAATGGTTTTTCTGGGAGTCCTTGGCACAAACTGTCCAGGAATGTCAGCATACAGTTTCTCAGCTGCTATTTCTCTAGTTATACAACACACTATGAAACAGTCCTGCTATGTGGATCCCTTGAGCATTTCAACACATCCTGTTCCGTCTGTGCAGCAGAAACACACCCATTCCCTGATCTGTTGTATTTTCTTGCTCACAGAGGACTAAAAGGCAGTGCATATTATACTCTTACTAACAATGAGTACTGCCTTACTCCACAAGTCATCTCATTGACTTCAATGGAATAATTTGTGTGGCAAACTTGAGTACATGTGTCAGTCTGGCCTGTAATGAATAATTTTGTTCAATTTCTGAGGGGAATATTCATGGGAAGGGGAATGGGGGAGAGGGAGAAGAGTCAGTCTAACTTGGAGATAGCATATAGTAATATTTATGTCAAAGAACATACTCCAATATTACATTTATGGTACTTGCAAAGCATCTTAGCACAGAATTATTATTAACATTGGTAAAGTTTTGTTTTACAATTAAATAGCAGCAGAACCAGAAAAGCAACAAGCACATATGGATTTTCCTTAATCAATTAACTGAAGTTGCAGTATTTACTTCTAGCCTACAAATAGATTTTGGACTGGAACCATCAGCATATTTGCATTTTTTTTTGTTGATAAAGCAAAGCAGATGTAAGACTCAGCTTTCAATAAAAATAAAATCTCATTTATAAAGCACCTAATACAGGAATGGGTACACCACAGGCTGTTTGTATCTCCCAGTGTTCAGAGAGGGGTGAGGGGAATTGGGCAGTATTAGAAAACTGCAAGTCATTTTTATTATTTTAGAACCAAATGTGTTCTGAGAAGGATACACTGAAAGGACCCTGAGACTGAGTTTACATATGGTGTATTGTAGTATAAAATTTATAAACATAATACAAACCTGGATTCCAACAAAGACTAGTTCCAACTAGCTGTGGATTTATGAAATGATTAGGCAATTTCATGTAGCAAAGACTGATGACCGATAATGTAGTTTACTTAAATGGCAGTGGATTAGCACTTAAATTGTTTAAAGCTACATGAAAAGCAATCTTCAGTGATCCACAAAAATCTGCTTTTTATAAACCTCATCTTTTATGAGGGATTAAAGGAGCAATGTTTTGACAACGTAGTTGATTTACGTGCAATTCATCATTTGTGTATCATTAATCCAAGTTGATTAGTGCCCAAGTTTTCTGTGTCTGGTATGTGTGTTTCAGCTGTTTACATTTTGGGTAAATGATGCCTCTTTTAATGTGCATGTTGGGGTTCAGGGCTGTTTTGTGTCTTGGATACACATTCTTGTGATCAATCCCATCTATGCCTCAACAAAGTCAGAGATTTATGACTTTTCATCACATTTCAGTTTAAGTGCTAATCCATCAACACTGTATAGCTGAATTCTGAAATCAGCATCCTCCTAGATGCATTGGCTTCTCAGGCCAGGCCTCAGGTCCCTGTAAAGAAACAGAGGTGCAACTAGGCATTTTTGGATTGAGGATATGTGCTCAAGAAGAATTTCTAGTTGGCACCTTTTTATTCAATGGTGTGACGTGTCATAATAAAATATAGCTTTTGCTGCAGAAAGAGACCCTATTAAGATTACAATGTACACTGTTTTTACAATAATAGAATATTACATCCACATAAGAATCATGTACTTTTAAAGCAGAGTTCTATATGAGGTTGTGCACCTTGCAATCTGGTATTTATACAAAATTTTCATTTTTGCTTGCTATAACAACTCAACAAGTTAAATTATTTATGGCCAGAAAGTGACTTCCCCCTCTCCCCCGCCCCCTGCAACTAAAAATGTGCTTGAGCTGTCATTTGCAGAAGTCCATTTGCACATAGACTTTCTTCAGAAAGACTAATAAGCTTGGGTTTTCAGAAGTGACTAGTGATTTTGGGTGCCTCTAATTTTGGGAGCCCAGTTTAAGATGCCTTAAAGGGAATTGATTGTCAAAGGGTAGGATTTTCTAAAAATTGGGTCCCTTTTTAGGGTCCATTAAGGCACACAGAAATAGAAGCACCCAAAATCACTATTTATTTTTGCCCGTATTACTAGTGTCTAACTTATAGTTGTATGTGTTGCATCCCCTATTACATTCATTCTGTAGAGAAATAAGTATAGCAATTACTGTATTTTATCACATAAGTGCAAAATACAATAAAATAATTATCCATACTAATTAATTCTACTGTCTTCTCTGACAAATGGCTTCTGCACTGCTTGACATACTGTTTTACTTTAAAACTATTTTACTCTGTCTCTGAATGGAAAATCCAGTTTTAGATAACTGTTTTGTTTTGTCTGATTCTAGAAAGATTCAGTAATTTCTATTGTATGTAAGCACTGTCGTTTCCAATGCAAAAATAGACTTTAGAAAAATTCCATATGATTCCTGGCTACTAATATCCCTGACATCCACTGGTTTCCAAAATCAACAATATCATGCAAGAAGGTTGATGCAGCAGGGATCCAATTTTATAGTATCTATTTTCCCAGGGTGTTCATTTTAGTTGTCCTGTTCGTTCCTAATATTTCCTATAAAGTTCTGTGGTTTTCAGTATCCTGCTGGCACTATTTCTTCATATATTGCATAGAGTTTAATATACAAAACCATTTCCAAAAGATCAAATCAGCTTTTTATAACATGTCATAGTTGCTTGTATTTTAATACGAGTGATGTGTGTGTTTGTGATTTTTAGAAACTACATAAGTATGATCTTTGGCTCTAAGCAACTTAAATTGTAGTGAGCAGCAGTATGAGGACTAAATGGAAGAAATTTAAGAGTTGGCTTATCTAACCATTTTTGCAGTTTCCTATGTGATACACAGAAATGAAAATAACATTCTGCTTATTATGCTTCTGAGTCACAATATGATACAAGCAAGGCTCAAAGCTGTCCTTATTCTCTCCTAGCAAAATCTATTTTACCCTACATATAGTATATTTCAGATTATCCTCTCTCAGTGGATGTCCTTGACAGCCAAGCAATTAACATATTATAAAAAGGTTAGACTAATAGGAGTCAATAGAACAGGGGTCTAGAGGATAGTGTTATGTCACTAGCTGGCATATGAAAGACAGCTATAGACTGAAGGTTCAGTCACTAGTATATTAGAATTTTGTTTATCTTCCTAATCTCAATTATACTGATTTAAGTTCTGGGCTTTAAAGAAGTAAAATATTTTCAAGATAGTATTGATATTCTAACTTGTTGCATTTACAGTATGATGGGCAAGGTATTAATTTTTAAAAATCTGAATCCTGTTTCACAATACAGCCATAGCAGAACATTTATATGGTTGCTGGAGTTTACAAATTAACTTGAAAAATGCAAATTTGACTTTAAGATTTTTCAGTATAAAAGCCTACTGAACTCAAATAACTTGAAGTAAATTTACTGTGAAGTGCTGTAATAAAGCAGAGAATATTCAGATCATGTGTTTTTTTCGTATGACAGAAGGGGAGAAGGAGCTTCAGTGTTCAAGTAATTGAAGTATGTCTTCCACTTAATTGTGTGATCTCCCATGCTGGTCATACAAACTCAGCTTTATTAAAAGCAACCATATCCAACTCAAAAACAATAAACAAGCAATGAAAATATTTAACCATAAAAAAGAAAAAAAATACAAAATAAGGAATTCAAGGATGTGAAAGAAAATTGCTGAGTTAAATGTGATGAAAAGAAAGGTGGTATAGAATTAAGATGAGGCTCAATATGTTTAAACTTACAATGAAGAACAACCACCAAGGAGGAGCCTAAGAGGCGCAAAACAAGGAAAATCAGACAGCAAACCTAATGCAATTTTGGAGGATGTCCGAAAGAGAAAAATTAAAGGAAACTGTCTTGCAGCCCTTACATGCCTGAGTAGTCCTCCTAAGGTCATCAGGATTATGTAAGAGGCTTCAGGGTCAGGCTCTTAAGAAAGATACTGTATATGCTTAATGAGCAAGTCATGAATTAAAAGCAGCAAAGAGTCCTGTGGCACCTTATAGACTAACAGACATTTTGAAGCATGAGCTTTCATGGGTGAATACCCACTTCGTCAGATGCATGTAGTGGAAATTGAATTAAAGGATTTCACTCTTTTACTGAAGTAAAAAAGAACATAAGAATTGCCAAACTAGTGATCCATCTATACCAGTATCCTGTCAGTAGCCGGCTCCAGATGCAAAAATCACTATAGTACTGTGGCAAATTGCCGGTATTGTTCTCTGGGTCTCGCGCTTTCTCTTCTCTGGGGTAGGTTCAGGGCGATATTGCTTGCCTCTGAACCAGTTCTTAATCACTCCCCTAGTGTCCTTGGAGGAGGGGAGTGGAGAGGGAGGGACCTGGGCCCGCCCTCTACTCCAGGTCCCAACCCAGGGGCCCTGGGGTTGTGGTGAACCACTTGACTAGCGGTTTCTTCCCCTGGGTTACTTCCCTCTCATACCCGTCAGCTTGTGAAGGGCTTCTCGCCTCTCTTCTATACAAGCCTGGTGCCCCTTACCTAGGGTTTCTGTTGGGCTTCCCAATCCACCGCAGCACTCCTCCAAACCTTCTATTTCTCTCTGGACAAACTCTTCTCTTCTGCAATCTGCACTCTGCTCCAATCCAACCTTTCTCCTTCAACTACCACCCCCTGTCTGACTGAAGCAGGGGTTTATATCCCATGACTGGAGTCAGGTGCTCTAACTGGAGTCAGGTGCTCTAACTGGAGTCAGGTGCTCTAATTGGCCACAGCTGTTCTAGTTAATCTAAAGCAAACCTTCCTCCCTTGGCAGGGAATAAGGCCCCCTGCTAACACTCTTATGCTGCCCTCTGGCCATGCTGTATCACAGTACACAATTAGGAAATGGGCTGCCCATAATGGAAGTTTCTTCCTAACTTCCATCAGTTGATATATATTGTATTCAGATGCAAAGAAGTTAGCATCCAATCATTTGGTGACAGAGGGGCAAGATTTTAGCAAACATACATTATTACAATTATCACTTTTCACCAGTAGAATGAGATTCCTAAAGTACATTATTCTGGTTTCTAGAATCTTACACATTCTAGACTGTAGGCATGTGTTAACTTTACTTCTCTTTAAACCTAAAATAACTCTTATTTGTCACTCATGTATAATCCTTCAAAGTGCAGTGGGGAGGCATCATGTCTGAAACCGATTATCCACCATTGATTAATGGACGAGGCTCCAGAAGAGCTATGGTGAACAAGTGCTGGATATCTGATCTGTGGCAAGTCTCCGCAGACCTGTAATATTACAATGAGACTGTGAACTCAGTCTCAGTCCTTAATAAAAGCCCACCCTCTGGTACGTCACTATATAAAGCAAGGAATTCCTCTAAAACAAGGAATTTATTTAAAGGTGAGTTAATGTCTAAGCTAAATAAAAGGTCATGGAGCAACTGTGGGATGGATGGGAACTCAAAAAATCCCCTGAATTTTCTTTTTGACCAAAAAGCCTTGCAATTTCATGTTCACCTAGCTATGTGGTAAAGAACTCCTAGATCTAATTCCAAGCATTCTGCAGATTGCTACACATACTAATGAAAAGCTTAAAAATCCTGCTGGTTTGACTCTTCTCACTTCATTTTTACACTGGTGTAACTCCACTGACTTCAATGTAGTTAGCCCTGATTTACACTAGTGTGAGAGAAACGGGCCCGATATATTGACTTTATTTTATGGCCATACTCTTAGTATTAAAGTGATTTGAATTAAGAGTTTTATAGGCTTTAGGTTGGTTTATTGTATGAATACTGTACTTTCTGTTTTGTAAATGACCTGTTTTGCTCAGTCAAGCTGTTTGAAGTTTTGAGAGGAAAAAAGCACATCTCCAATTTGTGACAACATTTGGAACATTTGCTGGCTTCCCACCTAGGGGGTGTGAAAATAGGATGAGCCACCACTGCTGTATGGTTTACCCACTTTTACTTGACTCACTAGTAGCTCCTATCTGAGACTGGGGATCAATGGGCCAAAGGTGGGAAGGGAGAGGGGCATTCTTGATGGTAGCCATCTTGCTAAAATAGTAAAATTGGTGACCCTTTCAGTCCATTAAGGTGTGTGAGAACAGGTTGATGATGATGATGATGATGATGATTTTTCTTTAATAATCATGATATTAACCTGCAGGAATTCTCCAAGAGGCATTAAATCCCCAGGCAACTGAAAGGGTAGGAGTTTAGGAGTGACAGAAACAAGAGAGAACACACAAGGAGGTATCCCCCCATGGGGAAAAAAAAATTATTGAGCAAGTAGCAAGGTACTTACGTTTTAGCAAAAGAATGTCACAATCTAGCAGTTTTACTTGTAGAAAGTGAATAAGGCCCCAGAGATGTTTATTGATTAAATGAAGCTGGTTCTAATTTTCTGTAAAACAGAACTTCTTAATCAAACCTGATGGGGAGAATGATCATAACAGCAAATTTTACTATGTCCAGATCTGGGGTCTTATTCTTACTGTTACATGAATGCCAAGAAGCCCAGATTAGGATTGGATGCTATTCTCCTAGGTACTGTACTGTATAAGTGTACAGGAAGACATAGTTTAAGATGACACATTGCTTCAGATGGGTGTAAGAAACAAAAGTGGACAATGAGGGGAAGAAAAATAGTGTGACAGTGGTTCTCATTGGCAATGCAGCTTACTAGAACTTGCCTATAAAATAAACTTGACATTTCTAGTACACTTCCTGTTAGGTTATTATGATTTAATCCACTAAAATGATATTATATTTAAGTCTCTAAGAATCCTTTACTATTAATCTATATTAATAGAATAGTTTTAAACTTTTGACATACATGCTGTATAAAATATGCAATTATAAGTACAAACACTTTTTTAATCAGCTTTATGTATTTTATATTGGTAATGGTAAATGAAGTATGGGAATTGTGTATCCAGTCCTGTGAAGATAACCTGTTAGTCAGTTTTGCATGTTACTATAGTAGTAGGCAAATATCATGCACCAAGTTGCACATATTACAGTAAAAAGAATTACTGGATTTATTTTAACAATCATACAGTGATATATTAGTATTTTAGTTCAAATATGCTGTATTAAGCATTCAAATTCAAGTGTATTTTATAGAGCAAGCTAAATTCCTAGACCTTGCAAATACTCCAGTAGCTTGTCATAATACATCAAGAAATTTATCGAAAAGCAAATGAATATGGAGATAGGTTGCTTTAATATAAGATGTTTTCCCAAGTAGAGAGTGACTCAGACCCAGGGCCAGTGCAGCCATTTAGGCGATGTAGGCGGTCGCCTAGGGTGCTGGCATTTGGGGAGGCGCCATTTTCTTTGGCAGTGACCGCGGTTGCCGGATCTTAGGCGGCTCCGGTCACCGCCAGCATTTAGGTGGAGGGAGCTGGGGCAAGGGAGCACGGGGAGGGCCGCCTGCAGAAAGTAAGGTGGGGGCGGCAAGCAGGGAAACTCCTTACGCCTGCTCCACCTCCTCCCCAAGCACGCCATGGCTGCTTCACTTCTCCCACCTCCCAGGCTTGCGGTGCCTGAGCTGACTGGTGCCGCAAGCCTGGGAGGCAGGAGAAGTGAAGCAGCGACGGTGTGCTCAGGGAGGAGGCGGGGCAGGGGTGAGCTGCTTCACTTCTCTGCCCCCCAGGCTTGCGGCACCAATCAGCTTAGGCGCCGCAAGCCTAGGAGGTGGGAGAAGTGAAGCAGCGATGGGGTGCTCATGCTCGGAGCAGGGGTGAGCTGGGACGGAGGGGTGCCTGAGAGTGGGGTGTGGGGAGCCACCGCAAGGGGGGGCGCCTCAGGGCGGAGAGGGGTAGCTGCTGCGGGAGGGGAGGGGGGCGCAAGGTAGAAGTTTCGCCCAGGGCGCGAAACATCCTTGCACCAGCCCTGCTCAGACCAAAGCCCCAAACTGAACAGACCAAAAAGTTTATCTGAATTTTGAGACTGGAGTCTATCCCTATAATAGGTCACACAAAAATCCTGGTTCTGGCAACTCAGAATTTTGGGAAATTTTAGGATCCAACAATAAAGGATTGGGACCCATCTAAATATTATTCAGACTAAAACCCCAGATCCTGTCCTTCAAAGTTTGGATCTATGATCGCATATTAAATTATTGCAGCAGAAAAAGAAGGGATGTTAAATAAAGTATATTTATATTTAGTATCTGGGATATTTTATTAAATATGCTGCATTAAAAAGAACTACAAAAATTTGTGCCAGGATTAGAAACAATAATCAGAATATGCTTGATTAGATACAGTTAACATGATGTATTTACTTTCTATAATACAATTTTTTGCATTTTGTTTGCATTTTTCTTATATCTTTTTTCTAATTTTTTTGCTTGGATCCTATTTTGTTTTAAATAAACATTATATTATAGATTTAGCTAGAAGCTGATTACTGTGCAAGGGAAATGTTCAGATGTCTATGGATACTGTGGGTATTTCTGTATCTGAACTTTCTGAACAAGTGTGTTTCCATTCTTAATGTTGCCAAATATTGCAATTTTATCATGATTCTCACAATTTTTATTTTTTTCTTAAAAGCCCAGCTCCTGGAATCATGCCATTTCATGAGAATCTCAGCTTTCATTGAAGTGGAAAAAAGCTTGAAAATGTGATCTAAGTATACTCTAAAGGCTCATAAACCAATAGGCAAATAAAAACAAATACACCTCTACTCTGTGATAACGCCACGCAATATAACACAAATTTGGATATAACACGGTAAAGCAGCGCTCCGGGGGCAGGGCTGCGCGCTCCCGCGGATCAAGTCAAGTTTGATATAATATGGTTTCACCTATAATACGATAAGATTTTTTGGCTCCAAACGACAGTGTTATATCGGGGTAGAGGTGTATGTCACAACTTTTTAAGTAAATCTTATGATTTTGGGTGGGGGTGGAGCATGCCTCCTGATTTTTGAACACTTAGGCTTGGCAATATGGCATTCTGCTGATTATCATTCCCAGAAGTACTGTTGTGAAAGTGGTATTCCCCAGGCATCACAGCATTAGAGATCTTTTATTAATGATTCACTTTGTTAAAAAATTCCCAGAATTAGTGCCTTCCAGAGATGTTCTTTTTAAATAATTCCCAGGAAGTACCACTCTCAACTTGGCATTTAGTCAGTTTTAAAAAGAGAGTTAAAGAAGTTTCAGGCAGTATACTTGCTCCTGAGGCCTTGGCTACACTGGCGCTTTACAGCGCTGCAACTTTCTCGCTCAGGGGTGTGAAAAAACACACCCCTGAGCGCAGCAAGTTACAGGGCTGCAAAGCTCCAATGTAAACAGCGCCCCAGTGCTGGGAGCGCGGCTCCCGGCACTGCAAGCTAATCCCCACAGGGAGGTGGAGTATGTGCAGCGCTGGGAGAGCTCTCTCCCAGCACTGGCACTGTGACCACACTTGCACTTCAAAGCGCTGCCGCGGGAGCGCTGTATGGCTGCAAGTGTAGCCATACCCTTAAGTCTCCCACAGAATGTTTGTGGTTTTACAAATATACTTTTTCTAGTACGTTTTTTATTTCTCCACTTGCTGTGAGACACAGGCAGGGGAAACTGCCTACTTAGGGGGAGATAGTGACAATGACTTTACACAAAATGCTGCAAACGCACAAAGTAAACAGAGTATTTTTCTTCTCTAATCTCTTTCAATTCCAATATTATCAGGAATTATTTGTAACAAAGTAGATAATGTTTCTTTAGACAGATATGATTTTAAAAAAAATATTTTATTTTAAAGATGGCGAGTCCTTTTTAATGTTGAAGGAAGAAGGATCAAAGATGTTAAGTGTCTGTTTCAACTGCTCTGCTAACAAAACAAAGGTAATATAGTTTATATGCTGCACAGTTATATTGTGAAACTGGTTTGTCAGTGGCACAACTATAGGAATTTTTCATAAATAAGGGCTGTTATTGATGTTCACAGTAGTTCAAAACACAGGATTTGTTGTTTTTAGGGACAATAATGGAGTAGGTATATTTTTTTACAGTTTATTTAGACCAGCTACTTAAGTTCATTCTAGTTTCCCTCCGACTTTCATACAGAGTTCAATTCTCTCTGGTGCAGAGGTCTGGTTTGAGTTGTATTTCAGCCCTTTAATGAGTAAATGGGACTTGCGGTGGCCCTCTGCACAAGAAAGAATTTGACCCAGATTCTGTTTAGATAGAGCTGAATAGTCAGTGACTAAAGTTCTCCCACTGAACCTATTCCCATTTTTTCAGAGACTCCTTAAGGCCTGAATCTGCCAAATAGTCTTGAAAGTCCTGAAGAGTTGAACTGGAGAGGTTCTGCACCGTCTCTTCTCACCAAGCAGTACAGATTCTAGGGGTCTTAAGTAATTTTTAATGAAAGAGAAAAAATCCCCTTTCTTACGTCTCAGTGCTCCTCAGAGCACTGAATACATAATTAAAACTTCACAAATTACTTTTGCTGTGTTCCCGGTAGTAGTTTATTTAGTAGGCCCTTAAGGACTTGAACAAAGCGTTTACATGCTATCCTTAGTATTTAAAACATACCAACAGCTATCAATTATATTCTGGCCCAATTCCCCCTTTATTTGTGTGAAATCCCTTCTTTGAATCCAGCAGCATTGGCTCCTCCCCACCTCCATGTACTACATTATCATTGAATCACCAGGAAATTATCACCCTCATCCCAATGAGCTAGATGCAAATAAAACTATTCCAGAGCTCACTCCGCCCTTATGTCTTAATCCATACCTTTTATCCAGCCTAAGCAGTGTATATTATGGATCTCCTGAGATGGAAAGGCATTCTCTGCATGACTAAATGATAGGTGACCAGTGCATGTCAGAAAAATCATCTCTGTGAGCAGCAGAATTGATTAAGCTAAGTGGCACATGCATTACTGTCTATGTTATTTACAGAAAATCAGCAGCTGATTATGGTCCTGAAGAAAAGGAAGGAGATTTTCTTGTTCAGATTTTCATTTCCAGAGAGTAAACATTTTAATGTTAATCTCAGTACAGTATTAGCTAGCTCTTCCCCAGCAAAGCAAGTTGTAGAAAACCACTGATGAATTTCTACGTACAGCAATTTTTTTTTAATTTAGAATTCATTTAGTCTTACTCAATGTTGCTGGTTTAAAAACAACTAAATTGCCTTACTATTCTCATCACTCATGTGATGAGATCTCATTTGTGGTGGTGGGTACCTGACATGATATGTCAGGGATGACCCGGAAAGCTGCCTCCAAATCTGCGAACATTTTTGTTGGAGGCTTTTGTGGTAAGACAACTGACTTTCTAACCTGTCCTACTTCTGGATCTGGGGATCTACACTTCAGTTGACATTTCTAATGTGGAAGAATCCACTCAGATCCCACCCTGCAAATGCCTCTCCTTGATCTTTTCCTGTTAACATATCCATGATGATATAAACCCATTTTAACTGGTACACAAGAAATGAGACATATTTAACAATTTATAGCCAGGACTTGAAGTCATTAATTCATGTTTTTCACATAATGCTAAAAATGGTCCTTGTTGTCACTCTTGAAATAACAATAATCTTATTTTGGTCTCCTTTTATACTGATTAGTTCTGTGAAAAGGGTGAAAGCCCCTAAACTGTTTTAATTATGTTAGCTACGTAGCTTTGCAGAGTTTTTTTTGTTTTACTCACTTGCAGTAGTATTCATACAGAACCAATCAAAACACTAATGGCAGTTTTTACAACTTAATTTCCACCGGTGGGCTTCTTTATTATTACTATGCTTTTATTTTTTACCATTTCATATTTCAATATATTTAACAATACTAAATCGCTAAACAAATATCATTTCTGAATCATCTGAATTTTGGAAGCACTGGTCTCTATGCTGATCTTCAGTGGTTACACATGCATAAGTATAATAGGAGTCATAGCAGTGCATAATTTTCTTAGCTTTCTTGTTTCTAGAAGTACCATTCAGGAAGTCTTAAATTCTGGGTGTATTTTACTACTGAAACTAAATACAGCAATGGGATAGTACTTTACAGTATTTGCATGCCTTATCTGGGAAGTCACAGTATGTATCTTACTGGTGTTTAGGTAATACATTTAACATGGAGGCAATGTGAATTACTCCAGTAAGCAAACACTATAGGACACATTTTATAGTCAGAAGTGTGGTCCGTTGCACAAGCACATCTTTTGAAAAACCATATTTTATATATTAGAATTTGACCTTTGGAAAAAACAGCCCCTGAAAAATGTAACTGTTTCCTGGAAGTGGGCAGGTATACACATGTAGGTCACATCATGCCATATAACTTAACTTAACTTGCTTGGGGCATCATTTAATTTGGTGACTAGGTTAGTTATTTTTATTCATCAGATATTATTTTTAAGCACACGTTGTATCCTCTGCCTGCCTGCTGGGTCTATGATCAAACTGCGTGCAATGTCAAGTCTGCAAAATGAAGAATAGAGTGATATGGCAGGTGGGGGACAGTGTATGTACACATTTAAGTGATAACACCATCCCTGGACAATCTGACATACAACATGGGTAAAATAAAAATCAGTCAAAGTTTAATTATAACTAATGTGGATGCTCAAACTGTTTGTACTCAGTGGTGATACATGATGAGGTCAGGTATCCATTACATAACCTTTTTTTTTAATCTTGTCTCACTGGATTGCACAGGTTTTTTTCCAGTGCTATTTTATGTATTTCCTGGATCAGACAAAATTTGAATACATTCTTGTCTTTCATCTGGTGTTGCTTGACAGTATGTGACTATATAATAAACATATCTTACTTTCCGTCTCGTGTTGAAAATGCTGCTGCTTGTTTTAATCTTGCTTTTCAGTAGTGGTGAGCTAACAGTTTTAAATCTAAAAATTTCCCTCCTTTTTATATTTGTGAACAAATTTAATACTCATGAAAGAGAGAGACTAATAGAACTGGTTTGATTTAGACATAGTACAAGACAGGCACTATACAAACCTTTGCAATGCATTTCAATCCTTCTTTGAAACATCTCTGCTATTCAGTTAGGCTTGTCTTGAACAGTGACTTCCAAATAGGCCGAAGTGAATGATGGTTTTTATGATGTGATCAAAACACTCTTTTATACTTTGATTTCAAGACAGCTGTAGAGTAGCATATGTGATTAGTAGGATAGTGACATCAGAGTTAAATCAGAAATACAATTTATTTTTGTTCATGTGTATACTCTAATCTCAGCAGTTTCAGAAAAATCTTTTTTTTATTAATATGACATTACTTTATTATATCTGTATTGATGTAATGCCACAGAAGTAGTCTATAGTTTTGTCCACTAAGTTCATGGTGCTGCCAGGGCAGATTTGTATAATATCAAAAGCTTTGTAGCTATAGACCACTATAATACATAGAGAATATTATATAGATAGCTAAGGATAAATAAACACATCAAATGTCTCTTTGTATGATATCAAAGTAAACATGAAAGTGAAGCTAGTGTCAGTTGCCATGTCATTAGAATCACAATATTTATTTATATTCCTTATTTACAAAAGTTATCTGCATTTTCTCTGTCTTATGAAAACTGCATTTTATATTAAATATTTTTCATAATACCCTTCAGTGTCCTTTAAATGCTGATCACAAATGGGACTAAGGCATGATGAGGCCTGATCTAATACTTGTTCAAGTCAGTGGGAGTCTTTCCATTAATTCTGGTTGGAAAAGGCTTTTGGGGAATAGATAAATGAACATAAAAGCTCACATTTCCCCAAAAGATGGTCTTAAAAACAGAAACAAACTATGGACTACTTGCTGAGAAGTAATAAGCACCCACAACTCCTCCTGACCTCAGTGCTGAGCACCTCTGAACATTTGTATGTCATTGTCAGTGGTTCATGCATTTATGCTCTTGGAGAGAGGTGTCTGTCTGTGTTTCTCTCTCTCTCTGTATGTATGTATATGTGTGTGTGTGTGCTCCACCTGATAGTCTGATCTTAAAAGGACAAGGATACAGTCATCTGTCTAAGTCACCTTTGCAGCACTGCAGTGGGACAAGCTAGAACACCCTCAGGGCTGCTCTAGATTACGCTGGGGGACAGTTTGACCCTGATAATTGAGGGGTGGAAGGAAAGTGTAAAATTATAAGTCCACCTGTACACTCCCCCTGCATATATGTCAAGTCTTACTGTAGTCCAGAGCTGGCACAGCAGTTACAGCATGATTGCCTAAGCACAGGAGAACAGTCCCATTGCTTAGGGCTGACATAGAGGATCCTATGCCATGCCCTCTCTCTTCTTCCAGGAAAGCAGGCCATATGAGTCTTTTCCTATGCCTTACTGATCCCTGTCTGACATTTCAGCCCTCTGGGGCCTTTGATAAATAGGCAAGCCAAGCTCAAGAAAATGCAATGGCAAGATTTGCTTCACCTCTGCACCATTCCCAGCATCCAAACTGCGCTGTGTGCTCCTAGATGTAACCAAGGGTCTGGTCCATAAACTTTAACATTTTCAACTTATAGTCCCTCCTGTTTGATGACAAGTTTCATTTGAATTTCCATTGGTGATGGGCCTTTTGATGCACTGTTCTAATTGAAATTGGGTAAATTTCATTTTCTAACAGGTTGTCATAAGTGCTTTATGTCAACTGCCAACAAAGCAGTTCTTTCTAAAACAGTACAAATGGATTCATAAACTTGATGTGCTTTGATCAGGAGTCATTTACAAAGGTTTGGGCAATAATTACAAGTGAGGATAGTAGTAATAACAGGTATAAACTGTGATGGACAAACTTAGGAGTGAGATACTGTTTGTTTGAACTGCCAGGCAAAATGAAATAAATGTTCCCACCCAATTTTATGATTGCAACAAGAACTCTTGACAAAAGCCTAAGGTTGTTGCACTGTTGCTAATTAAATACTTCAGTCTTGATGCCAGAGGTTCTGCTCATATGAAACTGGAACAGACATGCATCATTTATTTTTGCCTGTTAAGAGGACAGCTTTGTTAAGCATTGATTCACACAATTCACAGCAGGAACTTGTGGTGTCTGGAAAACACAAGATAAGTGCATCAGATCTTGCTTTTTAAGAAATGATGGAAAGGAGGGCAATGAGAGGAAGAAGAGGTCACAATTTTATTCCATGTACTGTCTGATATGGATTTGTCAGGATTCAGATATTCTAAAAATCTCTGGAAGAAAGGATTTGGCAATTGGATGAATCATACAACAATGAACATTTAAGGATGGGCAAGTCTGAAAGATGCAGAACTGTGATGTAGTCCAGCCATCAGAGTTTATATGATCTGAGAAAATATTTTTTATGAAGAATTTTTTGACAAATGTAGCCTTTTCTGTTTGCAAATTATCCAAGTATCTTATATTTTTCAGATTTATTCATAATTTGATCTGCAGAATGATTTTGTTGACAAATAATGCTTGGGGCAAGGTTCTTTGTCTGGATTCTGGCCCTTTGCCCCACCTGAGAAGCACAAAGGGGCCAGAACTAGTCTGCACATGCACATTTGAGAATCCATCCCATGAAGGGGAGAGGTAGCTGAGATGACTTATGGGCCAATCTCCCCATCCTTGGTTTAAGGGGCATGTTAAAGCATGTTTGTGCCAGCATAGAGTCTGTAGGGCCAGTGTAACTTTTAGAGTCAAGTTGCTGGTGTGAATATTCATGTCTATAAGTTAGAAGTTTTTTATTAATATATTCCAATATTTGCTTTTGAAAATGAGATATTTCAAGAACATTGTTACCAATAAGCTCATTCATCAGAGTTTTCATGGAAACAAACATAAAAGGATGTGCTTGGCTGTCACTGGCTAAGTAGGTTGTATTCCCCTCAACTGGACAGTCCATCCACAGAGAGGATACGATCCTACTAATATGCTCAGCTAATGGTGTTGCTTCTTTCACTGAAGTGGTAGAGGCCTGTGTTTTAGTGCTGAAGATCTCTTGGTCAATCCCCTTTAGAAGTCCCACTAATATTGTTCATTTTATCGCACATTTGAGAGATAGCACTGGTAAAACAACAAAGCAATAATGGCAAAAGGAGACCTTACTGTTAGGTACTAGGTCAGTACAAAAAGATTCTGAAAATCGCAAAGCTAAGAAGACTTTGCCCAACATTCACAATAAACACTACTGAGCATCCATGATCTTCCCAAAAAATGCTTGGAAGAAACATAGAACTCACAGAATGTTCTGGCTGTCATAAAATCTGAGCTCTAGCAGACCGAGGAAAGGAAATGCATTTCAGAGCCAGAGTATGCTGACTGAGAACACCTTCTGTTTAAATCAGAAGACTGCCAGCTTGATTACCTTGGCTGATTACAGCTGTTGCTCTATTCTTTTGCACCCTCATTATTGTCATGTACTAGAGGCAACATTCTTCTTAACATGAAAGGCTGAATGAAATTCCTCTAGAACCCTATTAATGTCATTTTTAAATTACTGTTAAGTGATGCGAAGTATTCTTCCTCCCTTCTGGGCTGAACATGGCTGTCAGCACAGGGAATGAGAGAGAGTGAGAATCAAACCCTTTACAATGTTCTAGTAGCCAAGGTGTCTGCTTCAACTGCATCATGGATTTTTCTGAAGCTTCTCCATCCCATTGTGTTGCCCAGATGAATAGAGAAAAACATTATGGGCTTTCCAGTACTTCAACCCCAAATTAAACATGAACAGTGATGTCTTTGCCCCGTGGCCCAAGTATGTGGTATGGAGTTCAAAGTAATTTCACTTTGTTTAATTGCTTCCTCATTTAATTTTCTTTCCATTTCTTGGCCCACTAGCATAAATTTCCTTTACCACACTAATTACAGCACACTGTGTTTGTCTAGATTTGAGGACTTGGTCCTTGTTGCTGAAAAAATGGAGTGCTCTCAAGGCACTGAAGCAGTGCTACTTCATTCTGGCCATTATCCATGTACTTCCAAATGAATACTTGTCAACCAAATTTTGTTGAACTTCAGAACAGATTCTTAATAACTCAGATGAAATGTTTTCCTTCAAAGGAGAGTGAATCTTCACACTGGGACAAAAAATGAAAAAAATCTCACCTTCTTCCCAATGAATTAGAGTTGGCAGGCTTGTGAGTCTGGAGCTGACTTGCCACACTTGATGCGATAAATGTAGCCCCTTGCAGTAGTTATAATAAATTAAAGCGACTGTCAGAGGCCAAAGCTGTCACACCTACAGCAAAAATATATTGCCACCCTTTAAATTTTGTGCTCTAAGAAGAATTTCAGCAAGTTGATGGTAAAAATAGACAAAACCAATATTTTAGGATGTTGTGCCAAAGATCATGTGTGAAAGCCTGAGAGTGTTGCCTTAAGCTGTGAGTTATAGCTGCTCAGTCTTGAAGTGATAAATGGCATATTTCTTGAGGCCCTCAGGGCATGCAGGTTATGCATTTCTGTCTTGAATGACAATGTGGTCGAACTAGCAGTACCCTGGTCTGTTTTTTCCCCCCTTTTATGTATAATAATATAAAGTTGCTATTTATTTAAAAACTGTCACTCACTAAAAGTGGAAAGGGAAGACTAACTGAGACACATGCACAACTGAAATTGGTACCTGAGCCAGGTAAAAATTTTTGCTGCTAATTACCTCACCCTTTGCATATAAAATGTCAGAAACAGAATACATTTTGGGTTGGCTGGTTTTTGTTTTGTTTTTGTTTTTGAGGGCTATCTTAGAAGTTGAAGTCAATCGTGACTCTGTCGTATAACCCAGTTCTCTATTAAAAAAGCAAACAAACATGACAGGGCTCAGTGGATTTCCTTTCTGGTTATTCATTTTTCCCTGGCCCTGACCTTATCACTGGTACCTCATTATTAGTCCCCCGATATTGATGATCGGGATCTGTTTAGTTTAGCAAGCTCAGTCTGGAGTCTGAATAACTTGGATTGGAATCTGAGAGGATTTAAACATTGAGATGTGTGTTGCAACATCTAAATACTATAGTCTCTCAGGTTGGTTCTACCTAGCCTCTGATGGGCACAAACCTCCATGAAAGGCTGCCTCCTAAGGTTCTGCTGCCTCTTGACGTACGTGGGCTGGAGTTCACTTTACAGTGCTTTTGACATGTAGCTTCATTTTACAGCAGTCAGATACTCAAATGCAAAAAATTAAGCACATGCCTAAGTGCTCACAGGTCAGAGCCGCAGGCAGGAAAGATTCAGTCGTAATAACTGTTCATTCAGCCCTTTGAGTTCTTGTTCTTGTAAAAACCTCTGGGATTTTTAACTTTTATAAATTGTGAGTCCATTTGACTGATTTCACTCTTTAAATCTCTGCCAGGCTTTGCTAGAAATAATGTTGTGTGATTGATCAGTTTAGAGTTTCATGTCCTGGAGCTGTGCTTTCAGGATCCTGCATCTTGAGTAACAGTTTACTTAAAAGTAAATACTTATTCCTATTCCATATGAACAAAACAGTTCCCAGCATTTGCCATTTGCGATAAAGTATTTCGTTTTTGTGTCTGTGACTTAATCTCACCTCAGCTTTTGTTCTCTCACGGGCAGAACTGTCACTTGCATGTGAGGTTTAATTCATTTAATTGATGCTCATCACAACTAACTTAATGTTTATATATCTTTTTATCCTAGTGCATGTTCTGAATTTACTTCTGGCAAAGCTCTAGCAATAAAGTGCAGTAGAATTATCTGTAACAAATGGCATACAGTAAAGAAACACAAGAACTGATCCACTAGAAGGTTGTTACTTTCTTAATGCATATCTCACAAACACACACTTTTCACTAGTGCTGTACTTGGATCCTTCTATATTTAGACATTTTATTTTATTTTCTCTTTTTTTGTGGTGTCCTGTGAACACTTCTGAGGATCCTTACAATTTTTTTTCTTGAATTGTCTTAATCTGTGATTTTATGCCCTCTTTGAACCTAAACTATTTCTATTAATACCTACCCTGACACACCAGAAATCACAAATTTACATGCATCACAGTTTTTAATACAGCCTTTCTCATTTTCATTCTCCCTCTTATGTCTTCTTCCCTCCTGTCTTATACATTTCCATGCTGCCAAATGTGTCAGCAAGTATGCTTCAGATGGTAGATTCTCAGGCCAGAAAGTCATGACTTCAAGTTCCAGTCCATGATTTGGTTGCATATCTAATCTGAACATTGTAATACTGGGGTAAGTGCACTGTTAGAGATGCTAGGTGAAATTTTCACTTCACCTATTATCTATTTTCAGAAGTAATTTAGGGAAGGGATATTATTCTATCTGGGGGTGGAGGGGTCACTTTCAATGAAAATTTTACCTGCTGTTATTTGGATTCAACACTGAATGAAGGGACCTTGGTTTAATCTTTGGTGACTGTCCAGGTGGTACTTTTCTCTAAGCATAAGTCAGTGTTCTGGAGCCCATTATTATTTACTGAGGTTCTGATATCTGTTGTTGTATAGTCGGGTTTTAATCTTTTTTTTCTTTTTAAATTGTTATGGTAGTCAACTTTAATTTTCATGAGAGATGGCAAAGAGGAGAGTGACCTTGCGTGAGCTCTGTATAAGGGACAGTGTAGTTAACATTGCTCTTCTTAGACAGCCAGAGAGATCTTAGTCTCTGCACTGTACTTGATGTCATAGTGCTGGAGATAGTTTCTTTAGTCTACAGCTGTAGCAGCAGAGCTGTCTCTCAAAGAACACACACACAGTAACCTTGTTAGACTAGCTGTCTGTTGCTATGCTGGAGTGCTTTCTGTATACAACCTGACTTTTCAAAATGTAAAATGAAAATTAAAAATTTAAGTCTCTCCTGGCCAAAATAAAATAAGTCCTTTTATTGCCTTTCATGTAAAAATTATATAAATGTAATACAAAGACCAGTGTGTCCTTAGCAAATGAGTTTTTTGAGCTGGCTGTCAGAAAAGAGAAGTAGCACTTTTTAGTGACTGCAGTGCAAAGACTCTGAACCCTAAATCTTACATCTGTCTTTTCTGAGCTTGTGAAGTGCTGTGTACATTTACTACATCATATAATTAATAAATAATGTGTACTATTGGGAAGTTTGTGTCCCTGCCTGTTCCTCCCTCCTCTTCTCCTGGTACTCCTCCCTATCCCCCTTTCTATTGAAAATAATGAGTTAGAATGTTGTCTGTAGAAAGGAAGTGGTCTTTAATATGCAAGAACATAATACCTTCATCACATTCTTATTCTTGTTCCAAATTTCCTCTATCTAATCTATCAAATTTTGGAAAGGGGTTTTTCTTTTCTGGGCCCCCTCAGGAAGGACTCAGAATGAAAGAACACAGTACTTCCAGCACTAAAGGAAAACATCTGAATGACAACAAATGGCTGCCACAATATCGGTGATTAAGAATCTAAGTGCAGTAGTTACTGGCTCAAGTGCTCTTTTTTTGTACTTGGAATTTTCTATCAAATAGCCAACTAGTTCCTCCTAACTCTATTTTGTTTGTGGTAGTGGCAGGCATTCTCAGAAATACCCAGCAGCCAAATATTTTATTCCAATTTATATTTAGGAATATTCACCTTTGCCATCTATGGCAGCTATAGTATTTAGGCAAAGACATTTTAAAAAAAATGAAATCAGCTCTATAAACGGAAGTCAGTCTGTTTATTGTTCTGATGTTTCTATTGATCTCTACATATCTGCCTGAATTTATACAAAAGGGACATTATTTAGGTATGCAAGAGATACAAGCCAACAATTAGTACATATGCATAACTTAACTGTACAGAAGTTGACAGAGTTGTTATTCACAGCAAAAAATCTGAACAGTGCCATTACAGAGACTAGCAGTTTCTCTGACTTTACAGCCAACTAACTTGAACTCTAATGTCTCAAAACTCTCCATTCCCACTTCTCTCTTCAAGGGAAAACAACCTCATTAATTTTTCACATAACATTGAGAACATTATTTAACAGTCTTATAATTTATAAACTTGACACTATTTTTCTCAGAAAAAATATGATAGGAGAAACATTTTGGGCAGCCACAGCAGAAAAATCAAACACTATTCTCTCACAAATTGCATATACATTTTTGACACTATATAGGTCAAGGTTCCCAATGGGTGGGCTCATAGAAATGAACATGTACTTGGTATGGCTGATTATGATTTATGCGTATGGTACAGTACTACTAAGCTGCAGTAAATGGCGTGGTGGGTTAATGACCTAGCATTTCTCTTCTGCCAATTTATTCAAATGCATTAGGTCAAAGTGAAAATTAATTTTGCCCTCTCCTACTGTTCCAATTGGACAGTTACCCACAAGAAAACACCACCACAGCAGGCATTCATGAACACCTATGCAGGACATTTAACCAATGAAGTCCAGGACTGAATGACAATGGAAACTGAACTATGCCTTCTTTGAACTCTAGCACTGTGCCCTCCTGCTTATGGATGAGGCGCACTGTGTGAAGAAAGCTGGCAATACTGCTACTGTGCTGTACTTTGTCCTTTTTAACAGTCCATCCTGTTAAAATTTTTCCTTACTCTCCTATACTCTAACTTCTTCCCTATTTGCAACTTCCCATTTCTTAGCAAAGCATTTGAGTTCCATTTTCTCTCTATCTTTCTCAGAATAAAACAGTATGACTGACCATTTTCAGTCCAGGTTTTGCTCTTACTAGAGCACAAAAATTGATCCTTTTCATGCAGGTAAAGATCTCCCTTCCACTGGTGACGGCTCATTCTCCCTCTTTCTTTTTGCCTTGGACAGGCTTCATGCTGTTAGAGTCTCATTCTGCATCCCCTTTGTAGAGGCTTGGTAGTTAGATACTAGACTCTGATTTTGAGAATGCAAGGTATGGCAATGGTATGTGCATTGTCTGTCTCTCTACTACCTAGCATATCTCACTGTGGTATCTGAAAACATTTCACTAATTTCTTTCCTATAGGAGGCTATAAAAAGTCTTTGTATCATACCTTTTCTGAATTTGGATAGTTAGATAAAATCTGGAAGAGGAATAAGAGGCTTTCAAACATTACCCTATGTTCTTATCATATTAAGGTTTCTCCCTTCCCTATCCCAAATATTTTAACGTTTCTTAATATTTTTTCCATAAAGAAATAGGTGCAAATCCTTGATTTATATAAGAGTCTGCATTAATTGTATACTTGGCTTTTTCCAGATCAGGCACTAAAGATGATTTGCTGTTTAGATGCACTCCATTTTTACTTTCAAAATTTTTGTTACATAATAGTGTCATTTTAAATACTCCCTTTCTGTAGCTGGCACACACTAATGGCTATGCTGCAGAACTTTAGCTTTTTCTTTAATAGTTATTGCTGATTTCCTGCTGCGGATATATATTGAACATAAGAAATTAGCTGCAGAGAGAATTAGAGGGTGTAAGTGTGATTGTCTGAGTCATGTAAATGCCAAAAGCTTTTTGTGACATCTTTCAAATGGAAATGTTATTTGCACACGGGCTGCTGATGGAATATGACACACTGCACACATGCTGTGTGTTTAAGATTGGGTTCTAGGCCATTAAAGGCTGAGTACATGGGGAGCCTCTTGGAGGGAAGGCAATGAACCACTTTCTGTATGGACAGCCTGTGCTGACGAGCCAAAGAATCTTCACTTAGATCAATGAAAACTAATGAGAATTAAAGACTTGCTTGAACCTGTTATCCAGAGTTGAGGCTTAAAGATTATAATTCAAGCTTGATGTAACATTTGTCGTTTTTCCAGATGATCTTACAGCATCATTATATTAGCTTCTGAAATATTAATAGTGTCCAGTACATGCAGTATTTAAATGTATGACTTCCAACTAAAAATATTCCAATTTTATTTAAAGAGGTGCTGTCAGTTTAAACTTCTATCTTTAATTTGTGTATATTTTGAAATCCCTGTGCATGAACAGTCATCCTGTCTATACTTTAAATTTTTTCCCCCCAAATGTGTGGATTTTTATTTGTTGTTTTTGCAGGTAAACAGTCTGAGAGAATCTGTGGAGCATGGCTTCTGCACCTGGGCTCCTGCCATTCCCCCAAAAGATATGAGGGGTAACTTTTAGGAAAGTCATGGAGGGAGAGTTAGACAGCCTGGCCTGAAGCACTATCCTCTGTAAACACATGGAGAGGAATAACTAAGCTGGGACCCCTAAAACTCAGAGTAAACCGTTGAAACTCCCACCCTTCAAAAGATCTTGCATAGTGGGTAAACTCAAAATGCTCCTGCCTAAAGTTCTAGTGTTGGGAGCCCCCAAAAGACTTTTTCAGGCCCACTTTTCTTTTCCCAATAGATATTTTTGAGTTTATATGCCTCAGAAAAGTTACTGGTTTCTGCTGTGCTATAGCAAAGGTAGTAGAGAAGTGGGCCACCTTCAGAAGTCAATTCTGTATTGAACAAGGTAAAATGGGCTTTGTTGCTTCTCTCTTAGCAGGAGACTAGATGTTAAATAGCAGTACAGTAGTAGGCAGATGGACCACCTGCCCTCATCCCCAGGAACTCAACACACGAGGTCAAAGGAAGCATGGCTGGTGGTAACTTTTTGAGGGAGGAAAAGGTTCTGTGGTGACTATGGCTGGCAGGGCCTGTTATTTTGGTAAGGCGGGTAGACCTCTTCAGTTTCAAAACAATTCTTATTTGAACTAAATCTTCAAACCTTTTGAGATCTGTCCATCACTAGTTTCCAACATCATTTTAGCCAAGAATGTTCCACTTCCTTGAATTCCATTATAGTACTTCACTGTAATTCTAATTATCATTCATCTCAGTAGCTGGTAGCTTTTCTATTATTAACTAATCATCTATTGACTCTGTGGGAGTTCCACAGCTTTCAAGCTTTTTTAGTGAGGTTGAATTAGATTATCTGCCCTTTTTAAAACATAGATTTCACCTGAAGTAAAAATGACCTCCCAGTGTTAATATATGTAAAATATATCATTACACTTGTTGGTTGCCTGAATTGCATTGTAAATTGCAGTGTTCCAAACTGGGCTAGTTTTACAGATGAGCTAAACAGCATATGAAGAATTTATATTGTATAGTGTTTAAAGCAATTAATATAATTATGTCTGAAAGCTGACCATGAATTAGCATTTACGTACACATACTGAATAGTAATGAAGCTCAGAGCTTATTTGTGCTTTATAAGCTAACAAGGAGGGAGAGTCACAAGAAATATTTTTCTTGGTATTCCCAATCATTTCTTTTCCAGATCCCTGTTACATATTTAGCTGTTTTTATATTTCCAGTTTAATATGCGATTACACTTGTATGTATTTTCCTTTTAATTTACATAGATACATCAGCATTTGGCTCTATTTTTTATGCATGTAATCCTATTGACTTTATGAAACTAATCAATATTTATTTAGGAAGCCAGTCACTGGTGTATGGGGATGGGATATGCATTATTTCTGTGTAACTGGCTATGATGCATCATATAAAGTGCATCAACTTTTAAAAACAGCAGGTAATTTGACTAACAGGACACGGTATCTAGGGCCTGATCCAAATACTACATGGGAAAATGGGGAATCTCTCATTGTCTTCAGTGGGCTTGTATCAGACATACAATGTATTGGCTGCTGAGAATGTAGCCTGCTGTATTTTCTATAACATTTTCTAGTGAAAGTATTCAAACTTAGTTATTTGGTGTGTGATTACAATTACAGTTGTCCTAAAATGGTGCTGAACTAGAACTGTAATTTCCTCTGACATGCTAATGTCTGGAGTGCCATTTTAAATTTAATTTGAATATCATTGATATTTTTGATTTCATGTCTTACATTAAGGTTAATCTAAGTGCAAAACAAAACTTCTTTTAATTGTGTTATAACACTCTGTACCTCAAAGTAAGACCCTGGCACCCCCATATTCACCACTGTTATCTGATTATATGTTTTGTACAAAGTATTCCTTGAGAGGTATCGTATCATTTTGCAAGTCTTGAACAATAATAACCTGTTGGATTGTATGTACTATCATTTCATGTGAAGTTATAAAGTATTCCTGTATATGTTATTAAAATATGTTGTAAGGCTGGGAACACTCACAACCAGCCTTTCAGTTACAAAAAAAGAATAGTCATCAATAGCCAGATACGGTTAATGGCTCATCAACACACAACCCATTATCCCTGAGACTTCTTGGAGAAGGCATATACACCCATGTCACAGCAAAGATCTTGCCAACAAGTATAAAAGAGAGACAGTGATATCATTTGGCCCCTATTCTCCCCCCACTCCATTTCAACACCTGGAAGGATGTCTGGAATAAAACAACTTTGAACTGGGAGTTTGGTCCCAGGCTGGAAAAGGGTCTAGTCTGTGTATTGAGGAACTGCAACCTGCTTGTACCATCTGTCAGGGTGAGAAACGCTGTATGATAAAGCTTAGGATTTAATATGCATGTTTACTTTTTATTTTCTTAAGGTAACTATCTGACCTTTATGTCTACTATTTATAATCACTTAAAATCAGTCTTTCTTTAGTTAATCTTATTTTAATGATTTATCCTTACAAGTGAGTTTGTCTAAAGTGCTTGGAAAATCTCAGCTCAGGTTACAAAGTCTGGTGCATGTCCACTTTCCTATGAAGAAGCGGCTAACTAAGTAATGAACGTACACTGGCCAGGCTTCTGACCAGTGCAAGATGGTACAGTTCTTGGGTGCTAGGCTGCAGAGCTGGAGGGAATTGGCTGGAGCCTCCCAATTGATGGTTCAGGAGTGGCTGGGAGATCATTCATGTCACATAGTTGGGTGTGTCCTTGCCTGTGGATGTCTGTATATGCAATGCCTGCCAGAGACTTGTAGCTTGACATCAGCATCACAGTGTGAGAGGCAAACAAGGCTGGTGGGTTTGGAGGGCTCAGCAGTCCCACAGTCCAGGTTGCACCCCAGAACCCCTCACATATGGACGTGACCTTTGTTTTCTCTGATGGCACAAAACAATTTGAAATTCCATAAAAAAAAATCTATGGACATAAATTAACCTGGAATTATTGTAAGGTTGCTTGACTTGATTTTTTCTGAATCCACCAAATTTAATGGACAATAATATAAAGTTTGTACTCTGGGTCTTTCCTGTACATTGCAGCCTACACGTCATTGTCTTTTATGAGGTGGTATTCTTGCAGGCTATTTACATTCTGGGGAGAATGGGAGGATGGAATCTGAGCTAGGGTTATGGACACTTAATTTTTGTGTGAGTAAAAATCAAACAAAAACAAACAACCCCAAAACAGAATATGGCACTCAGTGTTCTCCCATGTTAGCTAACAGAGTCAATCATAGAATAAGATTAAATGGATGGAGGAAGACAGAATGAGTTCTATGGAGATGGAAAAGCACATATAATAAAATGTTCCTCTGGGTAAATCTTGATCTCAGTCAGTTGCACAGATTGTCAGAGTTAAATGCCCACTATTACCATTAAAACAGGCCGGGACCATTTTGTTTTGCAATTCGTGGATGTATAACCTGGGGAATCTCAAGTAGTGAACTGAGGTTATATTACCTCTGTGTTTGTCACTGGTGGGACAACTACTGGAATATTGTGTCCAGTTGTGATGTCAATTGTGATGGGGGAGGGATAGCTTGGTGGTTTGACCATTGGCCTGCTAAACCTAGGGTTGTAAGTTCAATCCTTGAGGAGGCCATTTAGGGAACTGGGGTAAAAATCTATCTGGGAATTGGTCCTGCTTCCAGCAGGGGGTTGGACTAAATAACCTTCTGAGGTCCCTTCCAACCCTAATCTTCTATGATTCTAAGAACAATGGAAAAATTTGGGGAGGGTTCAGAGAAGAGCTATAAGAAAGATTAAAGGATTAGAAAACTTACTTTATAGTGATGTACTCGAGCTCAATCTATGTAGCTTAACACAGAGGCAGCATGGCTGTGGGTACCAAAATACAAGTTTGTCCAGGGTGTCTTTTTCCCTAAGGCTGGCCCTGCAGTCCCTGAGAAAGGAGCAGCTAGCGTGATGCCCACAGCAGGTCCAGACCTGGTATTTTTCCACCTCCAAAGAGATGGCGGGTGGGTGCTCCTCTGCCTGGTCTGGGGAAAAGGGGCGGCATCTTCTGGTCTTTTCCCTTTTCAACTTCCCAGATCTTCTGGAACCACGCTGACCCACTCCCCCTCTTTTGCAGCTTCTGAGCCCCTCTCCCACCTCATCCGTAAAGTGCTTGTCATAAGTAGATAGGTAAGGTAAGGGTTAAGTTTTCTTTTCCTGTAAAGGGGGAACAACGAGAACCAAACACCTGACCAGAGGACCAATCAGAGAACTGGATTGTTTAAAGGCAGGGGCGGGAATTTGTATACTCGGGGTCTTTGTTGTTTTCTCGGCTATGGGTAAACAAGTTTTCTTCTAACTCCATCTTATCTCAAATATTCTACCAAAAGTCTGTGAGTACAAAGGGAAACAAAGTAATTCGGCTATGAGGAGCTTTGTGTTGTATTTACAGATGTGGATTGCTGGGTCTTTGTTGCTTCCTCGGCTGTGAGGGACAAGCTATCTTGCTAATTCCAATCTTCTTCTCATTCTACTAAAAGGCAGTGAGTACAAAACGGAAACAAAGTAAAATCGGCTATGATATGCTTTGCTTTGTACTTACTGTGTGTGATTGCTGGTCTATTTAAATTGGCTATTTTTTAAATCAGACTGGGTTGTTCATATTTTCTTAAGTAGGAGCCTGTATTAATTTTTATGCAAGTTATTATTCTGTATTTTCTCTTTTTCTATATAAAGCTTTCTTTTTCAAAACTTGTGGAAGTTCTTTTTCTAGTAAGGCAGAGAAATTGAAACCTCTGTATCAGGTATCTGTCTCCCTCACGGGAAGGCAGGAACGGGGAAAGGCAAAGCCAAGCTGTTGGTATTTTGCATCTCAATTGTCCTGAGGGAAAAGAACGCTTATCTCTTGGGAAGCAGAGAAACAGGTTATCTGGAGGTCCCCCCAGGGGAGGGTTGGGGACACCAGAGAGAGGAAAGGGGGGTCAGGCCCTATCAATTCCTGACCTGGCGGCAGCCTATCAGATCTAAGCTGGAGATTAAGCTTAGAGGACTTCATGCTAGTACCTTATATTTGAACTCTAAGGTTCAAATCGAGGAATATTACTATGACAGTGCTATTCCCCTTTTCCTGGCAAACTGGACAACAGTCCCTGCCTGTTTAAGGTGGGGTGTGATCATTGTTACTACCCTGAAAATGGGTTGTAAAAATAAGATACAGAATTACAGCTCCTTTTCCCTGTATATTTAGATGCAGGGGGCTATGACTTTCTGAATCTTTTACCTTTTTAAAAAAAGTAGGAAATTGTAGTCGTGAGTCCTCATTCAGTTTTCTGTTTTTCAATTAAAAGAAAAAAAATTGCAGTTAAACTGAATTTGCATTAGGAATGTTTTATTATATAAAGTATTGTATAAAGTTTAAGTTAATTGCTTCCAATATATTGGTCAACCTGGCAATGAGTGTGACATACATAAAGATGACACATGTAAGTACTTTTTTTATTTAAATAGCACATATATACAAGATTTTCTTTCTATTAAAACTCAAGGAAATTCACAAACCAACTTTGTTTAATGTTAGTTAATGTTGCTCTAAGCCATAAACAATTAGGAAACACAAAATTAAAAGGCTGCAAAATCAAGCACTCTCAATATTAGGAAATGCCACAATGAACATTGCTCTGGCAGCCTTAATTTAGCCCTCTCTGTGCATACACATTATGATAGTCTTTAATGTAAATGATCCCTTTTTAAAATATGCAAAACCCCTGTTTGATTTGGTGTCCAGGATGGATCTGCTGTAGGGTTGATTCAGGGGGTTTCAGAAAGAGGGAGGATGGTTTGGGATTAGGGCAATGCTTCCCTGGAGATTTGGATTATAGAGTCTTAAAGTCTAGAGACTTGCACTAAACTCGTCACAAGTAGTCTCTTTTGCATGTAATTAAAGGATGCATCATAATGCATATGCACAAATGAACCCAATTTAGGTTGTCTGGACAACATTCATTCTGGTATTTCCTAACTTAAGAGTGCTTGACTTTGCAATCTTTTTGTTTATGGTTTAGTTTATCGATTGAGAGTAACTTAACTAAGAGTAAATGAAGTTTTTTCTCTCAGAATAGTCCTAGTCTAATCTATTAATTTTATATCATTGTGCACACAACCACCATTCTGTCTGTCGCTCAGGCCTGTAACCTAGGACATCTTCAACGTGGACATCCCTCCAGGTCCTCTCACCCAGGCTGTATATCTTTTATAGATTCTTTCTGCAATAAACATCTCTTTCCGATCTAGCCACACAGTTAAAACTCTTGTCCAGGCTCTCACCATCTCACATCTTCATTACTGAACCTTATTCTCTGCTCTTGACAAATGCAGTTTTGCCTCACTTGAGTCCATTTAGAGTCCTGCTGCAAAGAAAATTTTCCTAGCACAATGCTTTGACATCCCTTTACGTACCTTCACTGACTCCCACTTCTCTATCACATCAAACATCATGGACTACTTGTTTTCACTTTTAAGGCCCTTCAGAACTAATTTTATCCCTATCCATCACCTCTCATTCACTATCAAGATGTCAGCTCTTTTATCTGATCAGCCAATGATGCCAACCTCCATTGTCCACTTGTTAAACTTTCAAACAAGCACCTTAATGCTTCATGCTATACTCTCCTAGTGAATATAGCTCAACCTCAAAGTCTACCAGCAAACGTCTCAAATATTTTCAGGTATCAAGATAAGGTTTAAAAGTTTGCACAAAATAGGAGTTAATCAACATCTAGTTAATCAACACAATTAAACTTCATCCAAGGCTGACTTTGAATCTGAGCTGGAGTCACACGCCTCTAGATAGTACTCTATATTCTTAGTGTTTAAGATTAACAATTTTATCTTTCTGCTTATGAGACTACCATCTGAAAGCCTTTGAAATCTGCTGGATAATTCGGTGTTTACAGCAGATGGTTTCTTCTTTGAAGAAATGTGTTATTAGCTGCTTAGTATTGAACGCTGACTAAACTTCAGTAAATATTTTTGGTTCTAAACCTGAATTAAGATCCCTTGATACTGAATCTGATCTGATCAGCTTGGATCAATTGCTTTAAATTGGATTATTGTACTGAGCAAGTGATCACGATGCAGTATATCAGAATTGATTTGCTGTACAAGAGTTTATCTCATTTTAATTGGATAGAATGGAATATGTTATCACTTCAGACTCTTACCAGTTTTGATATATAATGATTTTTGATATATAATGATATTTTATGCAAAACTACATCTGGTGATTTACGGAAATGACTTAGTATTAGCTACCACATTATGACATATGGTAGCTAGATTCTGTATGATTTTTAAAATTGTCATAAAAAGTCTTTATTATGTTGTGTACACATAGTGTAGATGCAAATTATTCCTTCACACCTGTTCAGTGCTCCTGTCCTGAGGTCCCTTCCAACCCTGATATTCTATGATTCTATAAAAAGGTGCATGGGGAAGCAGACAAAGAAAAAAATTATGGCACCAAAAAAGTCAAGCATGTTGATCTGCAAATGAAAACTTCCTTCTCCCCACATCCCCCACAACAAAATTCAAGTGAGCAACTTAAAGCTGCTTCTGGGCAGCTGTACATTCCTAACTGGTGCGTGGTGTTTATGTGACAGATTGTAGAAACTGCCTTTGGCATTATTGCTGGACTCATATTTTCATGAGAGTGAACTGTTGTTTAATAGTTTGTGTCTTTTCTTCATTCTCTCTGTCATCTTGCAGAATCAATGGCAGTGGGGACAGTTTCATTTTCATTCCTCCTACTGCCAGGGGTGGCTCCCAGGCCCCAGCATGCCAAGCGCGTGCTTGAGGCTGCATGCCGTGGGGGGCGCTCTGCCAGTCACCGGGAGGGCAGCAGGCAGGGTGCCTTCGGCGGCATGCCTGCGGGAGGTCCACTGGAGCAGCGGGACCGGCGAGTGGCAGAGTGCCCCTCATGGCATGACACCGTGCTTGGGGCGGAGAAATGTCTAGAGCCGCCCCTGCCTACTGCTGTTCCTTAGATCTTTATTGTTCGTTTTTGATTTCTAAGCTACTACCTGCTCACTTTTCCGCACCAATTAGTAAAGGTCATGAACTGAACAGCAATGCAACTGAACCCAAGAAATGCCAGACTAATCCTAGGGTACTCTGATGAAACCCTCTGACATGGATTTCATTTGCTCTAAAGTCAGGCAACTGACATAGTTCAAGGAAAACTAATGGAAGGCCTTTGAATAAATATAAACAACCCAGAAGAGAGAGCTACATGAAACAAGACGTGTAGTGCAGTAGTCTCTCAGACAGAATCTTTTTTTTTTTTTTTTTTAAGTCTAAACTAGAGATGGGCTGAGCTGGTTTAGCTTGAGCTTTGGAAAATCTCGATTATCCCTGAGTTTGTCTTCCAAGCCCCACAAATGATTCTGATTTTGATTTTGGCCCTGTTTTTTAAAAACAATGTTAAAAAATAAATAAATAAAATTGAAGTAAAATTTGAAATGAAAAATCACATTAAACGATTACACGAAATTTCAATGCAAAAAAAAAATTTTGTCTGAAAAACTTTACCCAGCCCTACATAGCATGTTGAGGGATGTCGACTGACCTTTGGTGTCTTCTGCATCTGGATGTGATGTCAAAGTGGGTGTTCATCCACGAAAGCTTATGCTCCAATACATATGTTAGTCTATAAGGTGCCACAGGACTCTTTGTTGCTTTTTACATATCCAGACTAACAAGGCTACCTCTCTGATACTTGCATCTGGATGGCACTCTCAAAGTCCCCTCCAGTGTATTCTGGGCTGTATCACTAACCTATAGGGATATCGTTAACTGGCTGTGTTTGGTAACCTTCTGGACCATAATTTAATCTTCTCATTGGTTTCCTTGGGTCACGCTGAGCTGCAGCATATATTGGATCTGAAACAGTATTGGGTCTCTTGATTCCTGTACAGCTGAAGACCAGGCATGTCATAAAGGTGACTGCTAGCTGATTTAAAGGAGCCAGGACACAGTAATGACATTAGGATTAATATTAAAATTCTGAGAAGCAATTTTCACAACTGAGGTCTTGGCTCTGAAATATTTCTTTTTAAAATCTAAATTTCAAATCAGCTTCAGTAATAAAACTGTAAAGTGAGCATGGTTTTTCAAACAAATTTCATAAGAATTTTCAGCATGTGCCTAAAGACATTTTCAGAGCAGATGCTAAGCGGTTGATAGGGTCTGTTGGATAAATGATTCATAAATGTGCTCACGTACTTGAATAGAATGTCACTGATGGAGCTGCTCTAGTCTACTGCGTACATAGTATGCATTTGGTTAAAAAACTGAAATATGAATGGTACTGTGTTTATCCAAGAGAAAAGGCTGTTTGGAAAGTTACTGATTCGTACAGAGTCAGTGTGATGCTGATATCGCACATACTGCATATTAAAAAGGATTGGGGAACAAGTATGTGCACAGAAAGTATCTGGAGGGTAAGAGGAAATACAACAGAGAAATTGCTAAAAGAGCATCTTAAAGTGATTTCATAGATATATTAGTTAGCATGTTAAAAAAAAAATGATTTGCCAGTAGGTTGTCTTCTTACATCATGTAAGTCACTTTTATGGGTTTAAGACAGCATAATTCAGTCTGGCTTTTCACTCAGGAGTTACTGAACTGATTCAATGAAATCTGTGCTCCTCATTGTTTTCCATACACGTAGAAGAAAACATGTACTTTTTAGATTTCTTTTATTTTAAATAAAGGAGAAAAGCAAATAAAACTTTAAAAACCAAACTATATCCTCAGTTGCTGCATGTACTACTGCTTTTTTTTCTTCCTGAGGTACTATGGCATTGGGACATAAAGTGGTTCTGTTTCATATATCCCTTGCGCCCATAGAGTAGGCGCTTTTCTTTCCGCCTTTCGTATTTCTTTCCATAATATATACACTGGACCAAGATGCCTGCCTTTTCAGTTGGTTGGTCTCTGTCCTGATTCCTGGGTTCTTTTAGCCTGACCCCGTGTACTTGTTCTGCACTAGTGGCTGTCATTGTTTTGATCCATTTGCTGGACAGTTAAGCTTTCCTTGCTATTTGGAGGCATTTCTCTAGGGTTAGCTCTATTTAAGAACACAAGAATGGCTGTACTGGCTCAAAACAATGGTCCATCTAGCCCAGAATCCTGTCTTCCAAAAGTGGCCAGTGCCAGATGATTTTAAGGGAATGAGCAAAACAGAGCAATTGATCCACCCCCTGTAATCTAGTCTCACCTTTTGGCAGTCAGAGATTCCTCTCAATAGTTTGTCCTGTAGGCTGGAACCATATGTTCCCAAATGATTCTGTCTATAACTGATAATTCTGTCTGGGACCACAGTACCCATCAAACACCTTTATCAGCTGTACCAGTGTTTAGCTCTTCTTCCTGTTATTTTCCCCTAATGAGATAGTAAATCTTGACTTTAATTTTCTTATCTTTATCCTCCATGGTCAGCGCTGTATACAGAGGTGGGGTTTTTTGGTTTCCATAGTTGTGCAAGGTTTTCTTTGTCTGGAAACCCAGCTTTCCTGGTTGTTTGAGTCCCTGTCCTGGTGCCTGTTTGCTCTATTTCCAGGTGCTGCCTCATTTCATGTGAATCACATTCTCTTTCTTGCTCTGGGTCTCAGTAAACTAAGTGCTGCCACCAAGTTTCATTACTCTTTTTTATAACTGAGGGTCTCTTACTTGTCCACATCCATAAGAACCAATTTGGCAGAAATAGTAGGAGCATAGCTCTCTTTATGCCGTCTTTCCCCTGCTATGTCCTCATAACCTCCCTCCCTCTGCTGAGGAGTTTCACTGGGGATGGCTTCCATTTGTTATGCTTTCTGTGTACCTGACTCTATCCTCTTTTTATGCTAGTGATTCACCATAGCATAAGTAAGGGGACAATCAAGTCTTGTTTGTGTAGTTTTAAACAATCGTTTATGAATACAGTTAACTTAGCAGCAGTAAATGCCTACCAATGTAATACTTAAGCAGAAAACTGGACCATTTGGCTGAGGACCACTTCAATCCCTCATCTATCTTTTCTAAAGTACAAAAAATAGAATTCACCTGGTAATTAATTTTTTAATTCCATTCCTTCATAGAAGCTTTACTGACAACGTTTATGTGTCACACTGAGCAAGGAAAGAGGGCAATGAAGCTGGCTTTAGCAGCATTTTTCAGATCTGGAAATTACTGTTTTTCTAAAATGTTTCCAGTGGCATGGTATAAAAAAAAAAAACACGCCCCCAAAACCACCTTTCCCTCCCCGCCAAAAACAAAACCTTGTTACTGTGGGAAATCCTCTTCCTTGTCCTGGAGGAAGACAGTTTTTGTAATATTAACAGATTATGCCTGTCAATACAGGAATCATTTGCTTGGATAAAGGAAGGAATTCTCATTACAATTAAAAAATTGCCTTAAAATATGTCTTTTTTTTTTCCATTCTCAATAATCATGACATCAATGATTTATTACAAGAATTGAGAATAATTCAAATCTTTATTATAGTCTATATTAGGCTGTGTTTTAATCTCTTCCCTAAATCTAGCTTATGTTTTCTGCTTAACTCTAGCAATATTTCATTTTCCAGCTATGTTAAAGTAAGAATTTCCTTCTACTTGTTTCTATTCTTGGAATACTGTAAAAATCCTATCTTAGTTAAACATTCCTAACTGTATCCAAACATTTCCTTAGCAGGCTTTCCCACTTGATCACCTATAGTACTGGTTGAAAACCATTTCAACTCTTTTTACATGACTTAGGTTGGAATTTTCAAAGTTGGGAGCCTGAAGTTAAGCATTTAGGTCCATGTTCAGGTCCCTGAATAAGCTAATTTAAATGATAAACATGGACATAGGCACCTAAATTTTAGTTTGAATTTCCCACATGTTGCACTATTAATTTAATCTAACCTATCTGGCAGTTCATTCAGAAGATGACACTGGTATAATATACAATTGGGCTGTACAATGCCTTCTGAAGGGTGCTAAGGTCATACTTTGCATTATAGTGCAGGGGTAGGAAACCTATGGCACGTGTGCTGAAGGCCGCACACAAGCTGATTTTCAGTGGCACTCACACTGCCTGGGTCCTGGTGACCGATCCGGGGGGCTCTGGATTTTAATTTAATTTTAAATGAAGCTTCTTAAACATTTTAAAAACCTTATTTATTTTATATACAACAATAGCTTAGTTATATATTATAGATTTATAGAAAGAGACCTTCTAAAAACATTAAAATGTATGACTGACATGCAAAACCTTAAATTAGGGTGAATAAATGAAGATTTGGCACACCACTTCTGAAAGGTTGCCAACCCCGGTATAGTGGAAGGTGGGTTGTAGTATATTTTACCAATAAATATGCCTACGTGTGATTTAATCTGTATGTAATTAATCTAATTGATTGAATAATATTAGAAAAGTATTTTTACATCTGAAGAATATGCCTCATATTTTAAACTATCCTGGGCTTGCACTGAGGTTTCCATTATTTGTATATTATGATCTTCATTCTGTATGTGTGTGTTTTAATGCAAGCCATTGAAATAGGAGTTTGTTTCTTCAACTCTAAACATTCCTTATGAGGAATGTTCAAGCTCTTTGTAGTAGGTTTCCTCTAAGCAACTTTAGAGAGAGATGTTAGTTATTAGCTTGTCTGCAACATATGAATGCATTGAACACTATAGAGAGGTTTTTACACAGGATAACTAGTCAATGTATTCATTTTCTGGGAGATACCAACAAAACAGCACATGTACATTTTATGGCACTGCAGTCTTTTCCCATCTGTCCTGGGTGTCACTGACTGCATTCGTGTACCATCACATAATGAAGTGTACTTTAGGAACTAAAAAGTCTTTCTCCTTTATTATGCATGTAGCATGCAATGCAATTTACTACATAACAGATGTTGTAGCTCAGTACTCGGGATCATGTCATGATTCATTCATTTTAAGACAATCTGCTATAGCAATGCACAGCTTTTGAAAACTGGGCATATTTGACTTTTGGGTGTGTGCTCCAAATATTCTCTTGTACTATGGAATTGATGGGCCAAAACCAAAACCTCAAGTCTGAAGGACTTGGGCAAAGTTTGACCCGGGATCCAGAAATGAAATCTCTAGTTCAGATATATCTCTACTAGTATCGTTTATTTTTTCTAATATAAAGGGAGAAAAAAATCTACGTCTTGGTCTTCTGAAAATTTTGTCTGGATTCCTCTGCTAAGTCTTCAGTCTCCTGCAGAAATAAATTATAGTCAGGCTCAACATTTCAGTTATTGAAAGAACTTATAGAATCTTACAAAATGAGTTTGTTGTCCAGATAAATCTGGTGGAACATTAGTATGCTGCCCTTCTAAAGCCAGAAAGGAATTTCTGTAAGGCAGTGTTTTACATAATATTGCCGTTAAACCCAGTCTATATTTAGAGAAAAAGGCAAACTGCAAAAAGTTACACAAGAATGAAGAATTATCTGAATCCGAGGATTTATGCTTGCAAATGTGGTAACTCAAATTATTATTTGGGTTTGAAATATGACAACCAGAGAATAGAGCAAAATATTTAATAGACTATACTTATGTTTAACCACTGGGCACCCAGAAATTCTGGAGAGTATCCAGAACTTCTGATGATTGGTACTTTGTAGATGCATGTAATAATAATAAGAATGCATTTTTGAAACTGTATAAATTACATCACTCTACTCCTTAATTTTCCTTTTAAGGAGTGAGAGTAAAACCTCACCTCTGTGCAGATTAGGACAGTGTGAATAACCGGTCTTGGTTTGCTGGCTGTTCTGGTAAAAAATAATTAGAGGTTGAATAAAGTGTTTTAGTTCAACCGAAAATGTTCCATTTTGTATTTGAGCTTCTAAAAATGTTTAATTCTTTTAAATAAAAATAAATTTAAAAAATCAACATCTTTTTGAACATGTTGTAATGAAACATTTAACATTTTAAGTTTCTTTCCAGATTGAAACAGTTTGAAATAAACATGAATTTTCAAAATGTTTTCGTTGACCCCAATTTTTTTTAGTGAAAAAGTTTTGGCTGAAAAATGTCACCCAGCTCTAGTGCACAGGTCTATTCACCACTCAAGTCCTTAAAATGGCACCAAAGTGGTATATAACCCTTTTGTTGATCTGTTGAACTGGGGAGGATTTAATACTTACCAAGCTAGGTTGGCCCATAATGAAACACTTGTGGGACAATTGGTGCAGTTATGTAATCTGATGAATGAGAGAAACTTTTAGCTAACTTTTTTTAAAGTGTTGGGACCAGTTCTCCACCTCATCTGAGCAGAGCTCAGGTGCAGTAGAGAGGGCTGCGAGGAGCTGGTTATAATTCCTTGATCCAGCCCCAGTATAAACAATGACTTGAATGAGTAACTTTAAACTCGGTGTGGTGGCCTCCTGCACCTGGCACTCCCTCAGCATGCACCCTGTCTTCCTTAAAGTGGGGGTAAGGGAGGCAGCAGGTGAAGGAACTGGCTCATTTGCTTTCACCAGCTTTCTGCTGGCAGAGAGCTCCCCTACCTAGGGGGAGTTCTCCATTGGTCATTTCTAAACATTTTAACTCCATCTTGCATTGCTGCTTGGGTGTCACACATTAGACCGAGAATTGGCCCATTACATACAGACCAATATCTATTTACTATTAATGCAAGTAATTACTATTTTTTTTTTGCCCTCCCTTGGCTGGAAGGATAGTGGCTGCAAAAATGAGTACGACCAGATGGGAGTTCCTTCAGAGCCATCAATGTCTCACCTAATTAGCTAGAAATATTGTCTTTCAGTTATATGAATACCAGACGCTAGTTGTCCTGTTCCTGTCACTTTGATTGAACAGCTTGGTTCAGGAGCTGAAATAGAGCAAAGTTGTAGAGCAAATTTATCCATTTAACGTTCATACTGGTTGACAAGTACAACGCAAAACCATTGCAGCAGAATTGCTCTCTGGGAGTCCTGTAGAATCCTCTCCCATGAATATAGAAATTGATTTCCTATCTGCATTTGTGGAAGCCTGAAGGGAGACATTTTTCTCATGATTATACTGTCAACTGCTTTCTGTAAATATGATAGGCTGTAGTGTTCACCAATATATAGTTCCAGTAAGAATAGGTACAAATTCTGAAAAAAATTAGCCTGTATATTAAGCAAAGAAGTTCTACTTGTACAGCCTTTAGTAACACAGATAAACATTTTCAATAGTCTTGTCCAAAAACATGGCTGGAATAATATTTAGGGCAGAATTGTCATACTGTGTACATGGCCTTAGCTGTAAAGACCTTTAATTTCAGTGTCATTGTTTTACTTAACCCCTCAGTTCCTTTGCAAGGGGCCATTACCATCTCTTTCTTTCATTAGTGTTCCTTTGGTGCTGTGGATAAGACAACCAAAATGAGGCCTTAAATTGTCTTTTCAGTTTGTATGCAGGGTTTCAAAATAAACAATATTTTAACATCTTCATTTCATAATTCTTCATTTTATCTATCTTTAGGGTGCAAGATATCTTGGAATATATTACTAATGCAATGAAAGAAACTTCTTCCCTCTCACTTTTCCCTCTGAAGCATTAATAGAGATTTTAAATAGAGCTGGAGAAAGGGGAATTTCCATTTTGTGGGATATTCTGAGCTGTCGACATTTTGTTTAAATTCCGCATCACAATGACATTTTGGAATTTCCAGGAAAATGGACCAATCTGTTTTGGCACCCTCCTGCTGGTGAGGCAGCTGGGCACCCAGGAATCCCGCAAGGTGGCAAGCTGGCTGAGCAACCAAAGAACTGAGCTTCCAGGGAGGAGCTGGCTGGGCACCATGCCCTCCTGCCAGTTGGGTTGCTAGCTGGGGAGCTTGGGTAGTAGACAAACCAGCCAGCTGGCCGGCCAGCCCCCCTGGTTTGCAGACTGCCAGTCTGCTCGATGGCTGGTTGGTGGGCTGGCAGGAGCCAGGCAGTCAGGTCAAGCTAGTTTTGCCTGTCTCATTTCTGTTGAAAGTCCTGATAGAATCAACATTTTCCTGCACAATGTTTTGATTCTGTCAAATGTGCACTTTCCAGCAGAATACTGTTTTGTCAGAAAATGTCTGAGTAGCTCTAATTTTAAGCAAGTCAAATGTGTATGTCTTTGTGACAGTCTAGAATTGGAGCTGAAATTATGATATCTCCTTCCCTGCTGCTATATGAAGGCAAAAAGTAATTCTGAACCCTTACCCTGTAATCCTGTGAAAGATGGAATCTGATCAGGTTTGGACCTATCCCCACAATGGGAACAGACTAGAAATTCAAACAGAAACAAACTCATATTTGAAGAAAGTCCATATCTCCTGCAGATTTGAATTTTGTGCCTTGGGCTCAGTCTCTCTAATTCAGGGGTGGGCAAACTTTTTGGCCCGAGGGCCACACTGGGTTTCAGAAATTGTATGGAGGGCTGGTTAGGGGAGGCTGTGCCTCCTCAAATAGCCAGCTTTGGCCCAGCCCCCTCCCTCCCCCGCGTCCTGCTTCTCACCCCCTGACGTGTCTCCCCCCCCCAGGACTTCTTCCCCAAACAACCCCCCCATTCCCTGATGGCTTCCTGGGATCCCTGCCTCATCCTCCTGCTCCCACTCCCTGTCCAATGACTACCCCTAGAATCCCTACCCCTGACTGCCCCCCATGCCCCATCCAACCCCTCCTCTCATTCCTGACTGCTCCCCTGGGATCCCTGCTCCATCCAACCACTCCTTCGCCCTGACTTCCCCCAGTTGCCCCATCCAACCCCCCTCCTTCCTGACTGCCACCCCCCAGGACCACTGCCCCCATTCAACCTCTCTGTTCCCTGCTCTCTGACCACCCCAATCCCTATCCACACACCTGACCACCACCCCCAACTCCCCTTCCTTCTATCTAACTGCCCCGCTCCATTCCCCCTCTTACCGCAGTGCCTGGAGCACCAGTGGCTGGTTATTCAGTTCCTCTTTCTGGGGCTTGACAAGCAATAAGTGAGTTTGTTCTCAGTCTTAATCTCTCTCTCTAACTACAGTCAATTACTGAGGCAGAGTTGCTTTGTGGGAACTGTGCACTGGTGTGTGAAGGAGGATTGCCTGCTTGCTGTATGACCCCCTCTTTACAAGGGCTGATGTGTAAAAATGGCATGTGTGTGTGTATAGCATTAAAAATATACCCTGAGCCCATGACACTGATTTCTCTTCCATTAGGAAGCTCTCCTATAAGCTTCTGACATCTATTACCACTCAGCAGAGGAGCAACAGTATTTTAAGCAAAATCTTTATCGACTGAGTTTCATTTCTTTCAGTGTAATAAGGCTCACAATTGAATGCTTTAAGTGATGAATGTCTTTACAGCCTCCAGTGTAGCAAGAAGGATGAAACTTCTTTTCTACATAGTTGTGATAAATAAAATGGTAGGAGTTACCATACATATCTGCTTTCTTCATAGTATACAGATTCCTCTCCATTGGTCTACTCTCTATAAATCAATCAATGGTAATATCTCAAAAGAAACCACTATTTAAGAGGTACAATATTTGGCCAAAATATCATAGGTTTCATTTTCATCACAACGTGGAAAATGGCATACATCCCTTATTGTTGTTGTAGAGGATTCTTGGTTTCTTCTCTTGTGGACTAAACGTGAATGTATTTTTTAAAAAAAGCAATGACAAATCTATTCTTAACCACAGCTACTGATACCCCTGTGATCTTCATGACTACTTAAAAGACTTAAACAGTGCATAGACCTTGTGCTGATTTTCTTCATGGAGTGGATTTCACCCTTTGTAAGAAAGGAAACATGTTTCCGTGGTGTTAGAAAATAATATAACCTTATAAATGAGGAAAAAACTCATCAAAATGATCTAGAGAGAGAGCCATTCTTTCTGTATTTTAAGCTTCATTTATTTATTTTTTCATACACCACAAAAACTTTACAAAAAATATGTATTAGGACCTTTAACTCAGGCTCCAGGGGCTTTTACAGGAAACAGTCAGGGAAACACTCAGGGAAAATGCAAAAGCAATGTACATGCACACACCCAACTGTACAAAATACTTGACTGTAGTGATTTCTGACAAGACATCATTTTAATAAATATACAACAATGTGGTGTCAAAAGGAGAATGTGGGTAGACTTAATTGATTTTTATCTGTACGCTGATTTTTTTTTCTCTGTGGAACATTTTAATCATCTTATGATACGTGGAAAACGCAAGGAGACCCTTTCACTCTGGAACCTGGGAAATCCTTCAACTTGCTGATAATTGTTGGCAGTACTATTAAATCCTGGATTTGCATAATATATAAATCAGTGAATAAAATCATTGAGTTTACAGCAATACTGAATTAAGTAGTATAGGAAGCTAGGAAGATGCTACTTGCCATGCTGCATCAGACCAGTGTTCCATCTAGTCTGGTATGTGGTTGTTCAGAGTACCACATGTTTCAGAGGAAGCTATAAAACTCTTCTAATGGATAATTATGGAATAGCATACCTATCAAGGAAGCTTCTTACTAAAACCAAGCAGTTAGTGGTTTGTTTATATCCTGAAGCATGACAGACTGATACTGCTTGAATATTTTTTATATTAGCTAGGGTTACTGTGGATGATAAAGGTGCCATCCACAGCTGAACCCAGGCATGAGGTAGGCACTCTTTGCTAGCCCCCCTTACTGGCATAGATGAGGAGTGGTACAATTCACATCTTTTCATCTTGTGGGGGTGAATTGAATCCTTTCTCCATACTAACACATGTGCTTCTTAAAAGAGTGCATATTTAACACAGGAATTTTCAGCTCACACCTGTGGTCCATCTAGTCTATTATCCTGTCTCCAACAGTGACCAGTACCAGTACTTCAGAGTAAAGTGCAGGGAACCCTAAATTGACAATTAAACTACAACATTGTACATCAAACAACATTTGCAATTTATTTGTCTGTTAGGCGCCAGGTTTGTATAATTTTTGGTGGGACCCAGAAGGGCTCCAAGCAGAGCCATTTCCTTCATAGGATGGACTGGGGCAACCATCGCAGGCCCCACGCTTTGGGGGTCCTGTGCTTCAGGGGGATGTGGGGTCGAGGCAGAGCTGTCCCATCCATAGGACAGACTGGGGCAACCATCCTGGGCCCCATGCTTTGGGGGGCCCCTGTGCTTCAGGGAGACCAGGGTCCAGGGTGGCGTGGGGGGTTTAGCAGGGGGCCTGGCGCCGGCAGCAGCAAGCGACCTGGCCCAAACCTGTCCCACTTGTTCTGCCCTGCTGGCTCCCAGTGTCACTTGGGGGAGGTGGTGGAAGTTGGAAAGAGGCAGGGCATGGGCTTGGGGGAAGGGGTGGAATGGGGGTGGCTCTGGACCCCCCACTAATCCCCTAGGCCACTCCAGACTCAGAGCTGTCCCATCCATAGGACAAACTAGGGCAACCTCCCTGGGCCCTGCGCTTTGGATGGCACCTGCAACAGCAAGCCACCCAGCCCCAGCCTGCCCCTGCTGTGCCCTTTCCTCACTCCCATTCCACACCTGCCCCTAAACCCCACCTCTGCCCCACCTCTTTCTGGCTTCCACCCCCTCCCCCAAGCGATGCAGGGTGGGTTGGGGTGGGTTGCTAACTCTGCAGGCTGTCCTGGACCCCAAGTCCCCCCGAAGTGTGAGGCCCCCCAAAGCACACTAAGCCCAAACATTGGTGGAGCTGGGCCTCATTCCTAAATATTGGTGGAGCACAGGCACCATGGGCCATACAACTGACTGCCTATGGCCTCCCAGATATCTCTGCAGCCTTCTCTTGTACTGCTGGATTGTTTCAACCTATATAAATTGGTGAAAGACTATATGGTTAGTTCAATAGTATGATGGCTTTGAAGTTAATGAGGGATGGTTAGTATATTGTGTTTTCATAATGACATACTGCTTTTCAACTCTCATGTGTCTTCCAAAAAGGTTTTACTTAAAATACAATGAACAACAAATTATAATGTGTGTGACACTCTGTACCCTAAGTAGCACCCTGGAACCTTCATATTTACTTCTCTCATCTGATTATGATATGTGTTGTATGATGCATGCCTTGTGAGGTATCATTTTAAAAGTTTTGAGCTGCTGAACTTTAATATCCTGTTGGATTGTATCTACTATCGTATGCGAAATTATGAAGTATTGCTCTATGTGCTACTGAAATATAGTGTGAGGTTGGGAAATGCCCACAGTCAGCCTTTCAGGTGCAACAAGAGAGGTCCAGACAGACATTGATGGCCTATCAAAAAAAGAATCCACTAGCCCAGAGACTTCTCTGAGAAGGCACATATGCCATCAAGGTGGACTAACCCATGTCACAGCAAAGACCTTTTTAGCAGCTGGAAGAAGACAAGTGACATCATCACTTGGCCTTTCTCTCCTCCTTCCCTCAACACCTGGAATATCGTCTGGAAGACAAAGCCTTAGGAAGATTAGTTACTGGCTGGAACGGGGTCTAGTCTGTATATTGAGGAACTGTAAGTTGTCTATACCATCTGTTAGGGTGAGAGACTGTTTGATTAAAATCTTGCTTACTCTGTTTAAGTTAGAAATTAGAATGCAAATTTATTTTTATTTCTTAGGTAACCAACTCTGATCTCTGGATTTTATAATCAATTAAAATCTATATTTCTGTAGTTAATAAATCTGTTTTATATTTTACCTAAAATAGTGTGTATCTGGTTGAAGTGCTTGGGGAATCTCAACTCAGATTACAAAAGCTGGTGCATGTCCACTTTTCTATGAAGAAATGCCACATTTATTAGTGAGTTTGCACTGTCCAAGGGAACCTTGAGCAGTGCAAGATGGTATACTTCTGGCGTACAAGGCTGGACAGCTGGGGGGGAATTGGCTAGAATATCTCTATTGATGGCTGGGAAATCATTCTTGTAACTCAACTGGGTGTGTCCCTGCCTGTGTACGGCTGTGTGAGTGCAGTGCCTGTCAGAGGCTTGTAGCTTGACATTCGCATTATGTAATACCATTGTGTAGTGAATCAACTCATAAATCTGTGTCCCATGTCTCTCTCACTATCAAAGCCAATAACTTCAAAATGTGTGACAAAAACACCACCCTCTACTCTCCTCCTCACAAAAGAGAAATCTTAAAATATTGGGAAAGTAATTTCTTAGTATTGTAATTAAAAGTTTTGTGTGCACATGTATATGCCCCACTGCCTTCTACTGGATGGATTCAGAGTTGCTCCACTGTATGTCAAATTCAACAGGTGCACAGCTAATGGAGATTCTCCCTTAACTTCAGTGACAATTGCATGTGCTTTTTAGAATAGGAGGATGAGTTTTATCTCCACCAATGCCATGAAGTTCTGAGTGGCCATTGTGACAATGGGTGCATCATGACAACCATGAGGCCTTAGATGGCCATAGATTTGTTACATTACAGATGCCCATAATCTTATTTTTACAATTCTGCACTTTTAATAACAATATTTTTACTTACTGCAGAAAAATGGACTAAGACATGGTCAGGGATTTTTTTCTTATGTAATGGGCATCCTCTGTAACATAAGGGACCTGCTGTACAACCAAACTAAATGTAGAGGAACCATATTAACATGAATAGAAAGATAAAAATCTATTCAGGTGTCTAGGACATGGATATAGGGGAAAAGTTCTATTAGACAGTGAATGACACAAATTATGAATTACACAAAACTTATTTTATTTTATGAATGAAAGAATGAAATGTGTAAATTCTGTACTCACCTGTTCTCCCTAATTTTAAATGCAATATTTCTGTCAAGAGATGCAAAGTGTAGGTACTATCTTTTATTGGACCAACTTCTGTTGATGAAAGAGACAAGCTTTTGAACTATACACAGCTCTTTCTTTGGTCTGGGAAAGGTAATCAGAGGTTGCATCTACATTGGAATAAAAGATTTGTGGCATGGCTGTAGTTGTCCCTGGTCAGCCAACTTGGGCTTGCAAGGCTAAAAATTGCTGTTTAGACATTTGGGTTGGAGCCTAGTCTCTGGGACCCTCTCCTGCCTTGTCTTTTGAAGGTGTTGTGCAGGTTTCCTCTGAGGATGAGGACTGAGAGGAGGACAAATATGGACTGATCATTTTGTGAAAAGTGTTTCTCCTTGGATGATATAGTGTTTTTGTCTTATTTTTCTGTGTGAGGTCATTGAAAAATGTAGTGATTCTTTCTGGCTTCAACCACACAGTTGTTGCTGAGGCATTTAGTGTACTGGAAGAGGTATAACAAATGTTGTGATAGACATGTATAGGACCCATGGATCTTTAAAGGTGTGTTTGTGAGGGGTATTGATCATCATAGCAGTGGAGATACGTCTGCAGGTTTTCCATCTGTTATGGCGTGATCTGGTACTGCTTTGGTTGGTGTGTCTCGCCTCCGGTCTGTGAAGATAAAATAAAGATATTGGATTTATGGCTGATTACAACAATCTTTAACCCAATAATTCTTTTTGTCCTATGACTGCAGAGGTGTTAATGGGCCACTTCACCTTAAATGGTCTCTTACAATATGTGTTAACTACTTCTGCTAAACAATCTGCTCCACCTTGTATTTAGCTATGATACTCTGTGTCCCTTTACCAGACCTGAAGAGCTTTGTGTAGCTCAAAATCTTGCTCTTTTACCAACAGAATTTGGTCCAGTAAAAGAGATTACCTCACCTACCTTGTCATGCTAATATCCTGGGACCAACCCAGCTACAACATTGCAAACAATCTTCCAATCAAGATGTTCATTAGGTAATGAGCTTGATAGGATAAGCACATCAAACACTAATCAAATCCACTCACTTGCCTGTAATCAAAATTCTATGCAAGTAAAAGTGCAAGTCTTACTTTGCTCTGCAGTAAATGACATGGGAAACTTATTCTCATTCTCTCTAGTTTTGTATAAAACTTTCTTTCCAGCACAGTTGTTGACATAGTGTCTTTTTTGATAGCTTTGGGTAGTCCACCATTGACCTCTGAAAATTATATTCCCTTAAAAGCATACACTCAGGAACTTAATGTAGGTTTTTTAAAAAAATGTTTATACTTTTATTTCTAATACACTCTCAGAAGTTTAAAAATAACGCATAGAATCATTGGGTTAGAAGGGACCACAAGGGTCATCTAGTCTAATTCCCTGCCAAGATGCAGGATTTGTTGGGTCTTAACCATCCAAGGCAGATGGCTATCCAGCCTCCTTTTGAAAACCTCCAGTGAAGAAACTTCCACAACCTCCCTAGGCGGTGAGTTGCATTGTTCTTAGAGTTAGGAAGCTTTTCCTGCAGTTCAATCTGCTATGCTGTAGTTTGAGCCTATTGCTTCTTGTCCTGCCCTCTGAGGCAAAATAGAACAACTTTTCTCCATCTTTTTTGTGACTACCTTTCAAGTATTTGAAGGCCACTATCATAGCCCCTCATTATTCTCCTCTTTTCCAAAATAAACCTATCCCGTTCCTTTAGCCTGTGCTCATATAGATTGCATTCCATCCCGTTCATCATCTTTGTTGCTTGCCTCTAGATTCTTTCCGTTTTTCTACATCCTTTCTATACATTGGTGACCAAATTTGGACACAGTACTCCAGATGAGGCCTAACCAGCACCAAGTAAAGTGGTACTATCATCTCCCATGACTTGCATGCTTTGCCTCTGTTAATGCAACTTCATTGCATTTGCTTTTTTTTGCAACTGCATTGCATTGCTGACATGTTGAGGTTGTGATCCACCAGATCCTTTTCAGCAGTGCTGCTGCCAAACCAATTTTCCCTCATTCTGTATTTGTGCATTTGTTTTTTCTTCCCTAAGGGTAGCACCTTACATTGGTCTTTGCTGAATTTCATTTTGTTATCTATAGCCCAGTTCCCCAATTTATCAAGATCCTTCTGAATTTTAGCTCTATCCTCCAAAGAATTGGCAAGCTCCCCCTGCCCCCCTTGCTTTGTGTCATCTGCAGACTTGATCAGTATACTCCCTATATCTCCATCCAGGTCATTAATAAAGATGTTTATTTTCTATTTGTCAGACATTGAATCCAGCCAGTTTTTCTGATTTCCTTGTTCCTATAGCTTTATCACTGCCAACGTATGTTGTTCGGTCTAATATAGGTATTGTTAATAAACTGATGCATGAAATTCTCTGCTAAGTCATTAGGTGGCGTATAACAGGCAGATAGGTCAGGAAAGCTGCAGAATGGAGCTGGCTGAAAAATGGAAAGATGTTTTCAAAAATTTCAAAATTTTTGTTATGTAAGTTTGGAAAGAAGTTTCTTTTTTTCATGAAATTTGTACTGAGAATGTTTGTTTGTTTTAGTTTTTTTTTATGGCATTCTCTTCTCCCTTTCTCCTTTTTGTTTTTTCTCTCCTATTTTGCTGCTAAAAAGGAGGGAAATTAAATAAAGGAGAGGACAAAGGGGGAAAAAACTGAAAAAAATGTTTTTGTTTTTTTTTGTTTCTTTCCTATTTGGGTGAAAACACAGACAATTAAAAAAAGGATTTTGAAAGATGGTAAATTTTCAGTGAAAAATTCATTCAAAAGACTTCAACCAGCTGTGTTCTAAACTGAGTGCAGTAGAGAGGTCTGTAGAGCCACACTGTAATACGGAAACCTTAGTCGACTACCATCTGTCTTGTGAATGTTGTAAACTGCCACCCTCTTTGACTGAACACCACAGTATTCCCCACAGATCAGAGAATAGGATTTGCTAATGTGAGCTCCTCTCTGCCGCATGGCTTTGAAGAAATTTATTGCTGTTACAATATAACATAAGAACTTATGTAAACAGTGGGAGGCTGTCAGTTGTTAACTTCATGTCTACAAAATGGGGGATTTAAGAAAAAATGAAAGCTTTGAAGGGTATTCTCTGATCTTTTAAAAATATAATATTATTTTTACACTGTCAAAGGTAATATAGAAATCTTATTCACTCTGGAGACCTGGGTACAAATGTTTTCTTAGGCCAAAAATGAAAATATATGTGATAGTTTGGATAGTCTGGACCAAGGGGCGCAGGGAGCTAAGTGTAGTTGCAAGAAAGGAACGGTTATTAGCAATACCTGTAAGTGATACATAGGATACAGCAATACTTTCAGCTACTGAGGCTTACTTTAAGTGCATTCCAGAACAACCACAAATTTCATTTCTTATGTACACTAGATATTAGCTTATCTCCTGAAATTCCAAGACAATCAGTAGTTGCCAGATTGCACTGAGAGCTCTATGCAGGGCTGCATCTTAAATTGATTTGGAAGTTGGAACTGGTATAAAAGGCAGCAGTCCACTTGGTAAGTAGGGAATTCTTTAGAGAACACCTATCATCTGTGCTCTGGGTTTGCGTTGGTTTCCCGTGATGGATTTTAAGGTGTTGCCTTTCACTGCCTCTCTCATTATATGGTGCAACAGTTGCAGTGACTGGAGGTACTGATGCTAGATCCACTCAATAAAATTAACAGGGATTTTCTGGCAAGGCTCCATAACTGCCTTGGGTCCCAGAATGTCCCCCCCCTCCCCCTCCGGCCTTTGAGCTGAAGCAGTCCAAGTTGTTGACTTTCCGGGTCCATTTGTTGCACCCAGCCTTTGAAGAGAATCAACGGTGATTGAAAGTCAATGTGCTGCGCTATTTGCTTTTAGAGCTGTTGGTTGGTAGGAGGGGTGAACTGACTGAGATTGCCATGTAATTTTGTAATTTTAAATAATAGGCAAGGTTTGTGAACAGAGGTGCTTTTTTATTGTTCTAAACTGAAAGAAACTAAATAATATAAAAAAGATAGATGAGTGCAATTGCAGACTTACTTTTCATCAGGCCGAAGGATCCTATATACATTTTGTCTGGGGGGAGGGGAGGGAGAGAGGGGGCACGTGGCAGGAGAAAAACAAACACCAATCTTGCAAAATAATTTAAATTTACTAGCCCTGGAACAAAATCTCCTTGTTGTCCTTACCATGCATGATGATAAACAATGCAAAAACAAAAATCCCACCTGATATTTTACTCACTCATCATAGAAAATAACTTGCTGAAGTAACAGCAAGAAACACTTTGCAAAGCTGGCAAATTATCAATATGGGCATACATGCAAATTATCGATATGAGTATACATACAAATGCACAGGTTCATGCTAGAAACCCAATTTTACTAAGATCTCAGGACACAAAAAAACCCCTCTAGAAAAGCCTAAATTTCACTGAAGCTGAAGCATGATTCTTGAGGAGCACCCGAAGGTAGATGGATGGAAGAACTGCAGCTGTATTCCTACTCAGTTTTCAACCCCAGGAGATATAATGGATTTTTGGTTAATCAGAAGTTTTAGTTAAATGTGTTTGTTTAAATGCACTGTTACTCTGTATGCATGCGTACCACAGTCGCTGTGTTAAACAAGAAATTATGTGGCTGGGCACATTCAGCAAGCAGGAGATCAAGAAGAACTCAGTTATGTTGCACATTAGTGTTTGATAGCAATTAAAACATTTTGTTTTTCATTAGTAGTTTAAGCAAGGAAAAGATGTTTTATGCATAGCTGAAGCAGGAAGTCTTCAAAGAAAAATAGTGGTGGCTTTTAAGTCCTTGGTCTTACCTTGCTCTTGTATGCATTTTCAGCAATGTACGGGAAACAATTTTGCTTGCAAATTGGGATGATTGTAGTGTACTGCTTTTATTTCCTCTTAGCCAGAGTAGGATTACAGGGATTTTATTTAGGATTACAGGGATTTTATCCTTTGTGGACACAGCACTTTTTCACGGCAAGATGGAGTGTCCTAAGCATTTTAGCTAGATTAACATCCCACAATCTCTGTCTCCAATATTGCAAACTGCCCATGGAATTCAGTGGGACTAGGATCTCTCTCTTTTGTCCAGTCCATGATTTTGATGCCATTACAGATAACTCCTTCCTTAGGAAAACTCATGAGAGGAGTTACCAGGGAAGAAATGTCAGTAAGGCTTATTTTCCTCTGTGGAACAAACTCTAGGTCCAAACTCAAGCCCTAGGTGATACAAAGGTACCAGCACCATTCTCCTGGAGACCCGATGGTCTCATCTGTTCCTTGTGAGCAGGGCACTGGAACTAGCTGCGCAGAAACACCAGGCCCAAAGATAATAATAGTAACAAATGCATACAGTTTTGTTCAATGGCTTTCGGCACCCCCACTGTAAAAATTATCACCCAGGCAGGTGTGCTGGAACACCTCAGTGCATCCATGTTCCTGGGACACTCCATAAGGGAGGGAAGCTTCCTTGACAGGAAATGTAATGGTAGGGAAGTCACAGAACAGTGATACGCCAAAAACACATGGAAAAAGTGCAGGAGGGTTTTCAATGGATCAATAAAGCTAAGAAAGAAATATGCTGCTGTTTAATATCTAGTCAGCAATCATTTATGTAGAGGGCAAAATGCTTTGTTCTATGTATTTTTTTATAATTAAAAATGCATTTTTAGAATTCCTACTTCATGCATGGTTTCCAGCAGCATTCCAGATCCTTGTCAAATGATACCAGAGTATCAATTTAAAAAGAATTTGCCTCATGGCAGCATTCTTTTCTCTTCCTTGAGTATTTAATTATTCTTCCTCTTGCTGGGCAGTCTAGTGTATCTGATACATTGCTGGCTTGCTGTTTTCTTTTCTAGTAGAGTCAGTTATATAAACCCTATCGTCATAATATATTATTTGTTTCTGGTATTGCCCACAATGTTGTAGGTGCTGTACAGACATAAAAGAAGGCACAATTCCTGTTCCCTGACATATTTTTTTACAATAAAGGACAGAGCAGACAGAGAAATAGATGGTATGGGGGGAAAGGGAAGTAACCAACAATTGAAGTGGCAAGGCTGTGATTGGCTACCTCCTAATACGCAATTTGGAGGTCTCATAATTTTAAATCCAGATCTGCATGTAAATATGTCTGTATAGGTATATAGCTTTATTTGTGTATCTACCAAGACTGGAACATTTAGACAATTCCAAACTTCCTTTATGCATGCCATTATACTTACTTGTAGGTGTTACAGTAGTGTTGGGCCCTCATGAGGCATATGAATTTGGGGAAGATAGTGGCCTTATGGACCAGCTCAGGAGGGATGCTCTATACATGGGAATGGCATCACAGAAAACATGGAGATGTTGTAAAAGCAGACAAATGGTGTATTGGGACTGGCATCATTGACAGAGACCATTGACTGCAATAGTGTTACACCCATTTACCTCAGTGGAGCCCATATTTTTCAGTAAAATGTTTTGACTAACTTGAATTTCATTAATATTTTTTCTATGACCTAGCCTATATCTTCACATGTTTAAAACAAATAGGTGTTTAATGCAAAAGCTGTTCATTTACACTTCATTTATAGCATTGCAAGTGGAAGTAAGGGAAGAGAAAGAAATACAGATTAGCAGTTCCTTTTGCACCTCTTCAGTAAGAAGTGCTTTTAAAATTAGACTGTACATGCAACATTTGGTCATTGTTACTGATAGGCATTAATTGATGGTAAATACATATTTAAATACCTCATATTTTAGAACACTTGAGAGATGATAGGACTTTATACGGCTTCTATTTCAGATTAAGATGTCAGCAGTAGCAAAACTAGCAAAGTGTGATGTGAAATATTCCATATGCTAGACTGAAATAATCACAATTGAAAGCCATTACATAACCAGAGTTGTTTTGGCTGGGGTTGACTGACAGTGCTTAATATTCAATTAAGAAGCATGTTATTGGACGCAGATGCTGATGCAAATCTAAAGAAAAGCTTAATTTGTTTGACCCTTGTAACCGGCTCACTTTGATTTTATTTGAGACTGTGCCTAATGCATTTTATGTAACCAAGGAACACAACATTTCTTCATTATGAGAAGGAGATGTCCCATTGCTGCTCTAAAAGCCTTCTTAAGTTTCCCTGGTATATTGATTTTTTTCATTTTTTATTTTTTAAAAGGAAACAAGCTTAAAGAACTTTTAACCTACATTAAATCTTTTTTATTTGCTAACCTAAACAGGAACTAATCATTGGTGCAAAGGATGAACTGACACAGGAGACCAGATTATACATTTTAAATTTTACTTTTGGAGTCCTGGGGGAATACTGTTGTACAGAATTGGATTAACCTTTCTGACGCTTTTCCTAATAGCCCAAAAGCTACAGTATAAGACACTAACCCTTATTTCAAATGAACTATGATGAAACCTGAAGTCATTCACAAACCATTCATAGAATTCTGTCTCCGAATGGCATAGTTTTGAAGATTCTTACTAACTTCTCAATATTTCCCATCCATGTAATTTAGGAGCTAATGACAATTTGCTAAGCATAGATTAACATTTAGATTTTGTTTTTCATTTGCTGTCTGCTAAGGTAAAGAACAAATGTATCCAGGTGTATCTTCTAATAAATGTATTTTTGCATAGTTTTATAGTTCTTCGTATAATTACTTGCATATGCTTATGCAATAATTTTTTTTTAAACAGACTTATCTTATGTATACAGTTAACAATTATTTTAGTTGCCTGTGATTGTAGAATTGCATTCAGTGTTACAAATATTTGGTTTTTCAGTTTATTTTTATGTGTTGTTAATTGCACAGAGGATGTGGGAAGGCTGCAATCCTAGGCTTGAGAATTAATATAGCCAGTAAGCCATTTTGATTCTGAGACAGACTACAAATGACACTTAACAAAATCTCCCAATGCATTCACCACACACACACACACACTCACTCTACCCTCTACTAAATAGTGTGCTTAGTATATTATGTTTTTGTGGCATAGAAACAAGGAAAAGTATTCCATTTCAGTAAATGTTGTAAGAAAGATTACTTTCTCCTGTCATAGATTCATAGACTCTAGGATTGGAAAGGACCTCGAGAGGTCATTGAGTCCAATCCCCTGCCCTCATGGCAGGACCAAATACTGTCTAGACCATCCCTGATAGACATTTATCTAACCTACTCTTAAATATCTCCAGAGATGGAGATTCCACAACTTCCCTAGGCAATTTATTCCAGTGTTTAACCACCCTGACAGTTAGGAACTTTTTCCTAATGTCCAACCTAAATCTCCTTGCTGCAGTTTAAGCCCATTGCTTCTTGTTCTCTCATTAGGACTAAGGTGAACAATTTTCTCCCTCCTCCTGATGACACCCTTTTAGATACCTGAAACTACTATCATGTCCTTCAGTCTTCTCTTTTCCCAATGAAACAAATCCAATTCTTCAGCCTTCCTTCGTAGGTCATGTTCTCAAGATCTTTCATTCATTCTTGTTGCTCTTCTGTGGACCCTCTTCAATTTCTCCACATCTTTCTTGAAATGCGGTGCTCAGAACTGGACCCATACTCCATGTTAGGCCTAACCAGTGCAGGTAGAGGGAAGAATGACTTCTCGTGTCTTGCTCACAACACCTGTTAATGCATCCCAGAATCACGTTTACTTTTTTTGCAACGCATCACACTATTGACTCATATTTACTTGTGGCCACTATTACCCCTAGATCCTTTCTGCATTCTCCTTCCTAGACAGTCTCTTCCCATTCTGTATGTGTGAAATGGATTGTTCCTTCCTAGTTGGAGCACCTTTGTATTTGTCTTTATTAACTTCATCCAGTTTACCTCAGACATTTTCTCCAATTTGTCCAGATCATTTTGAATTATGACCCTGTCCTCCAAAGCATTGCAATCCCTCCCAGTTTGTATCATCTGCAAATTAATAAGCGTACTTTCTATGCGCAACTTAAGTCGTTGATGAAGATATTGAACAGATCCGGTCTCAAAACAGACCCTGCGGCAACCCACTTCTATACCTTTCCAATAGGATTGGGAACCATTATAACTACTCTCTGAGTATGATTATCCAGCCCAGTTATGCACACACCTTATAGTAGCCCCATTCAAATTGTATTTGCCTAGTTTACGATCAGATATCATGCGAGACGTATCAAATGCCTTACTAAGTCTAGGATATACCATCCACCTCTTCTCCCTTATCCATAAGGCTCGTTATCCTATCAAACAAAGCTATCAGATAGGTTTGACGTGATTTGTTCTTTACAAATCCATGTTGGCTATTCCCTATCACCTTACCACCTTCCAAGTGTTTGCAGATGATTTCCGTAATTACTTGCTCCATTATCTTCCCTGGCACAGAAGTTAAACTAGAAGTTAGTACATTTTTATTTTACTTCTAAGTTTGACCTTTTACCACACTGGTTACACTTTAAAATTTAGCAGCTGTTTCTAGTCCACCATACCTTCCATACTGTGACAGTATCAAGATAAACTTCCACATTTGCTTCCCAAAAGAGATCCCATCTACACTGTGCTCTTGAAGCCACATGGACATATGTACAAGAAAACACCATTAAGACCAGTATATCCTAATGCTAGTGTTACATAAATAGCTGTATCGGTCCCAGGATATTAGACAGGCAAAGTAGGTGAGATAATATTTTTTATTAGACCAACTTCTGTTGATGAGAAAGACAAGCTTTTGCTACACAGAGTTCTTCTGCAGATCTGGAAAGGTGTGCAACGAGTTTTAAATTCAGTATGTTTTGTGTAAAAATATTTATACAAAAAGGAAAGAGGAAAAAAGATCACGACCTACTAGGGCTGCTTATGTAGGCAAAACTCCCATTGCTTTCAGTCAGAATTTTGCCTGTTTGTGGTCTGATCTAATGGCCATTGAACTCAATGGGAGTCTTTTATTTGGTTTGAATGGCCCTTGGATCAGGCCTGATGAAGTATGGGGTAGGCTCCCAGTATACAAATAATGCAAGTGTTTTGTATTGGGATTATATGTTAATCAAAGCTTAGATACTGACTTTTCAATCATTAATTTTCATGTTAACTGGGCATATTTAGACTCACTGCAATGTCCAACTAAGATAGTTTCCTCTTTTTACAGAAATGACAAGAGATGCAAAGGAGGAAAAAAGACTATTATACAATAACATTTGATACATATCTCTTCCTAGGAACCTTTTGTTAAACTTCTGTAATTCACAGAAGCTTTACATAAAGAGTACTGTAGAATAATTCAGTGGGATTTACAGCAGCTTTAATGAGTTAGAGATGGATCAAAAAGCCTTTTCTGATTCATTAGATAGTCTTCTGATTTATAAGATTTTCATCACCCTATCAGTTAATCCACTAAGTTGACTATCCATTTCAAGAAAAATCCAAATGAATTTATATCAGTAACAAGACTATACTGAACACACCTAAGCATTAAAATATTGTATTAAATAATACCTAGATGGAAATTAATTTGGACTGAGTCCTCCAAGCCCAGTACCAACAAAGGAAAGAATTAGTGAAAATCCTGTGCCAATACTGTATTGTAATCAAAGGATAACTATAAAATAGTTTTATGCTGACTGGGATGTTACAAGAGTTTAGCTTTGTTAATGCTAATTAGAAATACTTAGCTGCAAAACTGGTGTCAGCTAGTCAGCAGCACTGTATTGTGTGTAGGCCTTTGAATAGGTTGTGTGTAGGTTTTTGAATATCTGACTTTAAAAATACTATAAAACCAAAATAACTCTGTACGTAGAATCTCTGGATCAAATTCAAGGTGACTGCTCAGCATTTGCTGCAGTATAAGTAGGTGTAGTGGGGGTTGAAAGAGCCAGTGATTCTTAGGGAAGCATTAATGGAGTAGTGGATGAGCATAAATAAGTAGCACTGGGGGTATTTGTTATGGCACATTGGGATGCAGTAACTGCAGTAATAAATACAATGGGCCCGACCCTTAGTCCATTCACTTGTGGTGGTTGAAAGCAGCTGGAAATCTGGCAAATGTGTCCAGCTGAGGAGTTTTTTTGGTGGCATATGCCCCTAAACTTACTCAGCGCTCAACCTTGTAGACACCCAATAGTATCTGATTAGCATGGTGGCATTCAGCCAGCCAGTTAAAAAGAATATCTACTATATTTGGATGATCCTGTCCTGTGGTATGGCTCTGTCAAGCTCTTATGTATTTGAGAAAGAAGGAACATATCCAGGGAGGGGGAATATGCATTTTTAAAAGGAAGCTCCTGCCATCTTATTTAGCTCTTGCACATTCCAGTACTTGCAACATTTCCCAGTGCTGGAGCATACAGTTGATCAGATGTGTCTAATATCTATCCCCCTGTTTTTCCACATGTACCCAGCTGGTAACTGCCAGCACCTCAGTCAAACATACCTAGTAATGCTTGCGAAAAGATGCATGCCACTTTTAGGTGCAGCTTGGAGAGGTTAAGTTGCATGGCACATTGAAGCCCCTTTTCAAAGTCTTAGTGCTATGCCTGCAGCCAAAATCTGTATGCTGGCCTCTGATGTTAACAGTTCAGTTCTGGTCTAATTTTCAGCCTGCTTAAAACCACACATCTGAAAATGGACACCACTTTACACACCTACATGGCAGAATTATGTGCATTGACAAACTCTGTTGCTCTCACACATGCAAGATTAATTGAATATTTGGAGCAAAACGTTATAACTTTTATTCCAAATGGAAGCAAATGTATCTGGACTTGGTGTGTGTGGGGGGAAGAGTCTGATATGGGGAAACATCCTTATTTTCCTGGAAGACTGGCCTCTCCCCCAACATAAACATTTCAAGAAGTTACTATGTTTTACTTGTGACACTATGCAAGTAAGTGAGGCAAGCTAGTTTTACTCCCCAGCTATGACACTGACTAGCTATGTGACCTTGGGCAAGTCATTTAAGAAACGATAGCTACTTTTCTTGGGCACAAGACCTGTCAAGGGGAAGGGGCATGACACAGGAGGTCCATGTAATGCGACCATGTAAACTCGCATACTGCAGAGTGCAGGTTCTGTCATAGCACAGGATGGGGGCCTGGGAGCAGGGCCAACTAAAGGAGATCTGAGGCCGTGGCCAGTGGGTCCAAACCTACATGGATTAACTGGTGAAGTTTTCTGTGTGAGGGAAACACAGCCCTTGGGATCTGTTCTTATCTCTCACATAAGTTCCCATACATGCCTGAGAATGTTTATTTGGAATCAGATTCTGACTGGCCCTTGCACATACTTACAGAAGAGTGGGGAGGAAAGAGATGCAAGGATCACCTCTGCATATCCTGAGCAAGGGCTAATTATGTTGGTAATTCTTGCTTTTGAAAGAGGGTATGGACTATTTCCTCCATTCACCCTCTAGGATACACATTGCCAAATCAAGTAGGCAGGGCTAAGACTACTCCCACTATATTGGCCTGTACCAAGGACAATTTAGGAGAGACCATGGTTCAAAGAAAATATTGTAACTCACTCTGCAAACTTCTTTGGGGGTAGTGCTTGTCTGAATGAGCATCACAGTGGGTCAGTGTACAAATTAAACAATCACGACCTTTGGCTCTTTACAGAGCTCCAGAATTTGGCCTTTAACCTGTCTATACTGGAATTTCACCATGTGTCAAATGCAAGTAATGCTCACCTTTTAAAAGCACCCTCATATTCTCAGACAAAAAGTGCTCGATAGATGAAATTATGAAAAATTAGTATAACTCTGGTTTAAATTGAAAGTGAACTCATACGAAGAAGAGGGGAACTCATTTGTTTTGTAAAAATAATCAGTTGAATATATATTAGTACAGACCAAAAGGGTTGGAATGTGCTCTTTGCTGAATTTTTTTATCATTCAGGCCTTGATGATGACCCTCTGTTGTTCAGACATAAAAAAAAAGCCCATTCACCTGGTACAGTGATGGACTAAAATCACCTTGCCATTTGAAAACCCTTTTGAATCTGACTGTCTTCTCTAGCCCCAAAAAACATGGAAGTGGAGTAAAAAAAAAAAAAAAAATGTTTTTTATGAATCTTGCCCAGTATCTATTCGGTTTCCTGGATGAATTCTATTATCAGGAAAGTGACCTTTACAGTTCATCTCTCTTTTGAGCCTAATGTAGTTATTCTCCATTCTGTTATAATGAAAGTATTACATGCATAACTATCCAGCATTATCTTCCAGAAGGAGAACTAATTTGGGAAAGAAATGAAGTACTTTAACATAATACTAGGTTCCTTTTTTTAACCTTGTAGATTACTGATAGTGAGAGCTGAGTAAGCTTATGGACATGGTAAGTATGCTGAATTTACTTATTGTAAAATATAACTTCTATTTCAAAATTCATGGGCAGCCATATCAATTCCTCTCTGCAATTACAATACTTCAGATGAACTCAGATGAATAATCTGTGCTGCTGGACATACGGCATACAGATCCATTTGTCTTTTTTGTGGAATTATTTAACTACATGTAGTACTTGCAGGCCTACGTTTATGAGAGAGAGAGATGCCCCTTGACATAATTATTTTTACTTGTGAATAATGTCAAAATAGCCAGCACCTATGGTAACTGCTAATTTTACACTATTATTAGTTTCATGTTTCTTTGAAGTGGTAACATAGCACTATATAATTTGTATCAAAATGAGCTGGGAATCAAATAAAACATAATCTGTGCAGGTTGGTGCTAGCAGAGCTGTTAATTTTTAGCATAGCTTCAGAGTACTTGCCTAGAAGAGGGTGAGACTCAATTGCTTGTATTCCAGATGATTTGATTCTCCAGGAATATAATTAATAATGTCCAATCATTTTTAGAGCAGGATGGGATGGTGTCTACTTGGTGTGTGTGTGTGGGTTGGTGAGTGTGTGTGTGTGAGAGAGAGAGATATGTAGTAAGCATGTGCATTGCATAGAATATATACTTATGTCAAATCCGATGATATGAACTTCTCTAGTACTGTGAATGAAATCTATCATATTGTGCGGAGTAAACAATTTTTTCCCCTTTCTGCTTGTGAATTTGCTAAATTAATTTTAAAAAAGTAAGTTCAAACCTAAATCTTTTTTTAGGTTTATAACCACCATTTGGTTCCTGACCCCAGCAGGCACCTTAGTTGCTTTTGTGGCTCTCCCCAGCTGGCTTTTCCATACCATAGACAGATTATATTAGATGATACATATAACAGCAGTTGCTTGAAGCTACTCAGAGGTCTGGAATGCTAGAATAAGTCCTGGGGGAAATGGATTAGTGGACAGAGGGCAGCTAAGGTGGTCAAAGGTGCATGCTCTGTAATGTATCATTTGGCTGTACAGTTTCTCATATGGATATTAACACCAGTTGTGTGTGTAGTGTTTAGTTTTGTTAAAGTAGATAGAATGCAGAAAATAAAAACAATTGTACAGATTTTGAAGTCCAGAGTTACATGAGGGGAATAAAATAAGAGTTACAGATACAAACACAAGAACTTTAAATAAGGGACAAGGTTGTGTAAAAAACTACTTATACCAAATAGTATTCTTTCCTCATAACTTCATATATGAATTTAAATAACTCCTTCTTAACATATGCACACTGTGCCTCAGGCAGCATGTGACCAGGATTCATCACTGAATTTGGACCACAGGTTGGATAATTAGCTTCCCTGGCTTGAGCCAGGTACTGATGGGGAGTGTGATGAGAACATAATGGGGGTCCAGATAGCCAGTTTGACTATATTGATATAGTCCCTCACTTTTGAGAACCACTTGTTTGTTGCTGGAGCACACTGAGTCTACAATCTGTTGTTATGATCAGTATCAACAGTTGGAGGAGAGACTGCTCACCCATTTAGTAAGATTGTTAAATTACACCCAGTACCAGTAATGTATGGTTGATGAAGAGAGGCAACAAACATGAGGCAAATATTGTGAGTGTCTGACCTGAGTGATATTTCTCTCTTCCCAGACTGTATTAGTTTATATTTTCCATTTTGGATGGTTGAGAGCTATGCCAATCAGCAGCTACAACAATTAGGGCAGCCATAAGAAGAAACTGAGGTGACAACTGTATTTTCCCATTACAGTCTGTACTTTAAAAGTGCTACTGCTGAAGTTAAGATAATATATTCAGCAAAGTAACTTAAATTGTATGGTGATGGCTCTGAAGAAGACTTTTGAAGCTTGGAACTGTACCAGCAAATAAATTTCCCTGGAAATATTTCATCCTAATCCTGTTTCCATGCCATCTTTTGTTGTAAGGTCCCTTATTTCAGGCCAAATCCTGCTTGCCTTACCCACCTGAGTGATTCCATTGATTTTAATAGAACTTAATTAGAATTGGGTGAAGAAAGCAGGATTTGACCCCTTATTTGATGCTTCATGCCAGTTATTTTTACTGAAGACTGTGCATCTGGGCACAATCTAAAGGTACTTTAGCACGTAAACCCCAGATTTAGAGCATGTCTATAGGATCTGTTAGTGTGTGGTAAGCTGGAGTGTAAATATACGTTGCACTAGCTTGCCACACACAAACTGTTCATATGATCCTGCAGCCATGCAGTAGAAGATCCTTAGTGTGCTTTGATCTAACCCACTTTGACCCAGAAGTAGAGCAAAGTGCAGTAGGGAAGTTCTAATGCTTGGCAGCAGGATCCATATGGACAGTTAGTGCCCAACAGGCTAGTGCCCCCAGTGTGCCATGCACTAACTGTTCATACACACAAACCCATAGGCACTTGAGTCCCAGTTTTAGGCATGACTACTATCTACAAAACTCCTACTCAGCAGCCTCCTAATTCTGTAGGAGCCTAAACTCACTTGTCACCTACATTTTTGCAGCAAAAGTTACCTAGGCACCTAAGTTTCTGCTTCTGGCCGAGTGCAATACTGCTTAGTGTAGGGGTCTCAATGCTTATCTCCCAGCTACTCCTCAGAGCAATCCACAAACTAGAGCAAGATAGGCGCTCCTCCACCTATCGGGCCTGATATAGTAGATAAATATGCTTGGAAGCCACCTATTGAATCAGATCCTATCCAGAATCTGTCTGGAAGAGGAGGTGGAGCCTAGTGATTAAGCACTCACCTGGGATGAGGAAGACTCTGTTTCACCTCCCCTGTCTGTCTGAGAGTGAGAAAAGATTAGAACAGGAGTCTCCCACCTCTCACAAGAGTTCTCTTAACCACTGAACTATGGGATAGGCTGATATTAGGCTTCCTCAATCTCTTCTCTAGAAGCTGTGCCCTGGATCTCCCAAGTGGATGCCCTGACCATCAGCCTGTAAAATCATTCTCTCACTCTCTCTCTGGCCCAATGCCATTATCCAAATTGGAACAGCTTCAAAAGGAGAGATTGAAAGAACTCCACATCAGAATATCCAGAGCTCAGTGGTTAGAGCACTCTCCTGAGAGGTAGGATTTGCGCTGGTGTCTTTCTCCCCCTCTGAGTGAGGGGAGAACTGAACCTGGGTCACCCCTATCCCAGGTGAGTGCTCTAACTCCTGGGCTCAAAATTATAAAGTAGCGCCCCCTTAAAGACTCTTTCTCTTTCTCCTCTACAAAACCCTTTTCCGTTCTTTCTCGCTGACACTCCCTTTTCTTCTCCTTTCTGTTCACTTCACTCTTCAAGGAAAAGATTTTATTTTTGTAACCATCAGGAAGAAATTCTGTTCTTTATTAGTTGGTATGGTTCCTGCACAATCTCTTGGATTTAGTAAGCACTTAGCTGCTAAGTGCACTTTAACTACAGATAAACTTGTTAGAACTGTTATCCAGTGTTATTTTTTTCTTAAAGTGACATAATAATCCCACCAGGAAATGAAGTCATGGGTCGAAAAAGTATGATAGAAAGAACAAGGCATCACTCCTTTTTAACTCCTTCCCCATCTCTCACACTTTTCTAAATCATAGAGCCACAGCAACAATTTAAATGATGCAAAATGCTTGTTAATTTTTCCTCAGTATAGTAGAATATCATCTTCCTCTGACCTTGTTGTTACCCCCTTCACGCCTTCTCTGGATTCTGTCTGCTTTCCTTTCTTGCTGTCAGAATAGCTGTCTCCTTCCCACTCCAGCCATCAAGATCTTGTTTACACTTTCCATCTGCCATGCTGCTCTCAGGATCCCTTCTACTTACAAGCAGTCATGATATTTTCCAACATTATATATCTTTCATTTTATGTAAATTTAGACTATACAACATGTTTCCTACCTTTTACATTTTTAGCCTAATTTTCTGTTTTACAAGTTTGAGAATCTGTAATGTTACAGTGACTCTTTGTGAACACTTTGATTTAGCCAGATAGGTTTTTGATGGGGTCTGGAGGAGACCATGCAAGTTAATACAAATAGAAAAAAGGCAGTGTAATCAGAATTATGATTACTGTCATGCACAGCAGAATCTCTGAAATTCTAGCTGTTGCAAACATTATTCTTTAGGATCACTGGGATTTTAAAAAGTGTATCCTGCTGTCCTCCACAAATATTCTTATTTAGAGCTTGTGGATACTGGTTGGGTAGTTATGATAGAAATTTGAAGTATGTCTGAAGTGTTGGTAGATGCCGATACTGAGCTGGCAATCTGGGAAAAAAGTATGTATAGTACTCCTGTTGATTTTTGTTGGAGGGGGGAAAAAGATGAGTCACATAAAATAGTGACAAGTCAGAGGAATTTCTATTTCTGTTATAGTGAATCTGACTAATTGCCCCATCCTGATAACTTGAGAAAATATAGGGTAGATCCTCAGTTGCTGTAAATCAGTGTAACTTAATTAGAGTCAGTAGAGCTATGATGATTTACACCAACTGAGGATCTGGTTCATTATGTAAGCCAGGGAGAGGTGAATAAATGAGGCCCTGAATTTGGTTAGTGACTGGGTGGGCTCCTACCAAGACCCTTTAAAAGGGCTGGCCCAGGAGGAAAACTTTCTATGGAAAGTCAGACAGGGAGCAAGCAAGATAACCCCTTCCCTCATAACATACCAGAAAGCCTGTCCAAGGTCTGAAATCTTCACTAAGTCTGCGGAAACTGGTGGTGGCAAGCTGCAGCAGGCCAAGAGAGCAGATAGGGTGTGTAGAGTGGAGGGTAAGGCTTGTGGGAGAAGCAAGTCAAAATGACATGATTCGGAATAGCAGCTCAGTGGCTGCAAAGCAGAGAGCCTGCCTGGAGATAAGGGTGGTCTGAGGTATGGTGAGATGTCTAGGGGAACAGAATGAATAAAATAGGGAATCCTTCTTCTCCATCTAAATCCCTTCCAGAAGCTGATAAATAGCAACAGCGGCAGGTTGTCACCCCAGTGTGCTACCTGGAACTGCAAGGGGGTGGTGGTTACTACCGAGCCCTCTGACTCACCAGCCTGGGCTCCCTCTCACACGGTGCTGCTGTGACAAGCTGTAGATTGCTCCCAGTCCTATACTTCCACCAGCATTCACACAGGCAGGGACACACCCCATTGCAGTTACATGCAGGTTCTGACCAACCACTGCATGAACCAACAATAGAGAGGCTACAGCCAAGATAATCCCCAGCCTAAGACTCAGAGCTGTACCATTCTACCCTGGTCAAAACCCCAACCAGAAAAGTTCCCTCTAAGCTGCGTGGCTGTGCAGCAGCCTATTAAGCGCCATGTAGGCGCTCAGGCTGCAGTGGGAAGAGATTCCTCTCCTCTCCCCCATCCCCGACCCCAGCCCAGCCCAGAAATGGACCTGCCACAGCTGGGGGAGATGTGCCCCCTCCCCCAGCCACAACCCAGCCTGGCTTGGACCAGCTGCAGCTGTGGGAGAGATACCCCTCCCCCAGTCCCAACCCATCCCCAGCATGGACCTTCTGCAGCCAGGGTATAGGTGTCCCTCCTCTGGCCCCAACCCAGCCCCGGCCCGGACCTGCCCTGGCTGTGGGAGAGACACCTCTCCCACTTTCCTAGGTGCTGTGGGAGAGGTGCCCAGGCTGTGGGAGAGACTCCCCTCCCCCAGGTGCTGCTGCAGGGAGAGAGAGCTCAGGGTAGTTCTCTCTCCCCATTGCAGCCCTGGGGCTGCCTGCACCCCAAACCCCTCATCCCCACCCTAGAGCCTGCACCACTCCAACCTCCTGCCCCACCCCTGAGCCCCTCATCCCCAGCTAGCTCCTGGCCAGACCCNCCAGGCCCCTCATCCCCAGCCCCACCCCAGAGCCCACATCCCCAGCCAGAGCCCTCTGCACCCCATGCCCAGCCCTGAGCCCCCTCCCAGACTCCAAACCCCTTGGCCCCAACCCGTCCACATGAATTTTGTTAGGTGCAACAATATGGAGGTGAGGTGTCACACACCATCTCTATATTGGTGCACCTAACAAAATTCATTCTGCACATAGATGGGAAAAATTAGAGGGAACACTGCCAACCAGTATGAATTTCATCCCTCCCTCGATATGGAGAGGAACATATGTAACCCACACACCTCCTGGGTATGGTGTTCTGTCCCATCTAGTGGCACCGAGACCACTTAGAGGAGAGAGAGGGAGATATTAATGAGTCTGCTCTACAGCCTTAGCTAATAGCCATATAGCTTTTATCTCATGCAGTACAAGCTCATGCACTAAGCTCCAGAGGTCCCAGTTTCGATCACGACACTAGGGTCTGTTGGTGTTACATATGCAACAAACCTGTGTTAACCAAGCTGAAATTCTTCCCCAGACACTTTGCTTAAAGGCACATTGGTTTAGATAAAGCAAAAAACAAGTTTATTAACTGTAGGACTATGGATTTTAAGTGATTGTAAGAAATAGCAAACAGAGCAAAGCAGATTACCCAATAAATGAGCAAAAATGCAAACAAAGCCTAAGGTACTAGATAGATTGGATATGAATTAGCAATTTCTCATCCTGGCTGATGATACAAACAGTCCACCAGGTTTCCATAAACAGGATAGAAATCCTTCTAGCCTGGGACCAGCACTTTCTCTGGTTCAGTCTTTGTTCCACCAGTGTTTACAGGAGTGTCCTTGTGTGGGGAGTGAGGCCCCCAGATTATGTTATCCCCCCGATCCCTTATGTAGCTTTAGCATATAGCGAGAACTCTTTGTACCAAAAACAGTTTCCAGCCCATTTTGTGGAAAAATACAAGTACGCAAATGGAAATTCAGTATTATGTGGTCTGGTCACATGCCCTTGCTTAGTCATAACAGCCATTACTTACAGGCTGGCTGAAATGTTTACAGGAAGGTTAAGCTATTCCACAGCCCAGTGTCTTTGTTGATGAGCCATTAGAGTTGTCTAGCTTCACCACTGCTGTACTGAAAAGGCTAGCTGTGGGTGTTTTCTAGAGTAAACATATTTGAAATGTTCAAATATTCATAACTTCAGATACAAAAATGATACATGTATACAAATAGGATAATTATATTCAGCAAATCATAACTTTTCCAGTGACACCTTACATGACCCATCTTGTACAAAATGCATCATAATTACATCATAATCATACAACTATGAAGATAATGGGCTGAAGTGTCACAGCAACTTTCAAAGTTATTAGAGTCTTGAGAATGAGTGAGAAATCAGGCAGGCAGGAAGCCCATAAGGAGTCTGTAGTGATAGCAGCATCTAAAACAGCACTGTGAAAAGCAAATGGTTACAGTAAAAGGGGCTGACAGTTGGGCAATACACCTCCAACCTATTCTTAAACCTGGCCTTGGTTTTGGGCTCTACTTTATAAAATGGGGAGTTCAGAGAAAGTATCTGGCCCATGGTTTGGGCCACAGTCCCTTAAAGTAAAAGGGGGAAACATAATTATTGGCCTACTGGTATAAGCACTTTAGCATGAATCTGTGGCACCACAAGCGCTGCTGGTAAGGATAACAAAACAAATGAACCTGAGGGAGACAATGTTGACAGTACTTAGCAGTTAGAACCAGCTTGAAGTAGGGATACAAATGAAAGGGAGGGCTGCCTTAGGTCTTAGCAGTATTTTTATTTCTAACAGTGCACATAGATGTGCCAGGCCCCTGCCAAAACAAAAAGACATAATCCTAACCCTAAGGAGCTTACAATTTAAATTAGACAGTAGAAAGAAAGCTATGGGGGTAAGGTCCATAAGATAATGTGATTAAGATCTATGGTACAAGCATGAGAGGTTAAAGAAGTTTATATTTTTTTAAAAAAGAGTTCAGAGTAAATGTGTGTGAGTTGGCCAGTTTTGTGTATATATTGCTGCAGGTGTGGGCCTGAAGGAGTGACTGGAGAGAGAGTATTGGCCTTGTGGACCAGCTTGGGAAGATAATTATTTTTTTATTTCCCCCTGACATCAACAACATTTTTTGCCTGTGAGCTGGCCCTTTAGGAGGGTTGGAGCTCAGCGGCATCTTTGACCGAACTAGCTCACCTCCCCAGGTGGAGGCAATGAATGAAGGCATTTGACAAGGGGTCAGGTGATTAAGAACCAGCCTGCTAGAGGATAGGAGAGTAGAGCTGATACCAGAGAGGGAGAGACGTCAAGTAAGAAGACCCAACCTAGGATAGGGGCAGAAAACTTTTTTGGTTTGTTTGGACTTCGTGGACTTTCCACTCTGGAAGAAGTTGAACTTGTAACTTGGCCAGAAGTCACCTCAGCAGCCTGACTCAGCTTAAGGTTGAGCGAACCAATGCATGTGAGCAGAAAATGAGATTGCAGCAGGATTGGAGCCAGACCAGGTATGTCCCTGCTGCTACAATGCCTAAAACACTTGCATTTTAGCTGGACCAAATATTTGTTGTGAAAAGTTCTTAGATGGGATCTAGCAGCTTTTGAATTATCAAAACTTTTGTGAGCTTGGGCAGCAATCGTGGGATGTAAAATTTTGAGGAGGAAGAAGTGGACCCCTAGCAGTCATTCCCAACAGAAATGAGTACAGGCTGAAGCCTATAACTCCTGAGTGACGCTCTGCTCTAGTTAGCACACTCACCTGGGAGACTTGCATTCCAATCCCTGCTTCAATGAATATTAAAATATTGTATACAAAGTGGAAGAGCTGCAACAAGAGAGATTGAGAGGCCCACCCCAGAATATTGTATAGCCCAGTGGTTAGGGCACTCACATGGAAGGTGGAAGACCTGGGTTCCAGTTCCTGCTCTGGACTGGGTAGAGTGGGGATTTGAACTTCTCTCAGTCTGGGTGAGTACTCTACTCTAACCACTGGGCACAAGGGGGTACCTTCTCCTCTTGCTTGAGGTAGGAATGCTCAGAGTATCCCTCCTGGATCAGGCCTCACAGGCAGGATAGTTGGGTTAGCGCCTAGTTTGAGGACTGCACCGGTGCTTGAGCGTGAGATAGATGCTGAGCAGCTTAGCAGTGTCAGGACTTAGGAGCTTTGAGTGTGTACACTGCTAGAAATGTAGGTGCCCCCAGGCTTAACCACAGCTGGTTATGGTTGAGGATGTAAATTTTAGCCTTGGACTTCTAAAGCGTCAATAAGTTGCCTAAATCTCTTGGTAGATGTAGCCCTTACGTCCCACTGACTTTCAAAAAGATGTAGGCTTTTAAGTCACTTTGGCACTTCTGAAAATTTTACCTCATTTCTTTTTCTTAAAAATTAGTGAGAACCCTCCAACCCTGTTTTTTCCCAGATCCCACTGTCCTTTAACAAGTCTTAAGCACTCTTGAAAATGTTACCTGGCAGCAATTTTGCTCATCTCTGTCTTTTATCCTTCCCTTCTTGCCAGCCCTAGTTAAGATCTTTAATATTATGTGGTGTGTGTATGTGGAACCCACTAGTTGTAGGAACAATGTAGGCTTAACATTTGAAGCATCTCTAGCTCACACTTTTGCTCTCCTGGTACATGTTGCTATATGATGACACTCAGACCCAAAGGAGTTTGGGTAAATCAGTTAAGCTATGCTGGAATTGATTGGAAAAGGGAGAAGAAAGCTAGGAAAAAAGCTAGTTTAAGCTTGCCATTTCAGTCTACCTGACCACTGGAAACTGGCTGATTCTCACATCCATCACACTGCATAACTCCTATGAATAGACCTTCAAGTAGTAGTATTGAATTCTTTCCGGCTCTCTTTGGGGTTGATTCCCCCCCCCACCTTTTTTTGTTGTTTAAATTTGTAATGTGTTGTCTGTCCTGTAGTTAAATAAACATCCTGTTTGCAAAAATTTTAAATGGAGGCTGGTTTGAACATTATGCCACATGGCAGTAGTACAAACATACAAAGTCCAGTTGTTAAAATGGAAATTACTATATAAATCTCTGGGAAAAGTCATTCTTATTACTTGGGAAAAGGCCAATAAAGTAAAGGAAAGAGATGTTAGCTTCTTGCCACCTACAAAACATTATAATGATTCTGTAGGTTTTAATACTCAGAAGACTAACCTTGAGGCTGCTTCCTGTTTGGAAGATTTACATAGCTTATTCTCTGTGCAGAGATGGGTTTTCAATCATTTCTCAAGTGTACTTGACAGTGACCTCCTTGAGGTGTTTCCTGGGATATGTAACTTTATACTAATTAATTCTACCTCTGCAGCAAGACTTTCTAAAGAAGAGAGCTCACGCTGATTAGAGAATAATGTCCTTATTGTTAAATTTAAACACACACACACACACACACACACACACACACACACACACAGAGGCACTCAAATCTGCTCTTTAGTATGAAGACTGATTTCCAGTTCAGGGATGATTACTAGAGCAGAAACTTTACTGTATATGAAGCACTATTAACCGATTCATCTCAAAATGTATTATGCTGGTCGTATGGCTAGGCAAAGTAAGGAGTGTGAGAACTTCTCTTACTTACCAATGCACTGGTTTAACTTTTGTAAAGTGGATTGTTTTATGAAGGGTGAGGAGCTTATTCTAGACTTTTAGATGACTACAGAATAAATATTTAATGCCACAACTGTCTCTTTTATAACTTCTGGAAATAAATGGTTTTGATGGACAGCTGAGTGTCTTATTCCCTATTTGGGTAAGGCAAGAATCCAAGATGATTTTCAACTGGAAGAGGAGGTTTGGTTAAAAAGTACCCAGAATAAGCAGCCTGAAATGAAATCTGAGGAGTTCAGTAAAGGGTCAGAGGCAGACACGAAGCCAGGTTAGTGCTTAGGAAATCTTGATGGATCCAGTGAGGAAAGTGTCAGCCCAGGGACTGCAAGGACACTGACTGGGAATTCCAGCCTTCAGGACAACTTGAATTGCCCAGAAGAGCAAAGGTGAAACTGGAGAGACAATTGCCCAGCATAGATAAACTGTAAGAACTTTAGAATCCCTGGACTTGAGCCCCAACTGGTGTAAATTGGCATAATTCTGTGAGGAAAAAATATCTACCTCCCTGAGCAGCATAGTTAAGGTGACCGAAGTTCCTGTATGGACCGCACTTGGTTGATGGAATAATTCTTCTGTCGTCCTAGTTACTACCTCTCAGGGATGTGGATTATGTAAATTGACGGGAGAATCCCTCCAGCTGATGTAGGTAGTAGCTACACCAAAGCCCTACAGCGGTGCACCTGCACTGGCATAGCAGTGCAGCGGTAGCATTTTAAGCACAGACAAGCCCTAAATCAAAGGGATTATCCTATCTGGCTCCTATCTGAGAAGGATTTATAATCAGAGGGCAGAACCGTCTGGAAATTGTATGGGGCCACAGAGATTAGAACTTGACTACAAAAAGGGTAAATATGAGCAGCTAGTTATTGTGTTGTATCATAATATTTGCTGTTTCTGTTTAAGGTAACTGCTTTAATTGAACAACCCTACAGTCCTTCTAATCTGGTGTTTCTTACTTTCCCTCTGCTAGAGTGAGAGAACTTTCTTTTTATTATATGTCCCTTGCATATGTGCCATTCATGGGGAACTCACCTTATACTAGATACCCACCTGGCTGTATTGGCTGAAGGATCTATTGCAGTGGTTCTCAACTGTGGTACACGTATCCTTGGGGATATGCAGAAGTCTTCCAGCGGATACATCAAGTCATCTAGATATTTGCCTAGATTTACAACAGGCTACATAAAAAGCACTACCAAAGTCAGTACAAACTAAAATTTCATACAGTCAATGACCTGTTTATACCGCTCTATATACTGTACACTGAAATGTAAATACAACATGTATATTCAAATTGATTTATTCTATAATTATATGGTAAAAATGAGAAAGTAAGCAATCTTTCAGCAATAGTGTGCTGTGACACTTTGGTATTGTTGTCTGATTTTGTAAGCAAGTCATTTTTAAGTGAGGTGAAACTTGGGGGGTACGCAAGACAAATCAGTCTGCTGAAAGAGGTACAATAGTCTGGAAAGATTCAGAGCCATTGACCGATAGCAATTGCCTTCAGGGTTTCTGGTGGAGTTGTCACAGCTAATAGCGCTGCCAGATTTCTGCATGTTGCTGTTCACGTATAATCAGTCAATTTAAGGAGAAAAAAATGGGAGGGGGGAGGGAGGAACAGGAGTGGGTGGCGGACTATGTTATGCTAATCTTACTGATTTTTAAATGTATTTCCTAGTGATTTACACACCCAGAGTGAAAATTGTAACTGTATTCTTTGAAATATATTTCTTAGGTTTTCTTTTTTCCCCTAGGGGTTGATTTGGTCTCTCTGAAACACCCTTCTGTCCCCATCCAACATCCCACACTAAGGCTTTGTTTAGTAGGCACTGAATAGGTAGCATATCTAATTCCAAACTAGTCATTATTGAGCCATTTAATTTTCCCTTGAGTAGTTCAACACATTCCCTTCCCTCAGGCTGAGCATGCTGCCTCCATGGCAATCCCGTCTCCTTTTATGAAATAAGTTTATTGTGCTAGTCTGGGCGTGTCCTGGGACCAGTGTCATTCCCTAAATTAATGTAAATTATTGAGTATTTCACTCTCTGGATGTCTTGTTTAACATACTTGTCTGGTTCTGCCATTTAATCTTTATGTATAAAGCTAGATGCTCATTTTTGGTTGGAAATTTCAATTTTTTGCCAGCTGGTACAGGTGTACCTTGCTGTAGGTGAATTCATGGCTCCATCATGCTTTCATATTCTATGGACACCTCTTGATTCCATAGCAGGGAGGGAGGGAAGACAGGATGAACTTTCATTTCCTAAAAGCTCTTGCAAATCCATATTCTCTCATGGCTGGGTAACTGCCAGTCAGGTAAATGCTCTGCTTCCTCGCTAGAGCAAGATAATCACATACAAATTGTCCTTCAAGTATGTTTCTCGACCCTTCCCAGATGTTTACAGTATTCCTGGCATTAGCTGATGGTTCTTTCCTACCATAATTGAGATTAGGGAGAGGAGGAAGCCAAAGGGACCTGTAGCTGCTGCAAGGAAAAGAAATGGCAGAGTCTGAATTTCTGAGAATTGTGCCAGCAGGGAAGCAAGGCTTTCCTTGATAGTGAGGGAGAAAATACTTCCCTAGCTAACTCTGTAGGAACAGGCATCACCAGCTGTCGCTATTAAGCAACTCCAACCATTCAGTGTCACCATTCCCTAAACTGCAGTGAGACTAGTTCTCCTGTCCTCCCCCAAAGCTGGGTCCCTAAGGAGGAGCTGGAGGTGGGGGAAAGGAACTAGCTTTTTTGTTCACAGACAGAATCCTAGGGACTCTCCCTGTTGCTGTTCAAATGTCTGCTAGCTCACCTATCAGCCCTTGCCTCAAGCCACAGAGTGACACATGGGATGTAAAATTCCCAAGCCTAATATAACACTGAAAAGTGTTTACCTTAGGCAGCTCTAGTACTGTATAGGTGCCAGTGATAGAGTACTCATAACAACGACTCTACCCACTTGTTCAGTATTTAGTAATTAGAGTAGTAAAAAAAAAAAATCAGTATATTTAAAACATCCCAACCCATAACTTTTTACAATACAGTAAAAAGTACTTAAAATCAAATTCTAGCTTTTGTGCTGCTGCTTAAGGGTCCAGTCCTGCAGTGATAACTCAGGCAAAACTCCCATTGAAATCAATCAGAATCTTGACTAAGGCCACGATATGCACGTTCTGAACATCATACAAGTCTAGTCATATTGATCATCCTAGTCAACGAGTCTATTCATGGAAGTAAAGTTCCACATGTAAGTGATTGCAAGATTGTGACCTAAGTGACAACTTGATTTGGGGCCTACGTCTTCAAGGGATGAATTTATACTATGATTCAGAGAGGCATTCATTTAAGTAACTCCCATCAACACTAACTGAAGTTACACATGTGAATCCCCTCACACTGATGAATAATATACACCTGTCATAAATAGATAGCTAAGGGTTAATGTTTCTTTTACCTGTAAAGGGTTAACAAGGGGAACCAAACACCTGACCAGAGGACCAATCAGGAAACCAGATTTTTCTAAGTGAGGAAGAACTTCTGGGGTGTTGTTTGTTCTGTCTTTTCATGTCGCTATGAGAAAAGGTTTTTTTCTATTCTCCAAGCTCCTTCTACCCTTGCTGTCACAAAGTGTGAAGTAACAAAGGAAAAGCATAGTTAATATTGTAATTTTGTTTTACATGTGTGTATCTTGCTGGGATATGTTTAATATGGATATCTTGAATCTCAGACTTTTATTCCTATTCTTGTATATACAAGAGCCCGTATGATATCATCTGATGCAGAGTTTTATGATTCTATGATTTTCTTTCTTTTTTATTAAAGCTTTCTTTTTAAACTCCTGCTTGAGGTTTTTCTTGGCTACTGGCTAAGGCTTAACGAAGGAGGAATGCTCTTTTGTGAGCATGACTGTTTGGCATGCCCAGTAGGTAAATTCCCCTCTGTGTTGCATTCACCGGGAGTGATCGTTCACCAGGATAACCCAGGAGGACAGCTGGAGTATAGAATAAAGGAGGAAACAAGAGTGAGGTTAGACGTTGTTTTCCCTTTGTTGTGAGGACTCAGATTTCTGTAGTCTTGGGGGTCTCTCCAGAGAAGGTTTGGGGAGACCAGAAAGGGGCCAAAACCCTGGAAATTTTGGATGGTGGCAGCGAGATAAGATCCAAGCTGGTAATTGAGCTTGGAGGTTTCATGCTAGCTTCTCAGTTTATGAACGCTAAGGTTCTAATCTGAGTAGGAAGCTACGACAACACCTTAGACTTGACATCTGTCAGCTTGTTAGTTTTCAGTAGTAACGAGAGGGGATTGAAGAAAAGGAAGTATATTTTGCGAAAAAATATTCAAAAGAAAAACAATCTATTTAATTTGAAATACCTTGTTTTTGACAGATTTCAAAAAGAGATCTCACATTTATTTGAAACTTAATTTCATTTTGAGGGGAAAAAAATCCTTTGTACCATTGTAAAAATGGTGGTCATATTTAGATAAAATGGGAGAAGGGTAGTTGAATAGCTCTGTTGTGGATTGGTGTATAGGTCTTAATGCAAGTTATTGAAGAGCCATGTCCGTGAGTTGAGGTGCTGTGCAGAGAAGGCCGTGGAAAAACTATGCTGCATGTATAGGTGTATGTAGGGACTCTGACGCTGATAGGTTACACAAGGGGATGCTAATCGAGGTCTTCTAAGCAAGAGCAGAGCAGGAAAGGGTGTTGTGTATATAGCAGTGGGGCTGCCAACTATGTGAATGCATAGGATTACTTCTGTAGGTCAAGGGCAGTGATGTGCTGTGCCCCATTTCTATAGTCCATGGGCTTCATACCTTACCTCTGAATTGGGTGCTGTGTATGGGGGAGGAAGGGAAGAAGAAAAGCAGAAGCAGAGAGACTATGTTCCATAAGGAACACTGGTGACTTTCCCTGTTCAAAACCCTTTTACTCAGTTTGTGCAGGAGACCTACATTTCATCTTCCTCCCTTACCTCTACATTTCATCTTCCTCCCCTGCCACAACAGAGTTTGTACTGAAACTTAGAATGTCACAATTTAGATAATCAGTGTAGCGTATCATTCTTCTCTGAACTTTGAGTCAGCAAATAGTTGGGTGATGATAACTGGAGCATCAACATCGTGGAATTTCACCCTAGGCAGCACAGTGGAGTCAAGAGAGAGACATTTCAGCTCCGCTCAGTGCAACACTCTATTATTCTGGCTTCTGTATCTGCTGATTTCCCTCCATGCTCTGCTACGGCTAGAGTCATTCTTAACACCATAGTCTGATAGTCACTTGATCAGTTTTGATAAGAGCAATAGAAACTATTGAATAGTCCAGAGGGGATGAATTAGGCACACAGCTTTGAATAATAATAATACAGAAAAAATAAATGTACAGTATGAATCCATGGGAGAAAATTTCAGTCTGCATTTCTGTGGTCTACTCTGCTCTTTCTGGTTTTATTAAATTTGAACCATTAAAATAAAAACATCCTTTTAAAAAGTAAGTAGGAAAAAGAATGGAACATTCTGAGGTTAGTACAGCCTCTACTTTCCAGGGGATGTTTCACATTTACTTTGTTTTGGTCCACAAGCATACACGTTATTTCCTAATACTTTTAGGACTGGTGCCATTATTGTTTAGTATCTGTGTAACAAATCCATGTGCTGCAGACCACAGAGAGATTTGCCACACTAGAACCTTGATCATTCAAAGACAAAACATGGGCCTCTCTGCCATTTAAACTAAAGAACTCTGATAGATGATGTTAGAAAATCTCTTTTCCTTTCCATGGGCCAGGTGCTAGAGGACAACAGCACTCACTCATGCACACAAACACAAACTATGGGTAAGAATTTCAGAAATGCTCAGCATTGGCCTAAATCTACATCCACTGGATTTAGGCCAACACGGAGCGCTTCTGAAAACCCCACTCTGTATGTGACTATACAAGTAATTTTTGCAGTCACGCTGGGACATTGTCTATAGAGGCACATTTTATTAGTATATGTGAGGAAAACAGACAAGAAAATCCTGGGGGAATCCCCAGCAGGGAATATCCTGCTTTCTTGACTCTTGTTCCACCTGAGCACTGCAAAGGGACAGATTTCAGAGAATCTGGCCTAGTATATATTCTGGTGCTTTCTCCAGCTTCTCAGATAAAAGTTTGCATTTACAATTAAAAATATTAGCATATAATATCCATTGCATTTTGTTTTGAGGGCTATGTTAACATCAAAATTGAAAGCTTGCTCATTTAATTTAAGGAGTAGAAACAGCATGTGACTGCTGTTGTATAAACATATATATTCTGCATAGCTGGTTATTACTGTAACTTTTTGCTAGTTTTGCACCATGCTTCTGAGGCACAAAAATAGTTTAACAGGGATGATTTAACAGATTTTTTTAAAAATTGTTTTTGGGTCTGAAGCATGGACATAATCAGATGCAATTTTGCAGGCCTCAGAAGTAAAGAAATAAGAAATTAAACCTTTATATATTATGCTGTAGTATATAGTACATTATAAATAAAATAATAAAGTATCAACTAACTCAAACTTTTTGGGCAGAAGTAACAAATACAGGACATGTGGCCTAGATATTACTGAAATGTTAAAATTCCAAAAATGTATGTAAGTGCTCTGTTACTATTGTTAACACTGGCTAGAAAAGCACTCCTGATGGTGTGGATGAACCCAGGGTTCTACCTGATCAGAGAAAACCTTTTTATACAGCAAGGCTCAGCAAACATAGTGCAGAACTTAAATCATATTGAAAGGAAAGGAGAAACGGGCTGGAAATCCAATTGATTTTAAAATAAATATCTTAGACTTAAACTTGCCATATGGTTTTGTATCCACTTAGAATTCTGTACATAGTGCTACCCTCATTTAGATTTAGATATGTTATGGAAAACAAAAGGAAAGCGTTAAGTATAAGTGTGTTCTTGCTGTATTTACAATAGTAGTTTTTTAAAAGATACTTAGGCCAAATTCAGCTTTCATTTACATTGATGCAACTGTTACTGAAATGGAAGGGTATAAATAACAGAGTAGAGATGGCCCTTTTGGTCAATATGGGGCATTTCTAAAATTTTTGTCTCAACTTGGAGCTGGGAGTCAATACTTCCAAGCAGAACTAAATTTGGAATCAGATCAGCATAGTTAATGTGGCACAGCCTCTAGTGTGGCTGCAGTTATATAAGTATGCTTATACCTCTATAGCTTATTCCTATAGAAGAAGGTGTGTGTGGGGGGGGGGCAGGGGGAAGCTACATTGATATTTGTACCAGTACAACTATGTCAGTTAAAAAATATCATTCCTAACCAGAATATTTACACAAGTACAAAACCTGGGTAAATCAGACATTATATGTGTTCTTATCTATCCTGATCCACACATAAATAAATGAAGATAGAAGTATTGGGGGTGGAGTAGGGGGAAGAAATCAGATGTTACTTTTGAAAAAACAAACTTCCTTCTAGTCTGATCATTTTGATTAAAATGTTTGAAAAGTAAAGATATGGGTAAGTTATGGCCTCAAACTGGGTCACTTAATTTTTTGGGAGAGAGGAACTGGCATGGGAAGGAGGGATTTAAGTGCTGTTGGATCCTTCTGTAATACAAATTCAGCAGATCTTGATTAGAACTTAGCAGCACTAGACCCAGCAGAGGGAAGGGCAAATCCTCTCCCCAAAGTCATGCATTAATAGAGGGAGGGAAGTGGAACAAACACCAGCAACCAAATCCATCTTTAACATGCAGGGAGGAATTAGATGGCTGGACGTAAAGCATCCTCACCAATAGTAAAGCAGCTGAACTTTTTAAAGTGGAAGTATCATTTGCTATCACAATGCACTATCATTATAAGGTGTTACAAAGGTATTTCCTTTGATGTTACGTTGTGTGGGACATGATACCACATTGTGAAGTAAGGGCCTGCTCGTACAACTCTTCAGTATGCAAAACTCCCTGGGTCTTAAATGGGAGTTTTGCTTACTTTGGGAATGAAGAATCAGCCCCTTGGGCAATATTTTAAATGGCTAACTTAAATACCTTGCAATTATGTCGTATATTATGTTTGCCAGGAACAATGGGGGAACTGGGATATGACTCTTTGTGCCCCAATTCTCTGTTCTTTGCTTTTTTATTTCTGTACCCAATGTATAGCACATACTGCCTGAGGTAATATGCTAATCCAAAAATACCCTTTCCTCCAACGCTTCCATTCTCAAGACTTACTTTTGCTGTGACACAACAAATTAATTAAATACATTTATTTGCTAGAACAAAATAAAATAATTGACTAAAGCTTGATCCTGAACTTGCACCTATTTTAGTGTGATACCAGCCATTTTGGGATCTCAAGGAGATTAAAATGGAAGCATCCCAGACTCAAAAGTATGAGTCTCTTTAGCTTGAGTTGAAGCCTTAGACTCAGTACTTGGGGATATGATAGGCTGGCATCATCTGTGTTTTAGGAGCAGAAGGGAAGTGCAATACATATTAGCCAATGTGTGTTATAATCAGAAGAGTAATCCCATTGATTTAATGGAACTACTCACCTTCTTAAAGTTAAGTACGTGCATAAGCATTTGTAAAATCATTACAATTATGTAATTTCATTGCTTACTTCCCTCTGCATCTCCCTATTGTTTGGTTACCTCCTTTTGTGAGTCATCTCTGAAATTGCATTGTAACTTCTGTGAGGCAAGGACAATATCTTCATATTTTTATTGGAAGGCACCTGGCACACTTTTGAGATATATGAAAAAGGGGATACATTTTCCTTTCCGTTGAGTTTTACCCATGTAAACCTAAATTTGGCCCAGACTCTCTAATATGAAGGGACTCTTCCTCTTTCAGGAATTTGTTTTCTGTTTACACCTCTGTTTTCAATTATTACTGTCTTCTCTTTGGAACTGAGAAAATATTCCATTATTTTGTGGCTCAGTGCTTACATTTTTACTTACATTGGTTAGAGTACATGTGTGTGAAATACTAGTTTTAAAGTCTCTTAGAAATGTCGTTATTTAAGTATAAAGGTTAAGAAGATTATAAGTGTATTGCTTCATAGTTTATTCCCTACTTGGTCTAGCTTTACAGACTTAGGGGCAGAAAGAGAAAGGAATGGAGTAAGAATTATTTTCAATTCGGTATAAATCAAGTTAGTGAGTCTAAACTTTTTTTTTTGGGTGGGGTGGTGGTGTTTGTAACAAGTACCTCTGATTCAAAAAGTCTTGTTAATTGTGTCTGCCAACTGTTTATTGTATAATATTTTTTGTTGCTGTTAAGGTACTGACTTTATAAAACTGAATTTTTGTGAATTTGAAGGTCATTCAGTCTTTGCCACAGCTCAGTTTAGGCCTTAAAGATAATGCATTTTGTTTTTCATTTAAAAACACACACGCTGTCTTGCACATCATTGCTTTAGATACTGCACAGAGCCTCTGCATGTAATATTGCCATAAAACTCAATGTGAGGGGTAATTCAGATTTGTGCTGACATATTTAGTGTCTTCCTTGACATCTTACTGATTTCTTCAACTTTTAAGCTCTTATTTCTAAAACTTAAAGGACCTGATTATTTAATGTTTCATCAGTATGGAGTTACAATGGCAAAGACCTGTTGCTATGGAGTAGAGAGACCTGTCTGCTCCAAAATTTCTTTCTAACTAGTAGGGCTAGATAGCCTTCCCCTCTGGCATGCTGTTGCATTGAGTCTGCTATCTAAGTGAAATGCTCAGTAAGGCCTTGATCCTGCAAACATTTAGGCATAGGGTTAACTTTCACTGTGTGACTACTCCCATTGAAATGAATGGTATTACTACCCATGCTTAAAGTTACACATGGCTAAATGGTTTCAGAGTGGTAGCTGTGTTAGTCTGAATCAGGAAAAAGGAACAAAGACTACTTGTGGTGCCCACGAAAGCTTATGCTCAAATATATTTGTTAGTCTCTAAGGTTCCACAAGTACTCCTCGTTCTTTTCACATGCCTAAATGTTTGCCTGAGTGTGACCCTAATGAAGACTTTACCAACATTTCTTTTAAGAGAGGACAACGTTTCTAGACTTCATGGAAAATAATTTTTTTTTAATGGAAGACTAGGTCAGGAAAGGTTTCTAGGCAAAGAGGGCTGCTTGGAAAAAAGCTCTTTAGATTTTTATCTGTTTAGCTGATCTGTATCAAATTAATATATTTTAAACATGATCAGACTTACTCGTTCTGCTAAAAAAGGCAATCTCAATTTTTCCCTTCTTCCCAGAATAAAATAAAAACTACCCTACACTGTCCTATGGAGATTTGGATTATCCCTACTCATCACAAGCCCTGCCCAATTGCTATTCAATTATTATTTGGATTGGGTATATTTAGGAAAGTAGAGATGAAGAATCATATGGATATCTTCCCATATTGCAATGTGAGACTGTAAACAGCAGAACCACCTTGAGGTGAGATTCTCATCCCTGCTCTGTCCCCTTTATGCCTGGAGCACCGTAAAGAGTCTCTAAAAACCCTAATTTTGTACAGGGAAGGCTTCCTTTTGTGCAAGAATTGTAGAGGACAGCCTCAGGCTACCTTGCAAGGACCCTTCGGAAGCCCTGGTATAGAGGGTAGGCTGGAGGGGAGACTGCAGGTGCAAGGGGTATATCAGGGTTGGGTCTGTAGAATGCAGCACTACACAGCTTCTGGGAGACATTGTTGCCCATATTGGTAGACAAAGGACAAACTGCTGTAACTTGGACAGCCTTGAGGGGCTGTTTGTAGGCTGGGGACAGATCTGGATGGTGCAAAGGTGTTTTAAAGCCACCCTAGCTCCTCTCTTCATGGACTGTGAGTTCAAGCCTCTTTGGGTACATCTACACAACTCACAGAAGTGAGCCTCCCAGCCTTGGTCAACAGACCTGAGCTAGCAAAGCTTGCATCAGCACTTTAAAAATAGCTATGTTGACAGCGCTTTGAAGTTGAAGAAGCCTGGGCTTCAGAACCTGAGCTCCGTCCTGAGCTGCAATTTCAAAAAACACTGCCTATGCATCTATTTTTAGAGTGCTAGTGCAAGCTCTGCTAGCTCAAGTCTGTCAACCCAGGCTGAGGGACTTGCTACCATGGGCTGTGTAGATAAATCCTTCAAGGCTCACCACAGAATCTCACCTCTAGTGTCTATGCAACTGTCTTAAAAACACATGTTGGGCTAGTTTTACTCCTGGCTTTTGCCAGCAGAAATGGAGCTGGAGAGCCCCCAGTGGTGGAAAGTCTGCCCAAAGTGAGAAAACAAGGTGCAAGACACCCAAAACGTTGCCATGTTCAGAAGTGTTGGTGTTGACTAATGGTGGCTCAAAAGTGAGTGGCTATGGAAAATTGGTGGCCTGAGCCCCTGCTGGTTGCGGTGGTTCAGCGTGTCACACTTTATTTCCTTCTCTTCTGTATATGTAAGCCTTGCCCTAAAAGCAGTGACAATCACTGTGACTTTACTAATGTCTGGTCATGTGAAATTGATTCATAACATTAATGCCAACTAAACTGTTTGTGACCATGTTTTCATGTGATTGGTCAGGCATATCTTTAGACAAAACAAGTCCAAACAATTACTGTCACAGTCCTGCTCTGGTTTCCAGTTCAGTCACTCCTGCACCAACCCTTCTTGCATTCTGACCGTTTGCTCCAAGTCTGCCCCTTCTTTTTTTACATTATCACTCTGTGTCAAGTACATCACTAGGCAGCCAGAGGGGATTCTATGGAGCTTTGGCAGCTGTTGACAGTTGCCCTCCCCTGGCCTTAGACAGTCCATGCTGCACTAGTGGAGTTTTCATGGAAATAATGCATTATTTCCTCTGATACTTTTATATTGGCATTCTTGCTTTACTTGTTTACCTTACATTTGTAGAATCTTGAAAACCTGATTATCATTAATTTTATTTGGTAGAAACAGGCACTCTTCATACAGAGAAAAAACCCAATGTGGGTTTTTTATTTTAATTCCTTGTTTGCTGTCATATTTAATAATGACATCAATGATGCCAGAACAACTAAGGGAATATGGTTTGTTTGTGTACCCTCTGCTGCAGTAGCAAAGAACAGATGTTGGAGGGACTTGGATGAGAAAACTGTCTATTTTATAATTACTTGGTAGCAAACTGGATTTTTAATAAATGTACACACTAGCTGTTCAGAATATGGATTAGAACAGTTCTAATATATATCATATTTTGAGTTTAAAGTATGTGACAAATCCCCTTTAAAATCACACAAAATGTATGACAAGTGAATCTCTAACACTCTGAGCATATTCCGAAGTCATGGGGCAAACTGTTTTCCTTTGCAGTGTCAAGTCATATTACTAGAACCCTGCTTAGGTTTCCATGATTGTGCACTGAAGATAATGGATAATATTGTGCATATTCATAATGGAGGAATTTTGATAGACTTCCACAGCTTGTCTCCACTCACCACTTTTTACTAGTGTAACTGCACAGACACTAATGCAGTTATTCCTGATTTATACCAGAGTACAAAGAGAATCATGCTCAACCTTTACATTCCTTGAGGAGCATGTGTTGAATGAGTTGCAAATAGGATTCACAAAGAAAAAAAATTGGATCATTATGCTCTGTAAAATGGGGGAAGAGAAAGGGGAAAGGCAGCAAACTAGATATTAATGTTGTCAAGATCTGCAATGAGCTTCTTAGAGCCAAATCCCACTTTCTGTCTTAATAAGAGTTGTCCCAGAGAAGTCTAGGAGACAACTCATTATAAGCAAACTGGCTTTGCCCCATAGTTTTGCTTTGTAAATTTAATATGGACAGAGAACTAGTGAGAACATAACTGACACATTCTTTGATGAACAGGGTGAGAGGAGTGGCTTTCCCAAGATTAGTAGTAATCAACAAACCACAAAATAATTCTTATTTTCACTTTTCACAGCAGCAAGTGAATTTCTGCTGACTTTATTTTTTACACTGGGAGTGGTACTTATGGACAGGTTTATTGCTGAAAGGAAATACCTTTTTGAATGGATGCCAGTAAACACATTATACTTCGGTATAGCTGCCTTTACTCTTGGGGTTGGCATTTATGAAAAGAAATATAGTTGAAATAGTTTCTGTGTATTTGTCAGAAGTAAGAATTATATCTAACTGAAATTGATTATGAAGACAAAATCATCCTGTTTTTTGTCACAAGTTCATATACAGATTTCCTTATATGCCTTCTCATTTCTTTCCTTGGTGTTGAAGATGATTTTCTTTAACATTCTCACATGACACAGATCAACAGGGGGAATCAGCTCTATTATAGAAGAACTTTAGAATGAAATCAACTGTGGAATGTTTTACAAATGTGGTTCAATAAACTCCAAATTTCAAAGGAAAATGATGCATACAAGATTGTCTTGGGAATTAGCATAAAAACAGCGTTTCACTTAGAATCTGCAAGATGGACCTTTGGGAGAATAGGATCATTTTCATATAGCGTGATTGGGAAAAAAAGTCTCTTACCAGGGTTCTAAAGAACAAAATTTGCATATTAATAGAAGATTAAAATGCCCATCAAGTACTCTGTAGTAATACTTTCTCTTGTCTATTTTGTTCTTCACATAAACATCTTTCATAATAAAAAGAAACTTGTGCCTCTCCAGCTATTGCACTGAGTCTCCAGGGCTTCATATTACAGTAAGACAGAATTTTATGTATAAATTCCTTTGAAAAAGTCTTTTGGATTGTTATTTATTAACAACATGAAAGGGTTATTTTTAACCCCCCTTTACCCTAAAAAGATAATTATTTGTAAAGAAATGTCAGATATTTTCACAAGACCTGAGAATATTTTTAAAAGGCTAATATCTAAAGAATGCATTTGTTACAAATTGACAAGTTGGTTGTCTGGTGATGCTTTAAATATGTTTTATTAATAGTCAGCCAGAACAGTATTAGTAGGTCATTCAGAACCCAGAGTTAGGTCAGGTACAACATGAATGTCACATACAGTAGTCTGCACTGAACTATACATTAATGAATCTTCAATAAAAGCTAAATATGAAAAATAATGTGATGGACTGGGAAATCTGAAGAAATGAACATGGACACTCAGAGCAGATGCAAAAATATATAATTTCTAATCTCTTTGGGTATGCCAAATCCAGCGAGTTGGTGGTTGCCATTCACCCCATTGTGAGCATGACTGTCCTGTATGTGTGTCACTTGTTTCTATCCTCCTCCTCAGAGCAAGTAGGTATGGGAGCTGTTAATGATTCCTTTTAAAGCTTTATCTTCAGCTCAGAGAAATAGCTCTGCAAAGCAATCATATGGTGGGTGGATTTCTTCATTGACTACATATAGGTCAATGTATAGGACAATTATTTATTCAGCTGGACCATTCTTCCTTAATCCAGACTGAGTTGTTTATTTTTTAAAAAAGCTACTCAATCTATCCACAAACAAGCCTGATCAAATAGAAATATGCTTGAACCTAAACCTCAAATTCAGACTTCCATAAATACTGAGAAGTTCAAAATCTGATCCGGTTCTAGATCTCTATTTTGCCAGTGGCTCCCATCTTTATAGTGGGCCAATCATCCAAGGATCGCTGAACTCTGGTTCTATTCATCACTGCTTTCAGTAATTCCAAGTGATATTTGGTTCTATGTTGTGATAAATGAAGTGTGTGTGTGTGGCGGGGCGGAAAGAGCTCCCTTTGATGGACATCCAGCCAGTCAGTTAGCTGTAAAATCCTTCTTGGTACCTGTTCTCTGCTTGCTTTACCTGTAAAGGGTTAAAAGTTCCCCAGGTAAAGAAAAGGAAGTGAGCACCTGACCAAAAGAGCCAATAGGAAGGTAGAACTTTTTCAAATTGGGAAAGAAACTTTCCCTTTGTCTGTTGTTCTCTCTGGAGCAGTAATGCTGTAAGCCGCTTTAAGACAGGTATGATTATAGATTATCAGTTCATACCTCGAACCTACTTATCTGAAGGCTCAGATATGTAAATAAAATTAGGGAATGTCTAAAAAGACACAATTAGGTTTATTTCTGTTTATTTTTTAAGGCTTGTGGACTCCCTGGCTTTCAAGCAGCCAAAAGGAAAAATGTGTCCTTTTAAAATCCTGAGGTCTGTGCTTCTGGTTCAAAACTATCCCATCTCTCTGCTACCATGTCAAGGCTGAATCCCCGCTCTGTCACTTTGAGTACACAAGATGGGGACCCTCAAGGATTTTAAAAATTAATACTTGCCACTCTGGGCTTGTATTAAACTCCCAAGGTTACAGCTTTTCTCTGACCTTGGCTTAGTAAATGCTGCCACCATCCAAATGCCAAAAATCGCCTTGGACCCAGGAAGGAGCACTTAGGAATTCCTCCTTGTGGAGTACCCTCAAGTTTTTTCACTCCACTCTCCAGGGAAGAGCTCAGAAAGAAAACAAGGAAATTAGCTGTTGCTACCAGCAAATCAAACAACATGCACAAACCTCTTAGGACACCAAAAATCCAATCCTCTTCTTAAAAAAGATAAATTTTATTAAAAACAAAAAGGAAGAAAATACATCTTGAACTTAGGCTTTTGCTAGATTTTAAAAGAGCAATTCAAAAAATTAAGCACTCCAAAATAGCTTTCTTGGGGATTAGCTTAAAGGTTACAAGCAATCAGAAACATCTGGGGTTAGCACAGGGGAGTCCACAAGCCTTAAAAAATAAACAGAAATAAACCTAATTGTGTCTTTTTTAGACATTCCCTAATTTTACTTACATATCTGAGGCTCCAGATAAGTAGGTTTGAGGTATGAATTGATAATCTATAATCATACCTGGCTTAAAGCTGGTTACAGCATTGCTGCTCTGTGACCCTGCAACCCAGAGAGAACAACAGACAGAGGGAAAGTTTCCCAATTTGAAAAAGTTCTACCTTCTCATTGGCTCTTTTGGTCAGGTGGCCACTTCCTTTTCTTTACCTGGGGAACTTTTAATCCTTTACAGGTAGAGCAAGCATGGAACAGCTACTAAGAGGGATTTTATAGCTAAGTGACTGGCTGGGTGTCCATCAAAGGGAGCTATCTCCCCCACTTCATTTATCACATATGTCACAGGATACTTTACAATATTCTGTTCAAATGGGTATGAAAAATGAAGTAAGTATTGTCTGTTTTCTATTTTGAGAATTATATACTGGGACTGTGTGCCCCTTTGCCATTCCAGTTCTTAGACCTCTATAAACTCAGCTGCAAAGAAACTCAGTGAAGTGTTAGAACAAAAAATGTGGGTGCTTTGGGAAAATGTATGCAGTAGGGGATCATGTTTCTTTTCTTTTTTTTTTTTTTTTTTCTTTTCTTCTCCTTGAAAAGCTTAGTAAGCTCACAAAGTTTATAAGTCTCACAGGACTAAGTTATTTCTTCAGTCCTCTCTGTCTGTGCAACTTGGAGCAGTCTTCACAGATATCCTGCTGAGCATTAAGTGCTGGCTTCCTGCAGTGGCAGCACTTTTATTCCCCTAACCTATGCATTTTCCTCTAACCCTCATACTTACCTGACTTCAGTCTCCTGCCCACAGCTGTTCCTTGAGACCCCTTGCTGCTTTTTCTTGAACTTCAGAGCACCTCCTAATTTTGCCACACTTTTCAGTGAGAAGGGCACTATTTTACTGCACTCACTGCTGTACTCATCAGAAGAACCACATTAGATGTGGTATATAGGAGGAAATGACTTCCAATAACTCCCATAATCCCATGAGGGCAATTGCAAGTTTGATGGATGAATGGAGGAATAAAGCCAGGATTTTTATAACAATACTTGAATGACTTGTTCTGTAGAAACTGTGATTCTGCTAATGGGTGCGCTGCAGCTCCAGTTATTTTATGGGTTTTTGGAAATCATCAGTACAGCATTCTGTCACATTGATGCCAGTTCTGCAAATTAGACTGCAAAAGGAACAACACTCCTAACAAATGCCCTGTTGGTTGTTTTCAGGCCATTTATTCAGTTTCATACCGCTCTGGTTGAATGAAATGAAGATGAAAACTTCTGTAACAGAATCTGAAACTATTTAATTTTTTAAAAATTTAATAACAGCATTAATTCCTAAAATAAATTACACTGAAGATGAGATTCATCCCTTTGCATAGCAGCTGTACTTAAGAATCAATATATCTACAGGGTATTGCTAACCCTGGGCGTAATCCTGTTCACTTTGAAGACAATAGGAGTTTTTCAAGAGGCAGGTAGGTGTTTTATAGGCCATCAGCATGCACAAGCAAAATGCCCATGCATGACCACAGCACATGTTCACGCCGTTGTGGTAACTGTTCTCAAAACTGGGCTGAACTTGAACTTGTTTTTGCAAGTATTTGCTGACATTTGTTATTCATTTGTGGTAACTATGAACACAAACCAGGCATGGTAATGTGTGTCAGTTCTGGAAATCTTTGCTTTTATCTCTGTTTCCCAGTTGGTAAATGGGGGTAATTGTATGTATAGTACTTCACAGGGTGTTGTATGCGCTGATTATGTTGTACTTTGAAGAGGTAAAATGCTATAAAACACTAAATATAATTAAAGGGATTTATACTTTACAGGGTATTGTCTGGATCGTTTAATGTTTTACTGCATTTTGGAGATGTAAAATATCATTTGTGCATCTGAAAAAGATGTATGCATGTACCAGCTTACCTTGAAGAAAGTTCCTGAGAAATCAGGTGAGGGTTGGAATGTAACTGGCTATTTCTGTATGTAATTGGCTACTGCTGGGGGGACTTAGAGCCTGCTTTCCAAAATTCATTTGGTCCCAGGTAGGGGTGCTAAAGAGTGCTGCCAGAAAAGTATTTCCAATTTTCTGTCCACTAATTCAAATAAGAATAGATCAGAGGTCCAGCTGATCATCCTGCTCTCTCAGGAACAAATGCCAGGCCCAGAGCTTTCTGTGCTTGCTGAAAGCTCCAGGTCACTTGGATGAAGAAAGGTCTTTAAACAACGGACTTAATTTCTCGTCCTATCAACAACCAGCTCATCCATTTGGTCCCAGTCTTTGTATGAAGTTACTATTTTTTAATATAACACCATAGGCTTATATGATACACAGACTTGAAAGACGTATTCCCTGCCCCATGGAGCTTAAAATCTGAATGCTCTCTCCTGCAATTTTACTAACATGAGCACTTTCATTTAAGTCAATGTAAGTAAGGCTTTATGATGGAGAAATCATTTGGACAACAACTAGATTAAGGAAAGGGGATAGGAGTTGCAATTTGAATGATTTAGCTTTCGCACACACCTTCATTCTGGGGTTGTCTGACTTTTTACATTTAGAGGAGATTTTGGCAATACAAAAATACATACATTCAAAGTCATTACATATTAAATTTCATATTTTAGCCCGTGCCACTTCCCACGATAAATAAATAAAACATGATATTTACCCAGAAAATCTAATAGTTCTTTGCACTGATTTTTCACCTGTTTTTGTTGTTGTGGTAATAAACACTGATAAATTCCTAGGAAAAATTAAATAAAATAAAAATTGAAAATGAAGGGCCCTAAGTATCTATAATCTTTCTTCTTTCTGCCAGCTCTAATAAAATACCCTTTCACTGAGCCATATATACAAACAGCTATTGGGACCAGGGCTAGCAACTACAAGTCCTAGTTGCTGAAGCACCTATAGTGCTTGCCGTTGAGGTTGTCTACACTGCAAATAAATACCTGCGCCTGGCTCGTGTCTGCTGACTAGGGCATGTGGGGCTAGGTCTATGGGGCTGTTTGTTTGCTGCTTAGACTCTCTGGAGTCTAGGCTCTAGGCCCCTACACATTTAAACAGCCCCATAGCCCGAGCTCTGTGAGCCATAGTCAGCAGACATTGGCCAGTGGCAGGTTTTAATTGCAGTGTAGACATACCCTGTGTTGCCTAACATGCTACTGGTACCTTAGGGGTTTGGTGTACTCTGGCACTGAGCAGCAGCAATCATTACACTTGCATTCAGCTGGTAGCATGTCCCTGCTGGTTCAAAAGCTGTAGGATTAAGTCCTATAGCAGAATTTAGGCTCCATCCAAGGCTGATGATATAGTACTAGGCAGAGCTATATTGTTAAAAGTTCCTGCCTTTCATATGGGGTGTAAATGGAAGTCTCGCTTGCACTTCTACTAGCACTTGTCATTTGAGGATCTCAAAGTATTCGCAAGCATCAATTAAGCTTCACAATATCCCTAAGTTGATGAAGTATAGTAGGAATGTTTATCTTCCATCTGGACAGCCACCTGAAAAGTATATAGAAGAACCTTGATGTTATGCTCCCATATTTCCTTTCTCAGCTAAACAGGTTCTAATGTTCAAGGCTATTGTTGGTTACATAATGGCTTATCCATTTGTGTACAGTCATTTTGCTACAGTATATTTTGTGAAGTGCTTTGAAATAACTTGAGTACAAATATATAAAAATATATTGAAGTATACTACAAGAGACCTGTATTCTAGTTGATTCTTAAGACTACAACACATTCCTCTTTGGAGACATCTTTTTATAACCAAGCTCTTGGCTCTCAAGGACAAACTTAAACAGCCAGCTCTAATTAGCCAAGGTACAGTATGTAATGGAAAGCTGTATTTTGACTGCAAGCATTTTAGCTTATGTTTTGAAGTAGTAAGGAGGCTGGGCAGCCTTTAGAGTGTATGATAAATACTAGTCTGGACTTCTGAGACTTTAATTATCAATGAGATACAGACAGCATGAGCAGGAAATAAACTTAATGACACATGGTCTCAAACACTTAAAGTAAAAAGGATTGGATCACTTCCTCTGGGAATCTATCCAGGTGATTTTATGACCTGGATTTTGATAATTGCTTAAGTATGCTCTACAGCAAAGTCCTAATAGAAGCGTCTAAATCTTACTTGGCAACTTTGGGGAACAAAGATATTCCCTTTAAAAAGTTGATTGCTTTTCTATGGAAGCAGTTATCTTTGATTTATATAGCTTCTGATGGGAGCTTTGCTAAAGCTGCTGAATAATCCAATAAGGATCGTATAGTACCATGCCCTTTACATTTCTTCCAGTAGCTATGTATGAAGCTTTTTGTTTATGACTCAGGAAATAGGCTAAAAGCCTCCTTCGTTCATCTGTGTTGACAAAATGTTTGTGATAATATTATCTTGCATTTCAATTCTGTAAGCACTAACTCTAAGGCGATACTGTGGTTTTAGGAAAGCTTTTTTCCTGAGCTTTTCTTTGTTCAGTGGGCTTGAATGCTAGCTCCTCCCTTTGTACCCACTCTGGTCTTGCTATTAAGCTGCCACAGCAAAAGGTATTCAATGTCTTTCAGAGAGATTGGCAGCACCATTCTCTAAGGTACATAAAAACTAAAAGTAAAAAAAAGAAACGCAAAAAACCCAACCCTCCTTTACCTCCTCTCCTCAGTACATAAAAATAAAAAGCAAGGACTTCACATGTCCAGATTATCTGTTGAAATACTGTATGGTATTGCCACCAGATAATTCAGACTTGTCTGGGGTGTGATATGGAGTGGGGGAATTATTGATCCCTGCTTTATTGTTTCTGGACTTTTTCCCATACACAATCTTTTCAATTACTGACTTCAGTCTGTCTATCCTAATATATTCATATTGAAAGATCTTTATTTTGAGAAAGTCTCCATAGTGTTGTAATAAAAAATGAGGACATTCTCTCTCTTTTTCATGTCTATACAACTTACAGAAAAATCAGAATTGTATGCTCAATTTTGCTGCACTGTGTGTTACATGGAACTGGGTTTTTCTCAGTTGGAATGGTTCAACTCCTCCCTTTGATATCTAGATCACTATATCCTGATATATGTTGTCACTAATATACAGAATATACTACATTTTTGTTGCCTGTCTCTATACTTTTTCCAATTTTAATATATCTTTTCTGACAGAGGGTGACAAGAACTAACTGAATTGCTGCTTTATATTTAGTTTTAGAACTAGTTTCAATTAACTAAAAGAGGAAGGTAAACATGCCTGGGCACAATGATCTGGACACCCATGGGATGGATCCAACTGGCAGGCTGCAACTTTGTTTAACACAGGGAGGGACATTATGTACCTTCCTTTCTCACTGCATGAATTTAACTGTATCCAGTGTGGTGTTCAGATGCCCACCTTACACCCAGTAACTTGGCTCTATGGCTGGGCCCACCCTAGTACTCAACTTGCTTCTGAATCCTTTCCGCCTTTTCTTCATGGATGGGGCAGAGGTTCCCTATGGAGGACCTCACTCCACAAAAACTTCATGTCTCCCCTTTTCCCATACAGAAAAGGAGCAACAGCCCCATGCTAGATCTCATTTACCTCTCGGAGTAGCTCCTTTTTATCCTTATCTGCACTGAACATTGGCTGCAAGATGCAACAAGTTAAAACAATCTTATTTTTCTTAATGTTAAGCCTTAATGCTGTAAACTAACTGTAAGATATGTTGTTGCACAACCAGAAGTTAAGGCCCTGATGCAGAAATTGCTGGCTGAAGTTCTATGACCTGTGTTTTGCAGGAAGTCAGGCTAGATAATCATGATAGTGCCTTCTAGCTTAAAAGTTATGAGCCTGCATATCTAAATGGAAAAAGATATATATACAATTTAGGGACCTCAATTGTCTATCCCTGCACTCAAGGCAGGACTAAGTATTATCTAGACCAGTGGCTTTCAACCTTTCCAGACTACCAAACTCTTTCAGGAGTCTGATTTGTCTTGTATACCACAAGGTTCACCTCAATTAAAAACTTGGGCTTTGGCTTCAGCTCCATGTGGTGGGGTGTGGCTTTGGCTTGGACTTTCTGTCCTGGGCCCCAGCAAGATTAACATTGGCAACCCCATTAAAATGAACTCACAGTTTGAAAACTGCGGCTATAATCTATAGAATAGTATAAACAAGTCACTCTCTATGAAAAAGTTTAGTTTATACTGACTTTGCTCGTGCTTTTTATGTAGCCTGTTGTAAAACTAGGCAAATATCTAGATGAGCTGATGTACCCCCAGGGAAGACATCTGCAAACCCCTAGGAGTATGTATACCCCTGACTGAGAATGACTGATCAAGACCATCCCTGACAGCAATGTTCCCTCTATTCCTTTCCATCCATGGTGCACATAACAAAATTCATTCCGCACAATATCGAGGTAATGTGCGGATATGCACTACTAGTAGAAATAAAAAACCTAGATATAATATCTATTTTTTAAAAGTTACCATTGAGGTAATTACTCTAGCCAGGACAGGTTAGGTATTTGAGAACTCACTACTCAAACATTTAAATTTAAGCATAAGAGAAAAATAAAAATGTAATGCATAGATCAGTCAAAAAACTAAAATAACAGCACTTTGAAAGAATACAATTACAGAGAATATATGTGAATTGCAGGAAGTACCAGGACGTAACAACACCAACAATAATACAAGTATGTGCTGGGACGTGAGTGTGAAAGACTGTGTGTTGTGTGACAGCTGCTGGGGAAGTCTATGGGAAGTCTGTCTCTTTAAGGCACTCATTAACACTATAAGGCTTGTTAAGACCTCATACCACAGCAGCTCTCCTACTCGTGAGCTCTGCTCCCTCCCACCCGTTCTGTGGAGATGGGGTACATGGACAGGGGATTAGGCGGGGGGAGGTGGACATCCTGACATCAGTGCCTCCTCTCCCCTCCACTCTACCTAGCAAGCAGGAGGGTCCAAGGAGCAGCTGGCCAGGAGCTTCAAGGCAGAGGACAGGAGCAAAGTGACATGGGGCGGTGTACCTGAACGCATGCTCCCGGATGTGTGTGATTCTGCTAATGAAGTGTATGGCACTTGATTCTCTCATGGGCTGCCGCATGATTGTGCAGCTTAGAGGGGACACAGCCTGACAGGTGTTTGTCTAACCTGCTCTTAAAAATCTCCAATGATGGAAATTCCACAACCTCCCTAGGCAATTAATTCCAGTGCTTACTTACCCTGACAGTTAGGAAGCTTTTCCTAATGTCCAACCTAAACTTTCCTTGCTGCAATTTAAGCCCATTGCTTCTTGTCCTATACTCATAGATTAAGGAGAACAATTTTTCTCCCTCCTCCTTATAACAACCTTTTATGTACTTGAAAACTGTTATCCTGTTCCCTCTCAGTCTCCTCTTCTCCAAACGAAACAAACCCAATATTTTCAATCTTCCCTCATAAGTCACCTTTTTTAGACCTTTAATCATTTTTGTTTCTCTTCTCTGGACTTTCTCCAGTTTGTTCACATCTTTCCTGAAATGTAGTGCTCAGAACTGGGCACAATACTCCAGCTGAGACCATATCAGTACAGAGTACAGCAGAAAATTACTTCTCATGTCTTGTTTACAAAACACCTGCTTATACATCCCAGAATGATTGCTTTTTTGGGCAACATTTTTACACTGTTGACTTATATTTAGCTTGTGATCTACTCTGACCCCCAGATCCCTTCTGTACTACTCCTTCCTAGGCAGACATTTCCCATTTTGTATTTGTGCAACTGATTTTTCCTTCCTAAGTGGAGTATTTTGCTTTTGTCCTTACTGAATTTCATCCTGTTTACTTCAGACCATGTCTCCCCTTTCTCTGCAGATCATTTTAAATTTTGCACTTCCAACCTCTCCCAGCAAACTTTTATAAGAGAATTTGCTATGCCATTAACTAACTCATTGATGAAGATATTGAACAGAACCGGACAAGGAACTGATCCCTGTGGGATCTACTTGAATGCCCTTCCAGCTTGACTGTGAATCACTGATAACTACTCTCTGGGAATGATTTTCCAACTTGTTATGCATCCTCCTGGTAGCTCCATTTAGGTTGTATTTCCCTAGTTGTTTATGAGAAGGTCATACAAGACAATATCAAAAGCCTTACTAAAGTCAAGATATGCCACATCTACCACTTCTCCCCCATCCACAAAATTTGTTACCCTTTCAAAGAAAACTTATTGGGTTGGTTTGACACAATTTGTTCTCCATAAATCCATACTACTACTTATCACCTTATTATCGTCTAGGTGTTTGCAGACTAAATTATTTGCTCCATTATCTTTCCAGGTACAGAAGGTAAACTGATTGGTCTGTAATACCCTGGGTTGTCCTTATTTTCTTTTTTATAGATTGGGTACTGTATTTGCCCTTTTGAAGTCCTCTGGAATCACTCCTATCTTCCATGACTTTTTTCAAAGATAATCGCTAATAGCTCAGATATCTCCTCAATCAGCTCCTTGCATATTCTGGGATGTATGGTGACTTGAAGACATATAACTTGTCTAAGTAATTTGTAACTTGTACTTTCCCTATTTTAATTTCTGATCCTATCTCATTTCCACTCCAAAATCAGAGTTTGACTAAACTAACAATTTCCTTCTGTAAATTTTCAATTAAAGTTTCAAGAGTGGCTGAGAATCATTAAATCTCCTCCAAGGAGAGATCTTGTGTGCGTGCGTGCACCACAAATCCTAAACACCTAATTCTTTCCATTAGGAAGCAGAAAAGGATTAAGCAAAAACTCTTAACTGGAATCAAAAGCTTTCCAACCTCTCTGTAACATCACCTTGTTTGGATACATGGCAACTTAAGTGCTTCTTTAATTGCTTTAATTATTAGCGTCCTAGATTTCAGTTACCATTTTTCCAAGTTAAAAGGTCCTCAAGGGTGTCTAAAATCCTCTCCTGTAAACTTTCTTCCATGACGTTATTTAGTGAAAGTGGTAAACTGTATTTAGTAAAAGTTCCCTGAAGTGTCAAATTGGAACAATATTACAGACTGAGTAAACAGAAGAACAAGCACATTAATGAAGAGGCCATTGTGACCATCCATAAGAGGGTGATTCTAATGAAAATCACACAGCATAAAATGATGGTTAGAGAATTAGGCCAACATTGTCAACCTGACATACCAAAGCTGAGCACCTAGGTCAAAATGTGGGCAGCTGAATAAAGGTGTTTTTAATAGCTAAGCATGCAAAGCACCCGTTGAACACACTGGGAGCTGTGAATGCTCAGCTCTTAAAAACACTTTTACTTAGCTGCCTCCATTTGGATTTAGAAGCCTGGCTTCAGGCACTACAGTTAGAAAGTGTTGGCCTTAACTGTCAAATGTATTGCTTGAGATTATACCTCTGCACCACCATAGACATCTCCATGCCTTTTAAAGATGGGTATGATTTTTTTCAGTAGGGTAGCCAGACTTTATGAACTAGGTTTTCAAATGTAGGCACCAGGACTGTCTGTACTTCAACAAATGAGCAGACAGTGATTGTCTGCAAATAAATAGAAATTGCATATGAAGTTAACTGATATGCATATGCAAATACTGATTTGTATGGGCAAAAACAGGCTTTTGTGAATTGGTCTCAATGCACAGAAATATATTCTGATGGATACAGCCAATGGGCCCAAACTTCCAAATGGTCACACACAAAATTGCTCAAGCCTAGGCTATCCAAAGGGATAAAAATTAAATAATTCTGTGGAAGATATATTGTCAGTTGCAAAAATGTAAGATGAATTGGGGCCTGATCCAAAGTGCATATAATCAATGGGAGCCTTTCCACTGAGTTCTGTTGACCTCAGTGGGTATTGGATCAGGGCTTTCTATGTTACAATAGATAGAGGTTGGGTATAATTTGTAAAATTGTTAATTGGCTTGCAGAGAAAGGACAATCTCTGTTTCGTAAAACTTAAAGCACTTAGGAGAGGAGATTTCCCCCTTGTAGGAAAGTTAGCATTCTATTAGGATGTTTGGTTTTTTTAAAACAAGATTATAAAAGGAGTGGAAAAAATAAAATCACAGTCAAGTGGAGAAAGAAAACCTAAAATAATTAATTGTTAGTATAATTATAATAAATTAGCAACAAACTGTTGGAATTAAAGCTTGTCTGACAGAGGAAAATTATAGTCTACTTTATATTGCTGATTTGAGGGGGCTGATTTTAGAATGTGGGGCCATAGGATATACTGGAAGGCTAAAATAAAATAAGAAGGGTAAGACATGTTATATATCAAGTGAAATTTAGAGGTTAAGGAATTGAAACTGTCAACTCCTGAGAAATATAGTGAATCAGTCTTCCCTGAGCCAGAAGCTAGAAGGACTAATGAGCTAATAATAGTGCACACTTGGAACCCCTAGGACAAGAGAGACATAAGAATGATACAGTGAGATAAAAAGGCTTGGAAAAATTACCCTGATTGTGGTTAAAACCTCCACAAATTAATCTGGATATAATTAGAGATACTTGGAGTGATGGAAACCATGACAATCAAAATGTTGGGACATTTCAAAATATAAAGCCTTCATGGTCAAAAGACATGAGTATAGACTTCAACAATTCTTCTAGTTGCCCTACCTTCTCAGTTTTGGTGGTGGAAGCAAGATCAAATTTCATTTTATGTCATTTTCTCCTTATCTGCACTATCCTCTGGAATTGTGCTGTTGGGCTGCAGCCTTTAAACTAAGGACCAACTTAAGTGTTACTAAGGATAAAACACCACAAGATGGAACTCCACTAGGAAAACCCAGATAAATTGTCAGCTGGTCTTGGTGGCACTCCAAAGAAAGAACAATGTGATACTGGAGTAGTCCTCTTTTGAACTGAATGCAAAATTTTAAGTATTGTTCCACTCTAATAAGTGATTATGTAAAAATGTCATAATGGGAATTATGAACCAGAGTCGTATGTCATAATGAACTAGATTCTTAGTTGGCATAAATCAGCATAGCTCTCTTAAGGTTAATGTAATCCATTTACACCAGGTGAGGATCTGATCCTGTATGTACTGTTTCAATGATCTTCATATCAAATGTTCTCATATTTCCACTAAAAAGATGTAATTTCAACCTGGGATCTGAAACTCATGCTGAATTCTTTTGTTCTCACACATCATGCAAAATAAAAGTTCTGCAGGCCAAATTATATCCTGAGTTACATGTGTACAACTTAACTATGCTCAATAAGGATTGGATGGGGAGGAAATGATTGAACTGATCAAATAATTCGGTTTGATGCACATAAAGAATAGTCTCTCTCAGCTGTATTGTCTTTGTAGGGCTAAAATGAATAAAGAGTAGTAAAAGCTTTTTTTATTCAGTAAAGTAACCAAATATGACTCTGAATACACACCAAGAGCAGATTTGTTGTGAAAAAAGCTACTCATTTGATATAGTCACTTTTCAGAGTAGAACCACTCTTGAAGATCTAACTGAGTTTCCATGGCATTATTAATCCAGGTATTCTGGCCAGATTCCAGTTTGTGATTACATTCTTTTTGCACATAAATTGCAGCTGTAGTTTCTACAGGATAAGTTCTTTCTCCACTACCCCTTCTTCTAAAAACTATTGTCTGGGTTTGCCAGGGAAAAGCATTTACTGCCTTCCACCCCAGAGGGTGCAGTGTAAATTGGCTGAAATGATTCTTATATGTAGAGCCTGTAAAGAAGAAGTGTCATAATGCAGCACATACATGTAAAGTATTGTAATCATAAGCTGGTGGAAGATCTGTACTTTATTTGTTGAAAAAAACTAAGAAAAGAAGAATTAGAACACATTTCATATGAGAAGCACCAACGTTAATATGTCTCGATCTCATTATAAAAGCAACAAAGTAGCTATATTTTAAATTAGCCAACAGTTTACAAAATTCAAGCAGGTAAATGTGTAAGTGTACCTTGGATGCATCAGCACTTGCCTTGCAGACTGTAATACAAACCAACATAAATCAGTCAAATTTAAAACTATTAAAACCATTCAATCTATCCTCCGCTTTCTTAGGTGAAATTTGTTACAAAATGACTCTTATTTATAATGTTACTCAAAGTCAGAGGCATTTTTATGTCACAGAGTGATCTCAATAGGAGAATTGGTTTTTCAGTTCTGCAAACTAATCTTTCTGACAGTGAAAAATAAGCAATGTGATTGTTTCTTTAGTGGCGATGAAACTGCAGGAAGGTGTATTGTTCTCAACAAGGGCAATAGTGTAACTGAAAAGTATTCAGCTATTCTACAGACATGCTTGAAGATTTCTTTCCAGAAGACTTGCACTATCAGGCAATTTTGCAACCATATTTTTAAAAAAAGTTCAAAACAGGTACTGGTGCCAGTACTGCTATAGTAGTGAACTGGCAGAAAACTAAGTTGTTTAGCTAGTTGCCTGCCTTGTGTCATGTCCAGTTGTTAATATACGTAGATGTGTATCTACTCTGCCCCCTGTTTATAATGTACTTCCAAAATGTAGAACTTATGGTCATTGTTTGTGTATGAGTTCTGAGTTTGTGTGTGACTATTTAGTTATCATAGCAAGTGTGCTATAAAGTCCTGCAGGAAGTGTAGAGGTGCCACACTTCCTGTATACTGTTTGTACAGTCTTTGATTTTCTGTGAAAACACTTCCTTCTGTGGAGCAGGAGCAAAGAAACCCTGCTGCTACACAGAGTAGTAGGAAGCTTATTACCACATTCCTGTATATAGCTTCTGTTCATAACAGGATTATCTTGACACTGGTCTGCTAGCCATAAAGACGCTACAGCAAGTGATACAAGACTCACACTAAAAGTGCTTCTAAGACACATGATTCTTAAAAAAAAAAAAAAAAAAGAAAACAAACAGACAGAAAACCCAAATCCCAAACTTGCCAACCAATTACCAACTGGGAGCTTTCTTGTTATATTTTTTTTATACAAAATTGATGTGGAAAAGTTCTAGTTTTTTCAATTAGCATGCTTTCAATATTTTAATGTTCACTTAGGGTAGTCTACACTTCAAGCTTGGAGTATAATGTCCTTCTTGAGAAGACATACTTGTGCTAACCCTGCATAGATTGTAGCCAGGATGGCATAAGCAGTGGGCGGGGTGAGTCATCCTGAGTTTGTGTCCTCCTGAGCACTGCCCCTCACAACTCCATCTGCATTTTAAAAGCCACAACATATGTGTCGATATGTGTAGCAGCGTATGTAGGCTATAGAGGGGGGAGAACCCTTCTCTTTGTGCAGATTAATTAAGCCTTTGGCACCTTGTCCAACATACTGTACATTTCTTGACTGGAGAGAGGCCACTGATGACAGAGGTGGAAGAGGATAATGAGAGACTTAGCACATGGGACTTTGGACTGTGTTGGAGTCTGGCATGGAGAGGAGCAGATTGCTCAGAGCCTGAGGCACCCCAGTGAGTTTTGGATTTGGTCCCAGGTTGATAATAGATCAAAGTAAATAAAATTAAATTAAGTAGGTGTTAATTCAATTAACATATAATGTTAGCTTCTGAATTGCACATAAAACCTTGGTCAACCTAGTACCCAGTCACAGAGTAAAAGCTCCAGTACAACCAAATGAGGTAGAGTCCAGAAGGAGAAGACTCTGAATCAGGGCTACCCAGATTACAGAATGTTGAGAAACACAGTTTAAGATAAGGAGGATGTACTGTGTGGAATATAGCACCTTTTATAATGGATCATGGATATTTTCCTTTGTGGGAGAGAATTTGGTGAGTTTCTTTTTCCAAATATGCCTGCTGTGTCCACAAAGTTAGGCTCTGCTTCTGCACACAGATGCACTCCTGCACTCGCACAGAGCCTCACTGATTTCAAAGTCAGTATTAATGCCATGGTTAAATATTTTTGGTCAAATCATGCAGACTTCAGTTAGGCAAATATCTCATGCAACTTCAGTGATAGTTTTGCACTGTGTAAAGATTGCAAAACATGGCCCTTTATTTTTGAGTTAATGTGTACTCTGTATCCACACCTCTGTATACTCATAGGACTAAATGCTGCTGTAATGCAAAGTAAATCCTACTGAAGACCCCAATCTCAACTCCTTACTTCGACTAAAGTCCTCTGATCACAGGAGTAGTCTTGTGTGAGCAGAGTGCAGCATTGGGCCCAGTGTCAAAGTTGTGTATTCATATCTGAGGGCAGAAATAGCATTGAAGGACTGCGTAAATAATTACGTGAAGAACTAAGCTCTACATTCATTTCTAAAGGAATATAACATAAATAAATTTTTTCATACTACAGTCAACATTAGTTTTAAAAAAGTGCCTATGGCTTGATTGTCTACTCAGTTACATCAGTTTTAGGTTTGTCATAACGCTACTGAAGTCCATGGAACTAAACAGGTGTCAGGGAGTGGAGAATCTGGCACATAATGTTTTCTTGGTAATTCTGTATAGGCCTTGATTTACAAAATTAATGTAATAATCAATTGCTTGCTACTTAATTGTTTGTTGTTTGACTGGTCAATGAGTTCAGGAAGTTCACAGGAGAATGATTCATGAACTATATTATTACAAAAACTTTCAGTAAGATGGAATTTCAGTTTTTATAGCAGCATGAAGTATTTCAGTTGATATACATCATAGTAAGACAAAACATTATAGTGAGCAAACAACATATATACATTATATGCATGTTATTACCTGGGCATATACAATAAAGATTATTCTTTTCTTTTCTTTTTGATGATACTTCTATATCTTTTACAAATGAAAAAAAACCTCACCTATTTGAAACATAACTTAAATTGTATAAGGTACAGAGGCGCTGACTTTGTGAATTCCCCCGGGGTGCTGGACTCTCACTCTGCTCCATGCCCCGCCTTTGCCTCATCCCATTCTGCCCCCTCCCCCTGCCTCTTCCTGCCCCCGCTCCTCCCTCTCCCTCCCAGCACTTCCTGCCTGCTGATGAACAGCTGATTGCAGTGGGCGGGAGGTGCTGGGGTGGATGAGGGGGAACAGCTGATCCAGGGGACTGCTTGTGGGTGCTGAGCACCCACTATTTTTTTTTCGGTGGCTGCTCCAGCCCCAGAGCACCGATGGAGTTGGTGCCTATGATGAGATATATTCTTAAGGCACTCAAATATACTGAAAAGATTAATAACAAAGTAATCTCTTTGGGGTAGGCGCTATGTTTTTGTTCTGTGTTTGCATGTATCACAATGGGACCTTGGTGCATGATTAGGTGGTACTGCAATATAAATAATATTAACATGTCAGGGAACCCTCAAGTAATTCATGTTTAGATCTATTTGTATCCAATGATTAAGACTGGTAGAAACAAATTAAAATAGTGTTTATAAAATGCTCCATTTAAGTATAATTAATTTTTAATTAATCTGGAAATCAAACCCAGAATGACTGGGACGAAGCTTAAGCTTATTGTACTACAGCATGCTAACTATATATAACTAGCTATATGTAACTATTGGATAAAACAGTTTTCTCATATGACTATACTTAAAAACCCCCAAACCCTTTAAACCGTTATGGAATTTTTGTCCAAGTTAAGAGAGGAAAAAAGAAGAAAGATAAGGCTACACTGATTACACACACATATACATATATGCTCACAGTCAAGGATATCAATATTTTAAGTAAAGAAAAATGTATCTATATTTACTCTGGATGTAAATCTACATCCATCACCAATTGGCAAGTATCTTCCTTGCTACATTTAAGATACTAATGACTTTAATGCAAAATTGAACAACTTAATGGGCTGAACATGTGTAATGAAACCATTTTAATTGAAACTTTCAGCATGTGTTCCCCTGGAACTCACTGGAATCTCTCAGTTTATAATAACAGGAGTGTTTAAAAGGAAAATTATGTAAATGCTTATTATTTTTTCATTAAAGGACCCTTTTCTATAATTCTTTTGAAGAACATTACTCAGGTCTTTTGAAAACTTCTAGGGAGCCACTGAATTCTTTTACCTTGATGGGAAAACCAGAATGCTGTGAGGAGGTAAAAGTATTGGTCATTTAAATAGCTAGAGATTTTTTTCTGACTGACAGTATCAAAGAAAATTCATGCACCTACTCTGCTAGCTTTTGCCCCGAAGTATTGCCTTACTACCTGTTATGACTAGAAAAATATTGAGAAACACGGAGTTACTGCCATGATTTGGCAGTGGTAGAGTATTGCTAGCAATGTGCCTTTGATATATGTAAATGAAAGTTACTCCCACAGACAGAGCAAAGGTACAGATTACACACAATTCAAAGGAAGAACAACTTGGATTGTAGGCTTTTAATGAGGTAGAAAATTCATGTTGCAGCACCTCTTCTATTGTCTTATTTCGCTTCCAACTCTGGGACATTACATGCAAATCAGTTAGGTACCTAGGCATATGGGGCAAATAAACAGAAACATCTAGTACATGTTGATGAGTTTGATGTGGGTGAAAGCTAACCTTTCATGGTAGGCAAGCTGGAAAATATAAAAATATCCATAGTGCAAAGGCAGAATGTTGAAAACCTGGACACAGAAGGGTTTCATTTCAGTAAGAGGAAAATGACATCTAAAATCACACACAGTTGCTGAGGGCTTTAGTTGTGTTCCTTCCATTTCACTTGAATGGGATTTGTATGCTTAACGATATGCAATGTTTTGAAAAGTTAGAGGTGTATCTTTCTCTGCCTCCTTACACCTCATGTCAGTGTGAAATAATATGAAATAGAGTTTCATGCAGGGGTTCAATGAAAGGCAGAAAGATGCTGGAAAAATAATTTGCAACTCAGTGTGATCAGTTAGAATGGACCATAGTAAGTCCCAGACACACACTTTAAGCAGTGGCACAGAATTGTCTGGAAATTTGATAAAAATAGAAATAAGCCCTTAACAGTTACAAAAGAGAAGTCATGGACAGTAAAATAATGAAGTGATCATTATATGAAATAATAAAGATGGGTTTTTGCACAAAAGTAAGATAATCTGGTATATAACAATACGTAGTTTTCATAGATTTTAAGGCCAGAAGAGACCATTGCGGTCATCCAGTCTGACCACCTGCATAACACTGGCCATAGAACTTACCCAAAATAATTCCTGTTTAAACTAGGGCAGATCTTTTAGAAAAACATCCAGTCTTGATTTAAAAATTGTGGTAGACAATCCACCACAACGCCAAAGGATAATTACTCTCACTGTTAAAAAATGTATGTCTTTTTTCCAGTCTGATGGATGATGCAAATAAATTGCATATCATTAGAAAAAGATAGACATCCTAAGGCATTGAAAAAGTGATTGATACTTTTTTTTTTTTTACTGGTATAGTAGATCCAGTGGTACTGATAGATGATATAAAGATTTGGGATGGATGAAGAGTTTAGATAAAATAAAAACCTTAAATCTCACCCAAGACTTAATCAAATTTGAAACAAAGCTTTTCAGGGCTTTTTTCCCTTCTTCAGTTTTATCTCTCTCTGCATTTCCCTGTTCAGCCATGACCAGAAGTTCCAAATATTGGAGGAAATGTTACCTTAATTGTATTTCCATACTACAGGAAGTACCAGAAATATAATGAGGTGAGATGACAATTCCATTTTTGCAAATTCAAGAGGTTTGAATAACTTTATTGAGTTTGGCATCCTCACTTTTGGATGCTTATCCATCCTGAACATAATGTTTTTTAGCTAGAGTTATCACTAAAAATAATGCTTTTATACTGAAAGACACTAACTTTGCTTTCAGCAGAATGGTACCATTCTTAAAGCCACATTTGCATGGGATTTGAATTATTAAGAGCAGAAGAGAAGTGTGGATGCTACTCCACTGCCATTTCACTTATCAGTAAATTCTCAGGAACTGTAACCTGTTTTTGGAGTAGCCTAATTGGAAAGTTCCTAGAAAAGGATATACTAAATCAGTGGTGGAAAGTAGAGCTGAATCATTTTGGGGAAGATATATTGTTCATATGGGGATTGTAGGCATTTTATGAAGGGATAAATGCTCTGCAGTCAGCCAGGTTAGGATGATATTGCTGCCCCCGTGTCAAAAGGTAGTACAGTAGATATCTGGGCCTAGCAGATCTGCTACCCAGTATAGGAGTCTGTGTAAATTAGAAATAGAAATTGTTTCATTTTCTGTCTCTCTCTCACTCTCTCTCTCTTACAATGTTCAGGAACAAAGGTAGTCAAACAGCATGCAGAGTAATTGTTACTTTCAGGAATGTTAGTCCAATACCCTGGTTCCCAGGCAATAACTCTTTCTCAAGACTTGACTCCAATCACAGAATGAAACAGAAATTTGCGTGCCAAAACCTAACAGCACTTCTTCCTAGGTCTTAAGAGTTGCTTGTACACTATGAAAAAAAAGTGGGAAGACTATGTATAACAGTGCCATCTGGTGATACTTGCCATAACAATATCTAGGTGGATATTCTTCCTGGCATTTTAACAATATTGATATTTATTGCAATATATTTCAATACTAATCATGCTAATGTTTTTCTTTGGATAAATGGTTGTGCTATTTGCTAGCTGCATGAAAAAATGAAGTCTATGGTCAAGAATTTGAGTGCCTGGATGTGGTGGGCAGTTGCAAAGCCTACCAGTCAACTAATACCCAGGATAAGACTTGCACTGGGAGTCTACTGCTTAATTTGCTGGACAGAGGGAATTTTTACATCCCTGCACACTGTTCAAAAATTCCCTACACCAACACCCTATAGGTCAACATGGAAGGTTATGTTGGGACCTGGCCAGATGCAGAGCAGGGGAGCTGTGTTAGACCTTTATTCATAGGAATATAGAGATCTCAGCACTCCACACTACTGTTTTGTAGAGGCTGCATCCTTTATTGCACCCTTTAGGCTGCTATGGTGAATATCAGGGAGCTGCACAGATGCCCTGGCCCCAGGTTCTAGGTTGGAGGATGGGTTTTACCTCCCCGACCACTCCTCACTCTACAAGCCAGGATCCTGAATACTTGGACATTATGGGGATGTAGTGGATTTCACCAAATATGAATTACATAGTTCGTTATTAGCTTATGCTAATTTACACCAGCTGAGGAGCCAGTCCACTGTATTCTGTTACTGAGATTACAAATTCACAAAGCACTTAGTCCAGTTTATGCCCATCAGTTTGTAGTGGCATGTATAGTATCTATGTATGTAGGTAAAAATAGAGCATGTATATAGAATTTCACTATGTGAAATGTAAGAATGAAAAACATTAAGAAAATACATTACTATTTGGAAGAGTTCTCCATTTGCCACATAAATATATTTAGGCTATTCTGGTCTGCCAAATCTAAAACACTCCTACACAATAGTCCTGTCTGATTTTTATGGCACTCAAGGAATCCTCATACTACCCTGTTTTTTTAGAGAGATTGAACTAGGAGTGGAATAACTCAGTATTTATATTACTTCCTTGAATGACTGCTACAAATGATGCATCGTCTCAAGTTTATAGCCCTTCATAATTTGCTTTGACTAAATTAATTGTATTGGCTATAATTATCTTAAGAATTTTGTGGCATAATGAATAAGATAACTTAGTGTGAAAGCAGTATTTTGTTTTGGTTTTGTTTTTTATCAAAATCACAGTCCAAGTTGTATGTGTGAACCTCGCTGACTATGAACTGCCATTATGCCTTGAAATAAGTTAGACCAGCTATCTGTTTGCTTCTGATAGAGACATCAGGGTAACCTAGTACATTCCATAGATCTGCCTATTAATTCCTTGAGAAACGAGCCTCGTTTTACCTGGAACAGAAAGATGAACAGCCAAGATTTTTCTTACCCTGGAAGATACTGAGATGGTGCTAAGAACTTATCAAATTTCTGGGATAAAAAAAGACTTTTTAACATCAAGCTTCTCTTCATCTAAATCAGCACTGAAGAACTAATGTAACTCTGCTGTCTAGAAGAGAGTCAGGAAGACTTCTCTGCAGCTGAGGTTAAGCAAGGTTGTGATATTACAAATTAGAACTAAATAGTAGACTGATATTCAGAAACTGGGATCTTGTTAGCTAGACTAATAATGAATCAAATCTCGGAGAGAAAGTGTCCCTAAAGGTGAGGTAGCTGGAGTTTGAATACAAATGACCATGTTGTTATTATTATCACATCCATTCATGAGAGCTGGTTCGTAGTACATATTTGAAACACTGAGCTTTCAGAGCATATGACACAAGGTATATGTAGGTAAAAGATGCAGGCAGGCTGACATGTATTTCTACAGTTGCTGCTAATTTAATTAAATAACTTGACATATATGTATTACACATAGAAAACTAAATTCAAAGAACATTAAGGTTGCTGTGTTTTTGTCTGGGGCCTGATCTGGCTAATGTTTTCCACAGCACATCTACACAGCAGCTGGGAGGGTGCTTTCCAGGCTGGGCAGACAGATAGTGAGGATGCAGCAGCATGGGCAGTAGCTTGGGTTAGATATTTGAGTACAATCCTGTCCATCCCCCCTGGATATGTACTTAGGCAGCTATTCCCAGCTGCTGCCTATGCCTCTTGTGGCCACATTGCTATTTTTAGCACACTAGCTCAAGAAGAGCTAGCGCATGTCTGTTTATCCCCTCTGGTGGTCTCTGAGGATATGTCCATGCGGCATACAAAACCTGGGTTCTGAATCAAGTTTGAGCTGAAACCCCCCTTCTGTCCACACAGAAATCAGTGTGACTCAGGGCTGCAAGCATTCAGGACCCAGGTCCTCGGACCCTGCTAAGAAGTGGATCAGGGGGTGGGTATAAGCCCTGTCATTTTGTAGTGTGAGTGTAGGTCAAGCCACAGACCTGAGTCAGAAGGTGTGTGTGGTGCAGTATGGACATGTTAGCATGGCTATGAGACCTGTGTCTAGGAATTATTAACCCAGGTTTACAGTGCAGTACGAATGAGTCCGCAAGCCTGGAACCCACCGAATACCTACTGGATCGAGCCCCATAGATGAGACAGCTGGAGAATGTCTAGTCTGAGGATCTCCCTAGGGCTTAGCATAGGTGCCGACTCTGTGGGTGCTCTTGGGCTGGAGCAACCACAGGAAAAAATTAGTGGGTGCTGCACCCACCAGCAGCCAAGCTCCCCTCCCTGCCCCCCTGCCTCACCTCTGCCTCCTCCCCTGAGCGCGCCCCATCCCCTCTTCTCCCCCTCACTCCCAGTGCTTGCTTCCGTGAAACAGATGTTTCTCAGCGTAACAAGCTCTGGGAGGGAGTGGGAGGAGCAGCAGCACAATGCTCTCGAGGGAGGAGATGGAGAAGAGGAAGGGTGGGGCAGGGATTTGGGGAAGGAGTCCAGTAGGGGCAGGGAGGGGGCAAAGTTGGGGTGGGGATTTTGGGGAAGGGGTTGGAATGGGGGCAAGACAGGGGTGGAATCGGGGTGGGGCTGGGGGCAAAGTGGGGAGTTGAGTACCCACTGGCACCAGAAGAATTTGGCACCTATTGAGTTTAGGAGTAAACTAGGCCCTGAGGTGTCAGGACATAGCTGGATGTGCACCTATCCACTGGAAGATTTTTAGGCACTTACAGGATTTTATTGGCAGAAGCTTGGACACTTGCAGGGCTAGACAGCAGCTGAACAGGGTTTTGAGGATCTAAGTTTTGGACATAGGACCCTAAAGAGGCATCTTGGCACCTAAGTCACTTCGTGGATCTAGCCCCAGGACACTGGGTCTCCCACTAAAATGGTGTTCCTTTGCCTTTCTGATTTATATAACACAGACTGATATTAGAGCTCTGATTTCTTAAAGGAAACGCTTGTGACTAAGGCCTAAATGCTATAAGAATACATACAAATTGCCATTTGCACATAAACTATAGGCTAATCTATGACTGTCCTTAGAAACCTGCATTAATGCTTGAAACCTGTTGCTTGTGGCCAGAGTAATGCTATTTGCCAGCTCCCTGTTTGTTTCATGGTTGAATAGGAACTGAGCCTGCCACAATCAAAAACACAAGACGTACGTGTGTGTGTGTGTGTGTGTGTGTATTATCTTCAGACACCTATTTACCCTAACAGAAAAAGGAGCACTTGGGAGAAAACTCTTAATAGGGTGAAAAAATCATTACATTTATACAAGTTCCAAGGAAAAGGTGTTGCTTTTTACAAACATTTGCACTTTTTTTTGTTAAACAGATGCATAGATATTCTCATTTCAAATAGTAATTAAACTGTTTAATCCAAAATCTCATTTTATTAATGTATGTTCTCTACTTTCTTAGTATTTATTCAGAATATCTATTCCAACATGCATTTTAGACTTTAAAATACTTACTTATTGATAATGTTTTAAGAGGCCAGGCCATGTTAAGAATGGTGCTGTCAAAAATTTTTTCAATTAATGTGGCTTATAGAAATATGAATTTCAACATACCATATTGGAATGCTTTAATGATCTCATACTGTTACTGCTGTGATTCAAATAACCTGACTAATTCATATTCATAATGTTCTGCCTTAGTGAACGTTAATTTAAATGTGAATCCAATAAGATTCCTGGGAGCCTTCAGTTTATACTTTATATATAAAGAAAAGCCTTGACACTCACATTAATGTTAATCGTACTCTTTAATAACATGCTTTCTTTTGGTGTTTTTCAAAATAACAGGATTTAGATGACACAACACATCCAGTGTAACATGTAGTTTAGTAAATATGTGGATATGCTGTAGGCTTTTTAGATTATAATCCATTGCATTTGTCACAACAAAATTTGTGCTGTGTTTGTGATGTGTACATGGTAAATAGTTTTTTCTCCCATCTGTGTTATCCACATCATGCACTTTGCAATTTGCACGCATCTCTATGTAGGAAGTAGCACAGAGTCATACCATCCTGTGGGAGCACCAAGAGAGATTGACTATCATGAGGCATCTTTACTTGATCAGCCCAGTATAAAGATGGATTTGTGTGCACTCTAACCTATCCATTAGGACGTCACAGACTGCTCTCTCTGGCATCCAGGTCCTGCTTTGTGGGCCTGTGTAGGGCCTTCCTCCTTCTCTCCACTTTCCTGATGATTTTTTCCCAGCAGGAACAATGGATGAGTAGTACCTATTCACAGAATGTGCTATTGTAATTGACACTTAGTTGGACTGTGCAAGGGAAGGGGAAACCTCTTTGTGGGTCTTCATCCCCCCACCAGTCCCATATGACTGCAAAAGGGCTGTGTGTGAGTGTTTGTACAAAGTTGACTACACAGAAGCATTCTTTATAAACAGTACAAAAAAATCCAGCTCTGGACTCATTACATTTCATATACCATTTATTCATTGCATTTGGTTGGACAGATGACAAAGTGCTGTCCTTCAATTATTTGAGTGATGGAAGGTTTTTCTACATATACGTTTCTTTGCATTCATAGCATTGTACTTTGATATACTTAGTTGGTATTAACGTATATAGCTTCATTCACATCTCCTATGACAGTCGGAGTCCTAGTGCTCCAGGCAGTGCGGTAAAGGGGCAGGGGAGTTTGGGGTGGTGATGGTCAGGGGGTAGGATTGTGGATAGGGGTTGGGGCGATCAGAGGGCAGGGAACAGGGGAGTTGAATGGGGGTAGGGGTTCTGGTCAGGAAGGAGGTGGGGGTTGGATGGGGTGGTGGGGGGCAGTCAGGGGCAGGGGTTCTGGGGGTGATCAGGGGACAGGGAGAAAGGGTGGTTGATGGGGCAAGAATCCCCAGGGCCAGTGCAATGATGTTTCGTGCCCTAGGTGAAACTTCCACCTTGCGCTCTCCCTCTCCCCACCCTGAGGCGCCCCCCCNTTCCTCCTGACCCCAGCTGGAGATCCTCTCACACCTTGAGGCCTGATACAAGGTAGGCACCCCCCCCGCCCCAGCTCACCCCTGCTCCACCCACGAGCATCCTGAGCACGCCATGGCTGCTTCACTTCTCCTGCCTCCCAGGCTTGCAGCGCCTAAGCTGATTGGCGGTGCAAGCCTGGGAAGCGGGAGAAGTGAAGCAGCCATGGTGTGCTCGGGGAGGAGGCGTGGCAGGGGTGAGCTGGGCCGGGGAGTTCCCCTGTGTGTCGCCCCCCCACCTTTACTTGCTGCAGGCAGCCCTCCCCACGCTCCCCTGCCCCAGCTGCCTCTGCCTCTGCCTAAATGCCAGCCGAAGATCCGGCTGCCGTGGTTGCTGCCAAAGAAAATTCTGCCCCCCAAATCCTAGCGCTAGGTCACCTAAATGGTTGCACCAGCCCTGGGAATCCCGGGAGGGGCCATCAGGAAACAGGGGGAGTTGGATGGGGCAGGAATCCCTGGGGGCTGTCAAGGGGCAAGATGCAGGGGAGTCGCATAGGGGTGGGGCCAGGCCACATCTGACTGTTTAGGGAGCCACAGCCTCCCCTAATCGGCCCTCCATACCATTTCAGAAACCTGATGCAGCCCTCAGGCCAAAAAGTTTGCCTACCCTTGATCTAGAATGTATCGAGATTCAAAGGGTCAGAATAAGCAAATTATATTAAAGATGTTGCTATAGCCATCTGATTTTCAAATGTAAAATCTGTCATATGAATTTCTGACTACCCTCTGAAAAATGGAGGAGATGAGATTTGGAATAATTATAAAACTGATGGCGTTGGATGGTAGCATGTGCATGTAGGATGTTCAAACTCAAAATTGGACACAGGTCCCTAATATCTTTAACATGCAAAATTAAGAATTTATCATACATAGTAGGTTAATATAATGGACAAATGAAATCACCACTAAGTGACATAATGATCAATGTTAATTCATTTTAGATAGTAATGTATTTTTGTGATTGGCAGGGTCCAATCTGGACAGCCATAATCATTTATATTCAGCTGAGTGGCTAAAACTATTAATTAAAATGTAATAGAACAAAATATCAGCCAGTGTCAACCTTTTCAGGTAGTACTAGACAAAGGGAGGCATCAGACACCTTGAACTCTCACTGGCTTCCCCTCCTTGCAATAGTCCAGTCCAAAGCAACCTAACTATCTAAGAGCATTCCACATTCCCACTAGGCACCAACAGCCTCACAAAACCCCAAGGTTTACTCATGTTCTGTGACCTTGTGCATGAGGAATTCCCACACTCTGTCATAATAGCTCAGGCCTCCTTATAACTGTGTAGGCTCAATCCACCTTTGGCAAAGAAGATGAGTTGTTGCTTACTTCCCAGAAAAAGGTATTTTACTATTTCCCAACCTCTGCAGGATTGGAAGAGCTGCCAGCACTCGATAATTCTAACCCAATCGCTGCCCGACATTGCAATCCCATGAAAGAAACCAACTATAATAAATTTAATGGTGACATCTGCACTTATGCCAAGAAGTTCACACTCACAGAATGCAACCTTTGCAAGCACTTTGAAGCCTGCAGACTTACAAACTGTATAGAAACACCATGATCATTTGATGTACAACAGAAAACCCCATAAACAAAAACAACCATTGGACATGATAATATTATGGAAAGTAGGATATTTGCACTGGCAGGGTGGAGTAGGACATTTCTTACCTCTGCCCTATGTATCTTCTTAGGGACAATGCTTGCCACCTGCTGTGCAATCTTGGAGCCTCTTACAGGCAGTGGGACTGACCAAAACCAGCCTTTCTACCAGGGAGCGCTGCCATTGGTTAGTGGGTACTGCATTGTCACCCTTGTGGTGTGGCCTCCTAACCCAACCCTGCCCACATGTTATGGGTTGTGCTGATTGTGATAGCAGAGAAGTTCAAAGTCTCTCTTTAAAATGATTATAAGGTTGTTATCATTGTTTATTATTTGGACACATGCACATTCCTTTTGATATGATCTTGTATTTTGTTTTTGAAAAGAGAATTCTTTACACATTCTGCATTGAAGAACTATCCAGGTGGAAAATGATATGATTCCCATGAAAACCATTTTGACTGAACAAATCCCTGGATCGCTACTTGTGCCTAAATAAAGAAATGCAAATCTCAACCTCAAGTCCAATAGGACTACAGTGTTTTAAATTTATAAACCATGAACATACCAACCATTTTGCATCTGTCAGCTTATTTGAGTTATTTTTGTGCTTGGCACCCATTAGAACATAATTTGTGCCCATTTTTAGTTTTGAGGATGTTAAGAATTTAATTGTAGCGAGGAGTGTATAATTAGTCTTGAGCATCTGCCAGCCATTAAGTGCTCTAGTGGCCAACATTCTCACAAAGCTTTGAATCACAGCCTTTGGGTTCACTAATCATTTGGTATCATTTGACTGCAGCAGCCTGTGAATGAAAAATATTTGCAAACAATAAAGTTTATTTTGTATTAACAGTTTATTCCAGTGAATGAAATATGTGCAAAACGCATTTCAAAGCCAATAGGTCTCCCTGTGTGCTCTTGTTCTCGCTTTCATAAATAACAAATTGACTTCAACAGGATATATAAACTTACAGAATATCCCAACCGTGGTAGATACTAATATGGAAGATTATTTGCTGATTTCCTGTCTCTAAATGGTACAAATATAATAATTTTCCTTAGTGTGGCTTCAGGGATCCAATATCATATGCAATCACCGTAACTCTGTACTGACAAATCACCTCCTTCCAGACTCAGCACTGTAAGGCACTTTGTGAAAACAGCTGACGACAGAAATCAGTATCTCCATCATTTAGTAGGTTCCGTGTGTTCACCTGAGTCACCAATAATAGCACACAACTACAACATACTGAACAGACGAGAGCACTGGTATCTGACAGAATCATTTTGGACTGCATGAGAAGGATGCTCTTTACACTGCACTTTGTTTTGCAGCATCTTCATTCCTGTAAGAAACTGTCAAGGGAGAAACAAAAACAGAAAAATAAATGTGAAACAGCTCATATAATAAAACAAAAGCAAGTTATTGCTTCTTGTGCTGTATTTCATTATGGACTACAATATATTATCTAAAAGGTCAGAGAACATATCTAATACTTTCTGCAATGTTCTGAAAAATGAAAATGAAACTTTTCAGAAACCAGTTCAAATGCTATCTGCTGCCATTTATTCATAAGAACCTAGGTAAGGTAACATTTTGTGCATTGGCAAGGCAAAATATTTAACATTAAATATTCATTATCTGAACAAATTAGCAAAATTTCTTCATTCATGCTTTCCGGTGTCAGTTCAATTATTATTTTTTCTCATCATTTCCACACTGATTTTTCTCTGAAAAGGTGAAACTGTGGCTTCTCATTAGCTCAAGAGGAACTTACTTTGAAGTTATTTCTCAGAATGTCTCCATCATACTGTGATTGATACACAAGTAAAATTATTCAGTAAAATACTCAGGAACTTGTTCACAGAAACACATTTACAGACTAAAAAGCAAAATTTCTCAAGGCCATAGCTAACTAGTTGGAGTTTCTACTTTCACACCCTAAACATACAAAAAGTTAAGAACTGTAATATAAGAAACCAAGCAATAGTTTCCTTTAGAGATTTGTGTTCCTTTTCTACTAGCTTATAGAGAAGAGGCTGAATCTGGAATTAAATGGATACCACACTTGATTTAAGCCAAAAGCCCAAAAAGGTTTAATATGTTTTTTTGTGCTAAAGTTAATGTTTCACGGGAAGTATGTTGGGCCTTAGTTCTTTGGGCAGGATTCAAACTCGAAAGTCTGTTGCAGTGCCAAACTTCCAATGAAATCTGTTTACACTTGTTCAAAGAGGTCTTAACGAGCACCTTAAAAATAGTAGTCTCTCATGAAAAATGTTTAATAGAAGAGATGGTCTTGAGCAGCGGGGGAGGGAGAAGACATTTTGAGGCTGAAAGGTATAGACCCAGAGAGTACCATTGCAACTTCTGATGACTGCATTTGAGAAAGGGAACCAAAATATAGCCGCTGTGACTCACTGAAACAGGGGCCAGCTCCAGCATAGAATAGAGCAACCTGGGGCTGCTTAATACACTGGTAGCTGGTGATGAATCCTAAGCTGTGAATAATTGGATGGAAACATGCTGTATAAGCAGCAAAGAGTCCTGTGGCACCTTATAGGGTAACAGACATATTGGAGCATGAGCTTTTGTGGGTGAATACCCACTTCGTCGGATGCGTGTCATACCAACTATGCCTGTGTGAAAGAAGGCGTAAGGACAGAAATGTTCTAGCAATTTTAAGCATTTCTGCTTATTCCTCTATTATACTTCATTCCAGACAATGGGGATACATGTGTTCTGTATCTTTACATCCTTTTACTTTGGCTAATGTACAGCCCTTTCCTCTGAATGGCGACTGTCCTCAGCTATCAAACCAATCTGTCAAGGTGCTCACAAAAAATACGGCTTCCTCAATTTTTGACACCTTCTCTATCATATCATCCCTTTTAAAGTGAGTCTCTTCAATATTTCTGTCACCTTTTCAGGAAAAATTAGTTCCTTCCTCCCCCTTCCCACCCCCTTAATACTAAGTCCTTTTAAAACTAAATTTATAATTATTTGGGTTAACAGATTGTTTGAGGTTTCAGGAATTGAGGAAGCCATGTTTATTGTATGCATACGGAAAATTTGTTCAGAGGGCAATAGTCAGTCAGAATGGAAGAATTTAGAACATTTAGAATTTAGCATAGAGAGATTAATATAATTACTGTGTAGTAATTACTGTTTAGAGTAATTGTTATGTTCTGATTGGCGGTGGGCCATTATTAACCAACCAACACGCAGGAAGTTAAATAGTTGAGATATAAATGTTCAGTTGTGAGGGGGTTACAGAAACAGTACTCTTGAGCTCTGATTGGCTGACAAGGTTATTAGCAGATTTAGCTACTGGTCAAGTACTTATGCTCGACTTGACTGAGCCTCCTCACTCCCCCCATGTTCTCTTAAGTCAAATTCCACTGTAGCTAAACACACATAGCAGAGATTATATAATATGATATTGTTTTTCCTTTCTTATTCTGACCAAAATTAAATTTAATATTCTGCTCGCAAAGTTATGAATTTCAGTTCATCTTTTGAAGGAGTTATGCAGATTTTCTGTGAGAATGAAGACTGAGAGGTCAGATATGAAGTGATCATTTTGTGTGAAAAGTTGCCTCACGAGTGATAGGGTGTTTTTGTCTTTTATCATTTTCCTGTGTGAATTTATTTGAGAGCTTGATTGTCTAGTTTCACCCATATAGTTATTGGGGCCTTTAATGCAATGGATGAGGTACACCAAATGTTGTGATCAGGGATGTGTGGAACCCATGGATCTTAAGACGTATGTTCAGGGCTGGCTCCAGAGTTCTTGCCGCCCCAAGCGATGGTAAAAAAAAAAAAAAGAGAAAAGCTGTGATTGTGATTAGCAGCACTTTGGTGGCAGCTCCACCGTGCCACTTTCTTCTTTGGCAGCACTTCGGCGGCAGGTCCTTCCCTCTGAGAGGGACCGAGGGACCCGCTGCTGAATTGCCACCGAAGAGCCGGATGTGCCTCCCCTTCCTTTTGGCCGCCCCAAGTACCTGCTTGCTGAGCTGGTGCCTGGAGCCAACCCTGGGTATGTTGTGAGGAACTAGTGTAGAAGTGGAGGTATATCTGCAAGTTTAGCATCAGTGGTTATGTCAGGATATGGTAACACTTCAGATTGGTTGGTCCTGGTCTGTAGGGAGCTTGCTTCTGTGTAATGAGCTTAGTGAGGTTGGGGGATTGTTTGAAGTCTGGAGGAGGGTGTTTGAGAAAAAGCTTTCTTTCAGGAAATGGTGTCCATTTAGTATGGGCTGTAATTGTTTGATGATACCCCATATGGGTTCAAGTGTTGGTTGGTAGGTGACAATGAGAGATGTGTGGTTGGAAAGTGTTTTTTTCTGTATTCAAGCAGGTTCTCCTGAGGCATTTGGGTGGCTCATTCCTGATGCAATCTACTTCTCTGATGGAATGTCCTTGTTTGGTGATGGTGGGTTTAGGTGTGTTAGGGTGTATATCCCAGACTTTCTTCTCAGAGCATATTCTGTGGTATCTCAGTGTGTGGCTGTAGGTAACAGATTTCTTGGTGTTTTTGAGGTGGTTACTGAACCTGTGAAGGTAAGTGTGGTGATCCTTGAGTTTCTTGTGCATACAAACTGTCACTTGCTTATAACGGTATGTTGTGATGTACAGTGAAACCACTTTAAATGCTGTGGGAGGCATTCATGTCTTGCAGTCATTACAACAATACCAAAAGTCTAAGAAGGTCTGTTAGAAAAAGAAACTGCTGAGTCCATTACAAAATGAAGTTATGATATTATATTCTTCTGCCACTGTAAGAGAGAATGAAGCAAAACAGAAGGAGTTTTTAAGTTCCCATTTTACAGAAAAAGCTAACTAAATAGTTTTGAAGTTTTTTTTTCATTTCTTCAAATGAGCAAAGCATGTTGCTTCATCCTGGAAAACTACTGAGTGAGTTTAAGGTCCAGCACCATCATCCTCTGAATAACAAATGCAGAATAGCTACATTTTTTGTTATATTTGTGTCTCGCAGATTTGTAAAATTATGTTATAAACTTCATAATATTTTGGTAACTTTCCCTATGAAAAGAATTGACTGGTGTCTGCAATTAAAATCAAATGGATAGATAATTTGACAAATTACGGAAGCTACTTGTTTTAAATTATGTACCAATAGGTCAAATATTTCTACGGGATATATTTCTCTTGTGTCTGAATGTCGGTTAGCTTAAGGCCTGCAGACGTATATCTTTCATTCATTTTATTTTTTTATCCTAGCTAATGTAAATGTAGATTTTTTTCCCCCCCATTTTTCATAGACACTTCTAATCCTTCTCTGAATCTTGTTTCGTTGTGCAAGTGAGTGCTGCTCCTTAAAAATGGAACCATCCCAGACTACTGAGGATCCCTCATTAGGTATGCTGTATATGACACAGAAAGAAATATTATAGAAATATGTAGATAATTGTTTTAAAATATTGAGATTTGTTTTCTAACTCCATTTGTTTGTAAGGTTGGGTGCCTCTGGGTTTATCTATGTGGGGAAATATACCAGCATAATTATGCCAATATGTGTCTATATTGCTATAGTCATAACAGTATAGCTCCATGGAATAAGAGTATTCACATGGATATTTATATCAGTAGGTCCATAGCAGTATAATTAGATTGGTAAATTTCCCTGTCTAGACAACCTCTTAATTACCATGAGTGAAATTCTGGCTCTGTTGAAGTCAGTATCAAGATTCCTGTCGATGTAAACTGGGCTAAGATTTTATCTTTTTAGTCCAACTATACAAGTCTTGAAGCTAAATTTGGTCCACTACATCTAAATGGTTTGACTGTTGTTTGATGGAAGGAAGGCAAAGAGTTATGGGGGCATAAATGTAAGTGTCTAAGGACCAAATCCTCTAATCCTTACTCAAGACTTAGGCCAAACTCCTAAGGCAACGACTCCATATCATTGGGTGTTTTGTCTGAGTACATCTAGGGACTGGAGAATTTGACCCTGAATGATACATTGAAAACATTGCTATTTTACCTAATAAAACATGTCAGTATGCAGATAACAATGATAATTTCTAATAACGGCTACATTTCTTTTCTGGTAATTCAGGTACTAGCAGAACTCAAATCTTAAATGACAAATGGTGCTAAGTTGGAAGATTCAGTGTGGCAGGAGTTTTATGCACACTTCAGAATAATGAAAAACACTTATTGGGAAAATGTCATGTACTCACAACTCACTATACATGCTGCTTCTAATCTTATTTGTACAAGTATGGGCAAAATCTAACGACAGAGATCATCTTTTTTGTTAAACTATTGTATTGATCACTGAGAGTCAGGGCTGACATGGAGGCCCAGAATGGCTTTAATTACAAGAATACACAAAAAATAATTGGCAGAATAAGTAAGGAGGTTAAGAAGCTGCTTTTTTTTTTTTATAAAAGCCACTCTTCCCCAATTTTCACATTTTAGTGGAAGGAAAGCTGAAATAAGGATAGGATATATATTGAAAATTGCATCTTCAGTTGCCATAAGTATAGCGTACAAAGTACTATAAGACATTTATAAGCTAATGCTCCCTTACAGAAGATTTTTTTTTTAAATACAAAATGTCTGCATGAGAGAGAATCTGAACCTTTTAATCTTAAGTCATGTTTCTTTCCTCATCCTCAGATTGTGTTTATGATATCACAGTTCATTATAGGACTGCAAATTGATTTCCCGTGTGCTGCTGCTATTAATCTTATTTTTCAAAATTTTATTCAATGTTAGCCCTTTGGAAAAGAGGGGAAATTAAAATTATACAGGGGAACAGCATGATCCGAAGAGGGGTCTTTTAAAAAATATTGCACAGACTTAGTTTATCTCTTTCAGCTGATGGGGTCATTTGAAATATACAGGAGCAAAACACTGTTGTCTTTTCTACAGTCAGGAGTCAATGGCCTTTCTGATCCCAGGCATTTAACAAGTGCTGAAATCTTTTGTAGGACAACTGGTCTTTCAAATCTTACTCTGAGCCCTGTGGTCTTTTCCAGAATGTCAGTGTTCCAAAAAATAACAATTTTCAGGAAAAGTTCTGGGGCGCTTAGTGTAAAAAGATCAAACAGTCATGGAAACATAGTAGGCCTTGTTTTGTATCCCAAATAACTCCTCTTTCTCAACCTTCCATAATTTTAGGGCAAATGATTAGGACTCGATGTGTGCTGTGATAATAGGCAATAAATTTGAATTCAATAGTTACAAAACAAGAAACAACCTGTATTGTTTTTTGTGTGAAAAACCATTCAGAATCCCATCCACAGTCCCTCACCATCACTGGAGGAGTGAAAAACTTGTATTGTGGGCCAAAATTTCAGGCTTAAATTTGCCTGCACAATTTACAGATGAGAAAAGAGAGGTCCGGTGAATGCCAGGCTAAATACTTATAATCTCTTTCTGTTGTCTTTTTAAATATGTGTTTGTTTCTTTTGACATGAAAACAGAACTTTGCCTTTGCCTCATCCTATTCACTGACACAATTTGCATAGCTAATGTTTGGAGGGGTAAGTAATTTGCTGCTGATATAGACCAGCAGTAAATTACTACCACCCAGGATCAACAAAGAAGCAGGAGAGGAATTGCTCAGAGTTGGGTATAAAGGTACAGCCTTATCAATAATAAATACAATATTCAGATAATGCCAGAATAAAACAGCTGTATCTATCTATAATAGATAATCTATAATGTGACTAGAAAAGAAAGAGGTGAAGTCCTTGGAGCTAATTTAGATGCAAAACAAATAAAATATTAATGAAGAAAATGAGATGATAAATGCTTGAAAATAGGGAGAGTAGCCAGTAAATTAAAATAGTGTTGAAACCTATCAGCTCTGGAGACCTGTGTTCAAAGCCTACCTCACGTGGCAAGTACTAACCTAAGGAAAGTTGGTGAGTGAAATACTATCACAAAGCCTTTCTCCTGTGGAAATTCTATTTATAAGAGGGCCTATAAGGAGGTTCACTGAGAGGAGCTTCTCACAGACTTAAGTCATAAATGAAAATAATTCTGGTAATCACATTTTGGTCACTATTTATCTCCCTCCTAAAACTGCTTTACACTTTGGTACATTTTAATGTAATTGGTTGTTTCTGCTCAAGAGAGACCAGGGACTATGGGCTTATTCTAAATGCCATTGACATCATTTGAAGGACTCCCATTGACTTCAAAGGGCATTGGATAAGGCCTTTACAAGTGTGATAGAAGATAGAATTGGGATGCTTTGCCAGAGCTACATTGTGCTTGACTCCAACCAGTGTTGTTAGTGCCTCACTGTTATGAGCACTTCATTTAGCTGCAAATGTAAAGAAAAAAGGTAAAAAGTGGGTGGTGGTGAATAATCCAATCCTTGATAAAGTAAAAAGTTGGTGAAAAAATTATACATACACCAACTGAATTTACATTATTTTATACTTTGTTACACTATTGCAATATTTTTAACCTTTTACGGATGCTACATGATATGTATATCTTTCACCAATTAAAACAAAATGTCATTTTATGTACATACGTTATGTACATATCTGGGGAGACCTATTGGGAACCTAAGATTTCCTATATACACACTATTACAATACACATGATTCCTCTACCAATGAATATTTGGAACAAAGACATATTAGACTGGAAGGAGGCAGGTAGTGCATGATGACAAAACAAAATTGTTTTGGACAGGAAGTCAATTGACCAATTGAGATTTTTGAAGCAGTGCAGGGGATTTAGCTACACATCTTCCATTAATTAACAGTAAATCCTCTGCATTGCTCTGCAGATCTCAACTGGTGAATTGAATTGATAATGAAAAAGGGATTTAGTTAGCCCTTATGTAAATACCAAAATTGGAAATTAGGCCAGGCCACTAGGGCTAGACCCACTATCGCTGTGAAAAGTATCACAGCATGCTGAATTATTGCAAGTGGTTAGGGTCTTGGTTTTATAGCTCATCTAAAAATCCAGCAGCTTGGTTACCACCCAAACCATGTGTCAGTATTGACACAAAGGGAAGCGTGCTCCTTACTGAATTTTCAACACTGTTTCTTTCAGCACCTGGTGTGTGGAGAATTCCCAGCTAAGGTCTGTCCAGGATTGTGCTTTCAATACCACTGAGACGGTACATCTGCCTACTTGCATAAAGTGCATTTTATGGACAAACCCACTGCAATATAACAAATAGAAGATAGGAGATTAATCCTTACTTTTTTATATAGAAATAGATATATCATAGCAAACAATTTGAAGATGACACAAAGCCACATATTTTTATTGTATGTAGTGAAATATTTCTAAGATACCAATATTTAGGAAAACTATATCTGTTTAGCGCTGAAGACAATATCATTCTGAACTGATGTAAATGTTGAAATACAGACAGAAATAAAGATATGGGTTTTTTTAATCTGATGTTTAGTGATACTCCATATTTGCAGCTCAAAAGATCTTGCACTAATCAAAGACAACCTGCAAAGTTAACTATCAGATATAAATTTTATATCTCAAGCAATTATGCAGAAAAATAAAAATGATGAAACCCAAGTGTCTTATTTATAGCATGAAATATAGAAAATCTTCTTTAGGTGAAGCTATATAAACAGGAATCAATCTTGCCAAAAAAACAGTGGTTTTGGAAGAACACGTATGGGTATCTTCATTACTAATCTCTAACAGAAAGAATAAATAGCACTGCTTAAGCCTGACTGAGACTGTACGTGTTTTTGTTGTGTTTTATAAGAATAAAATTTTTAAGCAATTCATTTGGACAGCTCTCATTTTAATGAATAATTCATGTAGCTAAGTATGACTAACAAGCTAGAACTTGGCCTGAAAAAATCTGGAAATGTTTTGTAAAAACCTAAAGACATTTCAGGGGATATGTTTTGGGTATCTGTCCCACCTTCACACTATATTTGCTCCACTGGTTCTGCTGTCTTCAAAGTATCTGAAATGAAAAATGCAGGCAGACATACATGTGCATCTGGTCCTGAATCTGCAGAGACGTGATGGAAAAGTCTTGAGCAGGATTTAAACTTTTCTTATGGGTAGAAAGATTTTGTGGCACATACATATCTAATTACTCTAGCAAGACAAAATAAGGGACAAAGGCACAAAATAGGGAACACAAGAAGAACAGTGCTTGGATCTTTGAATCATGTGGGATTAATTTGTTTATCATGAATAACAGTAAATGAATACCTTGTTCATGATATGTCATACATAATATAAATATTTTACAATTTTAGAAGTGGGCTAAACAGCACCTTTTTATGGGGGAGAAAGAAAATTTGTAATGCCCAACCTACAACCTGAAGATACCTGTAAAAGGCATGTAAAAGCAGTGGTTTAGAAAAATGAACTCTATCTTTATACATTTTTTGCTAGCACACTGGAGAAGTATATAACATTTAGCTGCAGCCCTGAAATGATACACTGTAATCCAAGCTCCAAGGAAGTCTTTGGCAAAACTTCCACCGGTGCCAGGATTTCACTTAAGGGTTTTTCTATCTTGTTGCAGCACATAAAATAGATGATAACCTAAAAGTTTGTAATGGCACATAGAATTCAGGGATGTTCATGGGTACAACCGAAGGCACCATTTGTCCTTTTGGCTTTAAATATGACTTGCTCTTTAACCCAGTCTTCCCAGAGAATTTACAATTTAGAGAGGATTAAGAAACACTGGTCCTAGATCATGTAGAATGGTTGTACAACAAGTGGACATTTACTGCAAAGCAATCACTCAATCTAAATCCTTGATTTGAGTGAGGTTTTTCTTCATTATCCACACTAAGGAGATGTTGTTGATACAGCTTTGTCAGGAGACATTTTCTTTTGGGCTTAATTGTAAACCCTTTATTTTGTTACACACACACATGGAAGTCTCACAGGAAAATAGATCCTGTCAAACTAATATATCTTTTTTTTTGTAAAATGAGATTACAAGTTTCACTGATAAAGGTAAAAGTGTTGATGTAATATACGTAGACTTTTCTAAGGCATTTGACTTGGTACTACATGAAATTTAATTAAAAAACTATAATTATATAAAATTACATGGCACACATTAAATGGATTAAAAAGTGGCTACCTGATAGTTCTCAAAATGTAACTGTAAACTGGGAATTGCCATTAAGTGGGTTTGTTTTCACTGGGGTCCCACAGGAAGGGGTTCTTGGTCCCATGCTATTTAAATTATTTATCAATGCCCTGGAAGAAAATACAAACTCATCACTGATAAAGTTTGCATATTATATAACATTGGGAGAGTGTTAAATAGTGAAGAGCAATCTGGATTGCTTGGTATACTGGATGCTAACAGACAGTTTGTGTTTTTAATGTGGCTAAATATAAATGTATACCTCTAGGAACAAAGAATGTAGGGCATACTTACTAGATGGGGGACTCTAGCCTGAGAAGTAGTGACGCTGGAAAAGATTTGGGGGTCATGGTGGATAATCAGCTAACCATGAACTCCCAGTGTGATGCTGTGGCCAACAGAGCTAATACAATCCTGGGTTGCCTACACAGGGAATTTAGAGTAGGAGTAAAGAGGTAATATTTTCACTGTATTTGACACTGGTGTGACTGCTGTTGTAATACTGTGTCCAGTTCTAGTGCCCACAATTCAGAAAGGATGTTGAAAAATTGGACAGGGTTCATAGAAGAGCCATGAGAATGTTTAAAAGATAAGAACACATGCCTCACAGTGCGAGATTCAAGGAGCACAATATATTTAGCTTAGTAAAGAGAAGATTAAGAGTATATCAGTACCTAAATCAGATTGTCAGTCATCTGTTGAAGGTCGCCACAGTTCCTTTTATCAGAGTTGTTAAATGACAGGTACATGAGTGGCAGTGTTTCCTAAGGAGTAATTCAGCTGACAGAATGATGGAGCCATTCATTAATCTGGAATTGGATAAAGAGCTGAATGATTTTAAAATGGTACAGTTCCCAGATAGGACAGACTTGCACCTGAATTCATGCACCAACTGGGTCCTCTTGCTCGGGAATGGCTTGTTTGGTTTTTCAGCAGAGTTCTGTGAGAATCCAGACTGCCTAGAATTTGGTGCCAAGTGAAGGTCATTGCCTTGCTGAAATCTGGGAAAGATCCACACTTGCCTTCAAGCTACAGACCAATTTCTTTTCTAAGCATCTGCTTTAAGGAGCTTGAACATCTGATTTCACGAAGAATTTCATCATTGTTGGAAGGCATGCTGACACCAGAGCAAGCTGGCTTTTGCTGTACTCGTAGTACACGTGGCACTTTCAAAAATGGATTCCAACATGAGCTGAAGATTGGTTCAGTTGTTTGTAACCTGACCCGTGGCACATGATATGGTTTGGGATACAGGCCTTTTGGTGAAATTGTCTAGAACTATACTAAGTTGGTTTGTATGTGCAAAGGCTCTGTTTCGGAGAAATTGCCATTTCTGTGTGCATATTGCTGATAGAACAAGTGTTTGGAGTCACCAGAGAGAACAGCCTCCTGCAAGGATCAGTATTATCTCCAGTATTGTTCAATTTATATTTGAATGATCTACCATATACTGGATCTCTCAAGTTTGTTTATACAGATGACATATGCCTTGGCACTCAGTCACACTCTTTTGACATACTTGAGAGTGTTTTGAATGCAGCTATAGCTTATTATTGTCGTCGGTGGTGCCTGATACCAAATAGAAGTAAGACTGTGTCAAGTGTCTTCTACTTACATCATGCACAAGAGGGCAGAGAGCTGAATATAGTTCTCAAAGGTCAGTGAGTAAAGCATGATTCACACCTATCTATCTAGGTGTCACGTTGGATAGAACACTCATGTATCATGACCGTCTTACAAAGACAGTGACTAAGGTCAAAATGCACAACAACCGGCTTGGAAAACTGGCCAGAATGACATGGGGTGCTAATACCAAAAAGTTATGCGCTTCAGCAGTACAGCGGAGTACTATGCTTCAGTATGGGCTTGTTCATCTCACACAAGGATGCATAGGCACCGGTTCCATGGGTGCTCTGGGGCTAGAACACCCACGGAGAAAAATTAGCAGCTTCGCACCCACTGGCAGCCAAGCTCCCCCCTCCTCACCTTCTTTTCCCCCTGCAGCGCGCCACATTCCCCACTCCTCCACCATTCTCCCAGTGCTTCCTCCCCCCATGCCTAACAGCTGTTTGGTGGTGCTTAAGACTTTCTGGAAGGGAGGCGGAGGATCAGGGACACGGCGTGTCAGGGGAGGAGTCAGAGAAGAGGTGGGGACTTGGAGGAAGGGGGTGGAATGGGGGTGTGAAGGGGCGGGCACTTTGGGGAAGGGGGTGGAATGGAGGCAGAGTGAGGGCAGCGTAGGGGTGGGAAGAGGTGGGACAGGGGTGGGGAGGGAATCACGCACGCACCAGGAAGAGGGGAAGTCAGCGCCTATGCAAGGATGATTAATGTGCAACTTAATTCCACCATGCATATTATTTCACACATACTTAAATCTATCCCTCTACCATGATTACCAGGTCTCTACAATGTTCACAGATTGGAAAGTGTAGCAAAGCTCATGACAAACTTGTGTGATATGCCATATCTACTGTTAATTAAAGACTTGTTTTACACACCATATGGTCATCTGCCCTCACAGCACCCATTGTGGATAAGTTTACCAGGTGAGGATTTACAGTAGAGGATGCGTGGTGAGCTTAATGGTTCTCAGAGAAAGTGACAAATAATTATCTTATCTTGGACTTCACTCAACATCAGCTTGGGTTTGAATGATCGCAAAGGCAATGGAGCCTTCTCAACCGGTTTCGTACCGAACCTGGAATTTGTGCTGCAACAGAATTTTGGTGGCATTTTAGAGACAGTAACTATGTTAGTGCAGGCAATCACAAACAATGGCACACATTATTGAGGACTGAAAAATGACTCAACTTTATGGAGGTCTTCGTGCCTTGAACATTGTTGATGAGAATGCTGTTAGCTTGGTTTGATCAGATTGCATATGCCAAATAAATAATGGGGAATAAATATTTAATAATGGGCTATTCAGTATAGGAGAGAAAGGTACAACATGATTCAGTGGCTGGAAGTTGAAACTAGACAAACTCAGACTGGAAATAAGATGTACATTTTTTACAGTGAGAATAATTAACCATTGGAACAATTTAGCAAGGGTTGTGGTGAATTCTCCATCACTGACAATTTTAAAATCAAGATAGGACATTTTTCTAAAAGAGATGCTCTAGGTATTATTTTGAGGAAGTTCTATGGCCTGTGTTATGTAGGAGATCAGATTAGGTGCCCCTAATGGTCCCATCTGGCCTTAAAGTCTATGAATGTATGTGAACATAACATTGAAATATTGTGAATGAGGCTGGTGAGAGGAAAACTTAATATTGTCTATGATGTTTAATATATGACTATTTATAATGATGTAACAGAGTTGACAGGAGTAGTGGCTGTCACTCATTGTCTCATGATAGTGGTTGGAGCGGAGGTCAAAGCCAGATGCAGGGTCAGGACTGAGCTGAGGGTAGCTCTGGAACCAAGATCTGGGGACAGGCCAGAGTTAAAACCAAGGCCAGAGTTTGTAGAGAAGCCAAAGTCAGTATGGGAGCTGGAATCCAGATGCAAGCTAGAGGTAAAAGCCGGGTAGTCAGAGTCCAGGGACAAGCCAAATCAGTGCCATAGTCAGAGTCCAGATACAGACCAAAAGTTGAAGCTGGGTGGTCAGAGTCCGAGGGGGTCAGGAGACAGTGGCAAAGCTCTCATGACTTTGTGGGGCCATGGATGGTGTATGTATAGATCAGGACCTGTGGGGAAAAGTGCAGCCAGAACTAAATGAGAAGGATTTGGAGGAGTTGGAAGAGGGGCTTCAACCTGACACATTTGGTGTAGATGTACACCAGAGTCTCACTCTTGCTGCAAAAGAGGCAGGTATGGGGTAGGTGGTAAACCATGCCAGATAACTGTTGGAGACGCAGCTGAGCAAGGAGCCCTGGGAGTGGTCCTGGAGCTGCAGGGTGGAGAAACGGTCACAGCTCTGGGTGGGGGGGGGGTGGAGGAGAGGACCTCTGACCCTTGGGGCTCAGGGCTTTAGATTTGGGGGGAGTGCTGGGACTTGGGACTTTAGCCCTGCAGCTCCTCTCCTGGTTTCAGCCTCATGGGGAGCGCCGGGGCTTGGGGCTTTAGCTACGGAAGGGTGTGGGGGAGCAGTGGGGTTGAAACTGGTGCTCCCCTTGTAGCTAAAGACCCAAGCCCCGGTGCCCCTGTGGGGGCTGAAGTTGTAGATGGAGCCACGGGGCTGAAGTGCCAAGCCCCAGCGCTCCCACCAGGTCTAAAGCCCTGAGCCCTGATGCTCCCACAGGGCAGAAGCCCCGAGCCCTGAAGGCCCTCCCCCCAGGTCTAAAGCCCTGAGCCTCTGCACTCCTGAAGGTCAGAAGCCCTGAGGCCCCCCTCTGCCCCACCCTGTAGCTGCACCTCCAATCCCCTCTGGCTAAAGCCCTGAGCCCCAGGACTAAAGCCTTGAGGCATTACAGTATTTGCTGTTGCTCTTTTTTTTGTCTTCACTGCTGCATGATTGATTACTTCCAGTTCCACATGGTGTCCAGTTGATCGGTAAATTCGTAACCCTGGCATTGTATCTTTGATGTTCTACTGTATTTTATTTTTTCACAGAGATTTATTCTGCAGTCTTGAAGACTGAGTGCAGTCAAATGAATATTAGTAGTGGAGTGTTTATTAAAATATTAATGTACATGGTTTGTGTTATTTCTTATTTTTATAAAAAGGAAACAAATTGATAAATGATGCATTATAGCATGTTGATGTTTTGTGCAACTGTGCAAAATCAGTTCTGAAAGAAGTAATCTCAGTGAAAAATCTGCAACTCCAAGTAAAACAAAATATGTCAGTAAGACTAGCTCTCAACTAAAATCTAAATTTAATTTTGAAATTCTTAATAAAATCCAGCTATATTCAGCAAAAATATCTTAAAAAAAGAAACAGGAGGCTTTTAGAAATCTTTAGTTAAATATAAAAGTCTTCCTCCAAGGAATCTATTGCAAACTGAATTCTTGTTATAATTAATGAGACATGTATCTAATTAACTGTCGCCTAGGATCCTTTTGTTTCTGTATCTGTTGTGTCAGAGGTCATATAAAAATGTGCATTAGTGATTAAAAAGTCTATTCAGAGCACAGCCTGCATTTTGCTTCTAAGGAGTTGTACTGAGATAGTCTAGTCTGGTGTCTGTGGTACACTTATTTATCAGAAGTAACCAAAAATAGTTGATAGTGATCTCTAACTAAATATCACTAAAACTAAAACAAAAATAATAGGCATATTTAACTAACCTCCTGAGCTTTTACATTGGGTGAGTTATCATTTGTAAGTAGGGTCATTTAAAGGATACATCCGTGTGACTGAATGTGTAACTCATATAAGGGCCTCTGTTATCGTCAAAAGTGTGCATCATGTGTCTGGTTAATATACTATTTTACCCTGAAGTGAAAATGGAAGAGGTAAGCAAGCTCATAAAATCCTCTCTGTTCAGGGCTGCATTAGTATGTGACAAGTTAGTTTAGTGAAGGTGGGGTGAGCTGCAGGGCATTCTGAAGATCTGAGTGGACCCATTAAATATGTCATTCTCAATTTCTTTAATGCTCTTGATTTTTAAATTGTTTTCCTCAATCCCTGATTACCATTTTCCATATTCTTTAACCACTGAACCTCCAGATTTCCCTTATTTGCTTTTTCCTGCTGCCAACTCTCTTGTCTCATAAGGATCTCTGTTTTTTCTCTCCTAAGTTTGGTTGGTTCCAGTAGTCTCCTCAATCTAATACCCTCTCCTTCATTTTTCCAGGCCATATTGTTCAACAGCATAGCAGAATGCAGAGCTCTTCCTTGCTTTTAATACTAACGGACTAAAGACTGAATTGTAAGTATTTAACAGTAAGAACATTGATTCAGGACGTGCCCATCACCTACATGAATGTGAGGCAGGGAGAAGAACACAAGGGCTGAAAATCCTAGTTCCATTGAAGTTAATGGAAATTTTGTCATTGGCTTAAATAGGGACAGGATTTCCATCTAAGCATATCTACTTCTCCTTTCCCCCATTCATCGGCTAAGAACATGGACTACATAGGGCAAACGTTGCTGCTGGGATATTTTTCCAACGGTGGTAGAACATCTTTCTTTTGGCTCTCTAGAGCTCCGTGGGGTACTGTGATGGCTTCAGGCCTGGAGTTCCGGCTGGGGCAGTGCAATTCTATGCCCCCTACCGTTTCCCTTTACCCCTGCCTCCACTATAGTGGCTCTAGCAAAACTGAACCCTGAATGAGGCAGTACATCATATTATTAGTATTACTATTTATTATTTATGGTAGTGCACAGAGCACATAATCAGGACTGAGGCCCCATTGTGCTAGGTGCTGTATCAAACGCATGAGGAAACGGTGAAATTCTGGCTCCATTGAAGTCAATGGTAGTTTAGCCACTGACTTTAATGGGTTCAGGATTTCACCTCCAGTCTCTTTGCTAAAGAGCTAAAACTAGGTAGATTCCCACTCACCCCCATCTCTTTTGTGTGTCAATTTTATTAACTGCAACATCAGCTTGTAAAATGTCCCCATCCTAGATCTCTGAATTTGGGGACATGGAAAAACCTACCTGCTCAGCATTTTCTCCCCACTTTTCTTTTTAACTTATTATGATTATTATTTATATTGTTTTTAAATGGATGACAATCTACTTGGACTGTAGAGATTCAAAAGAACAAATGCTCCAAGCATAATTCTATCTAAATAAGGCTCTTTTTTTAAAGTTCTTTGAACTTTTGAATCTAGACAGCTTAATTAAAGTAAATGAAGGAATTTGGAGGGGAAAGAATGAAACAGGTTTCCAGATCCAAAAGGCACATACTCTCTCTCTCTCACCACTTCCTTCCACTGACTATATTATATATAACAACCACATCTTTAAATATAAATATCTAAACTGGCAGCTTTCAGGTTTAGTTGTCATTGTAAGTATAATTGGTGAATAGCAGTAAATATACAAGTTTTGTCAATCCAGCCTAGAGGGTCTTCTTTCTGTAGATGTAATTTGGGTAGAGAATATATAATCAGAGGAAGGCATATTTCAGTAGATTACATATCTGAAAAACATAACATTTCATTTTTTCAACTGATGTCACATACAGCCAAGAAAATTCATTACCTGAACACAACATTCTTCCTTTCAATGTCTGGAGGACACTCCAGGCTTTGTTTTCATCTTTACATAGACACTCCTGAGATGTATGTCTGTTTGTAAATTTCAATAGTTCCTTACAATGCAAACAAATACAACAATAACCCGCCCCCCACCGCCCCACCTAATATTCTACAGAAATTGCCCAAAGCACTATGGGACAAGTGCTGAGGATTTTATTCAGTTGTGCCTCAGGATTTTACCCCAAGGTATCACTGTTATGAATGGCAACACTTTTGATTATAGCTGTAGAACATTTTTTATTTAAATAAAAGAATATAAAATAAAACGAAGAGAATGTCTTGTATATGTGGGATTATTTGAATGTTAGATTTTTTAATTAAAATTTTAATTGAGTAGACCTCTATAAGTTGTTTTATACACACAATTCTAGTGAGAAATAATACAGTAGCTCCTCACTTAAAGTCGTCTCAGTTAACATTGTTTTGTTATTAGGTTGCTGACCTATTAGGGAACATACTCGTTTAAAGTCGCATAACATTCCGTGATAAGATTGTTTGGCTCACCCCACTCCATCTGCCCGCCCGGCACTTCTGCTGAGGAGTGGGGTTGGAGTGCGGGGGCTTTCCCCATTCCACCTGCCCAGTGTTCCTGCCAGGGAGCAGGGTCAGCGAGTGGGAGCTTGCTCCGTTCTGCCCACTTGGCGTTCCAGATGGGGAGCAGGGTCAGGATTCGGGGGCTTATCCCACTCTGCCTTTCCAGCATTCCAGCTAGGGAGTGGGAAAGCGCCAGGAGTGCCAGATGAGTTGAGTCGGGCAAGCCCCCCCGTGCCCCAACCCCACTATGCCCCGCCTCAACCAAGCTTCACAGTCATCATTGGTGAGTACAGCATTAAATAGTTTGTTTAACATTTATTTAAAATTTATACTGTATTTGTATATAATGTCTTTTGTCCGGTGAAAAAAATTTCCTTGGAATCTAACCCCCCCATTTACATTAATTCTTATAGGGAAATTGGATTTGCTTAACATCATTTCACTTAAAGTAGCATTTTTCCAGAACATAACTACAATGTTAAGGGAGGAGTTACTGTAATTACAAATGAGTCATTGGTTTTGCAGCTATTGCATTACATTGGTGCCATTTTAAGGTTAGGTGTTGTGGTGTGCAGCTAAACAGGAAAATGCAATCCATCATTTTAATTATCTGGAAGTCAAGCAGACAGGCCTTTACAAAAGTTTGTCAGTTTTGAGGTGTTCAATGGCAACATAGGAACCCTGTTATGGTGATAAAATGGAAAAGGTCAGATTTCTTCGGTAACATGGTTGAGCAAACGCATGTCAACAGACAATGCAAGAAGTAGGGTCAAGTTAAGAGACTCTGCTAGGTCTACAAACTGTGGCTTATATGGAGGCATGGGGAAGTGATATAGAGCTAGAAGCAAGAGTCAGGCAGAAGTTTTAGGGAAGAGGTCAGTAAACAGGCCTAAGAGGAAAAAATAGGCCAAATAGAGGGCTGGCTGAAGAAAAGAATGTAGGTTAACATTGGTGAGAATTTCCCAGGGAATATTAGATATTTGGACAGAAGTCTGGAAGTAAAGTACTAATATTATGAAAGAGAATTATATTGATGAGATAGCTATCCTAGTTTTATGTATATATCCTTCAGTTTACAATGTAACAACTGGATCACAATTGTCCTATGAGGAAGTCTTTAAACATTCTCGTAAAGGTGAGCCGATAAAACTATAGGTACATGGGTCACATGAACACCATGATTCAGAGACATTAAAATTGCCACTGAATCCACCTCTTGCCACAGGTTTGTGCTCCAGGATGCAAATTTTCATTTACATTTCTAGTGACAAAACCCCACACTCTCCACAATGTGAATGCAACTATGAACTGATGCAGAGATGTCTGCACGAGTCTACAGACTGTTTCAAACTCTGTCTATGAGAGAAGGGTGAACTGACCCATGCACCTTAGGCTATGTGTATCCTGTACTCACATGCTGTAAGGGTAGATTGACATATCTGAGCTAGCTCTAATCTAGGTAGCTCAGGTACCTGAGCAGTGAAGCTGCAGCTGCACATGATTTAATGCAGGTTAGTCATCTGAGTAATTACTCAGGGTTCTGGGCAGGCTAAAGTGTCTATCACTATCACCAATTCAATACCTGATCAAGCTAAAGCTAGCCACTTGAGCTGAACCCCTTGACTGAAGTATAGATGGAACTTTAGTGGGATGTCAAAGCCAATATTTATAATGACACTTTAAATGACAATATTAACTATTTCACTGCTGATCATTGTAGAAGAAACATCCAAGTAATAGTCTTTCTTTTTCTTTTCATCCTGGAAGATTTGTGCAGACACCAGGAGCAGAACAGCATCATCATTCATCCCTGGCCTAGCCTTGTTCTTCCATTAATTCCAACCTGGTCATGTTCCTGCCCATGATGTGCTGACATCTAGTCAGTGGTTAGCCTCAGGGTCAAACTGAACTTGGTTGTGTTTGTATTATTTTCCTTGGCATCTTATCATCTGTCTGTCTTCTGCAGTGTCCCCACCACTGCAGTCTTTTTTTTTTTATTATAGCCAATCCTGTATCCTGATTTCACATCTATTATCCATTTAACCATAGGCATAGTTTGTCTTCTATATTTGTGGGGAGGGGGGCAGCTCCGGTCAGGCCAATGGGGCCACGGTGGCAAATTCTGTGCCTGCCTGAGGCTTGCAGTTTGGGAAGGCAATGCCCCCAAACCCCCCAAACTACACCCATGCTTCTAACTTCTTCATTTGTCTTAAAATCATTTCACCCTACACCTGACATCTTTCAAAAACCTCTCATCTCTACCGCCTCCAGGCTTCTGATGTCTGTTTCATTTAATACTGCTGCTACCTGACCATTGAGTAATACTGTTAGTACACTAGTCTGATACATTTTCACTTTGTTACCAAACATAATGTTTTTATCAGTCCATAACTTTGTCAATTTCTGTGCAGCACTTACAGGTAAGGCACATCTTCCTTGATAGAACTGGTGGCATTGATCAAGTTTCTTAGGTACATACAAGATTCACTTGAAATATGACTTCACTGCTGCTGCATTTCAATACTTATCTATTTTCCCTTTTCCAAGATGCAACCACTTGATCCTCTTGGCATTTATTGTAAATCCAAGTTGACTATACCAATTTTGCAAGGTAGTAAAGAGTATCATCATTAATTCAAACGTCTGCCAGTTGTACAGTGTCATCTGCATAAACTAAGGAGCTTAAGTCTAGATCATCCAATGTCACACACTCCAACTCATCTATCATTCTTAATGTCCAGTTTAAGAGCATGATGGAATTTTGCAGTGATTCCATGCCCTCATGTCTTACACCAAACTTTGACTCGATTGCTTAATTCTCCAACAATTCTTATGGCACGTCAGGAGTCTTCATAATAGATCTTGTAATTGCAATGGTCTTCTCTGGAACACCCAGTGATTTTGCTATTTTCCATAATGCTTCTCTCCAAACTTCTCTCCAACTTCAGGAAGTTGATGAAAACAGCAAACATTCTAAATCCCCGTTCTTGCTTTTTCTCCCCATCAACTGTCAGTGTCTGAATATCTGATCAATGCAACTTTGAACTGGTCTGAAGTCACACTGTTCCTCCCCTACTATTTCCTCTAAAATTGGCCTTCATCTGTTGACAATTACTTTCATCATGATTTTCTGGTACTGAGAAGCTTATGTCTCTATAATTATTCAATTCAACAGGATCTACTTTCTTCAAGATTGGTACAGTTGTTGTCTTTAGATAGTCATCTGATACCTTCTCTTGCTCCCATACTGTCTTGTATATTTTTTCTAATGCTTTAATAACACTCAATCCTGCAGCTTTTAGCAGCTCAGTTGTTATATTGTCTATTCTCGCAGTATTCCCATTTTTAACTTCTTCACTGCTCTTTCTGCTGGTTCAGTGTTGATATCCATTGTCCCTTGCAAGTTGCCCTGTACATCTAGCATATCCAAAATGCTGCCTGTGGATGAACTACAGGGCTCAGCACTTTGACAAAATGCTTCTTCTATATTTACAGCACCTCTTGGGCATTTCCTGTCAATTCACTGGTAGCATTTTTTACTGCTTGTGTTGTTGACCTGATTGTGTTTCTATATGGTTTAACCTTATTATACATTGTTTTCATATCTTGTTTTCTTGATGTATACTCTAGTAGTTGAACTTCTTCTTCCCAAAACGTTTGCTTGTCCAATCTTTGTGACTTCTTCACCACTTACGCAATGCTTTTACTTCTTCCATTTTCCCAGTAGTTTTGGCTTGTTTGCATTTTTCCTGTAATGTTCTTGTTTTGTTGCTTGTTCAGCTTTACCTTGTTTGTTTACACCTTCCAATAATTGCTTCCCCTCTGTTTTAAATCACTTCCTTGAATATTTCCCATCTGGTCTGTAGTGAGATTTCTTCCTCATCACAAATTTAATGTCCTGAAACCCTCTCCAAGCATCACTTTGTATGCCTACCTCAAAAAGCTCTCCATTAACTTATCAAGATCACATTTAGTTCTAGATGCATCCATCTTTTTCTTGCACTGTAAATTAATCTTAGGTCTGGTCTACACTAGGAAATAAGGTGAGTATAACTACATCACTCAGGGGTGTGAAACACCTACACCTCTGAGCAACTTTTAAACTGACCTAATACCCAGTGTAGACAGTGCTAGGTCAATGGGAGAAATCTATTGTTGACATAGCTACTGCCTTTTGGGAAGGTGGAGTACCTATGCTGATGGGAGAAGCTCTCCTGTCAGCGTAGGTAATGTCTTCACTGAAACATTACAGCAGTGCAGCATTTTAAGTAAACAAGTCCTTTAATTTTTTACATTAGTAGTTCATAATCACAGCCACACTTGAGACTTCTATATGCTATCACATCCAACAGTGACTGTCTATGCCTTTTACTGGTAATGAAGTGGTCATTCTGGTTTTTGGTTTGACCATTTAGTGAATTTCATATAATTGTGCATGTCTTTGTCAAGGACCCAAGTACCACTATAATCAGATTATACATCTCACAGCAAGTTGCTGTCTCAATGCCATGTGGTCCAACCCTATTTATTTGCTTACTGTGTCTGCTACCAGCGTTTGTATTCCTATCTCCTGTTATTGGAATCATATGATAGGGAATTGTAGCGGGGTGGTCCCCTGCTCCTACCCAGAAGAGCTTAATACAGCCCTGGCAGAGGGCTGGGGCAGGTGAAAAGCTAGGCTGATTGGGGAAGTAAGCACAGCTGGGAGCCACCCACCAGTCAGGCCTCAGCTGGCCCTATAGAAGAGGCTGGGAGCCAGAAGCTCAGCAGTCTCTGTCTAGCTGTAGAGGAAGACGGACCTGGCTGCAGGGACCTGAGCAGAGTACCTGAGTGGAGCAGGGCTGTGGAAAGGCAGAGGAGCTGGGGAAATTCCAGCCTTGAAAGCCCAAGGCTGTGGCCTAGCCGAAGGCCAGTGGGTACTGGGGTTGCAAAGGGCAGCCCATGGGCAGGTGAAGGCAGCAGGTCCAAACCCTCCTTGCCAGTGATGAGTGGCTGACACTGCAGTCTGCCCCAGGAACAGGGGCTAGTTGGTGACTGGCAGTAGCCCATGACTGAGGCAAGGCAGGGATAGAGGGTTGGGGGTTCCCTGGGGTGGGGAGACCCTGAGACCGTGGAGGTATGCCCAGGGGGCTGCACCCCAGATAACAGGGCTCTGGGCCCTGGGAGGGACATGGGGGCCAGCAACAATGGGACAGCGGCCTGTGGAGGGAGTTCTGGAGCAGGGCTGCCCAGAGGGGTGGGAAATGGGGTCCTTCACTCACTCCAGGGGCCCTGGAAAACTCTCGCAGGGCCCGGGTCCCTGGACCTTCTTCCACTCCTGGTCTTCAGTGGCGGGGGTCCTTTCGCCCTGGGGCGGAAGGACCCCCCCGCCACCAACTTACCACTGAAGCGGATCCCGCTGCTGAAAAACCGGGTCCCGCTTCGGTGGTATTTCGGTGGCAGGGGTCTTCGGAGCACTTTGGCGGCGGGTCCTGGAGTGGAAGGACCCCCCACCACCGAATTGCCGCTGAAGACCCCAGGCCCCCTGAATCCTCTGTGCGGCCCTGCTCTGGAGGCTGAATGAGCTAATTCCCTGAGACAACCAGCAGGAGGCACCACAGCAGTGAGTCCCACACGTTTACAGGAATCTGATTGACAAAGCTACCCAGCTGTTGATAAAAATCCCTCCTTCTCTTCCTCTTCTGCTGTTTGTTTGGTGTATAACAGCAGGTCACACTCATGAATTACAAGCAGTAGTATACCTTGCTGTGAGAATCCAAGCACTGATTGCCAGCTGTTCATTGAAGTAACTGTTTTCTTGCCTACTAATGTGCTTATCCAAAAATCCCCATATACCCCCTCTATATTTTTCAGGGGCCCAAAGCCACACATATCCCTTACCTCACTGCTAAAAGTTCCATCTTCCTGCTAACCAATTACTACTTCCATAATTCAATTAAGTATCTTAAATATAAAAACCTGTGACACATTGAAAATGGTGGGCCAGCATGAAATAAATTGTATTTAATAATGATAATAAATACCACAGGGGAAACTGTACTGATTGTATTATTCATTTTCTTATTAAATGTAACAAATTCCTCCATCTGTGAATGTATCTGAAGCTCCAGTATTATTTCTAGTGTGCTGCATAAACCAGGAGCACTAGCTGGAGGGCTGAAGTCCAGCTAGCACCAGAACATTGAGAATAGATAAACATCAATTAGCCAACATTCTTAGATCCTCTATCTCTGCCCAAGTTAAAAGCCATTCTAGAAAGTAAGAGAGGAAACTGTCAGTACAGCATGAATCCAGAAAAAGACACAGTTATTCAGAGCTGGCCAGTGCACATGTTTACAGACAATCTACCAGGAAACACAGGTTGTCATAAACAGATAGCTAAGGGTTAATGTTTCTTTTACCTGTAAAGGGTTAACAAAGGGAACGAAACACCTGACCAGAGGACCAATCAGGAAAC